>NW_017100190.1:4984519-5017843 GCF_001263275.1 Habropoda laboriosa | reverse complement strand
TCCGATATTTGAAATATTCTAAAATTCAGCATTCTCCTTATTTGAAATTTTCTAAAATTCAGGATTTTCCTTATTTGAAATTTTCCCAAATTCAGGATTTCCCTTATTAGAAACTGTCCTAATTTTACAGAACTCTTAAATTTCCCAAAGATAATAAAATTCTGGACCATACATATTATGCAAATTCCCATTTTTTTTTAAATATTTTTCACTGAAACTTTGTCTCTGAAATCTCTGCACTCAGAGAGTGTAAAATTTTTGAGATCTTTTTACTCAGAGAGTGTAAAATTTTTGAGATCTTTTTACTCAGGAATGTAAAATTTTACAGATCCTTTCACTCGCGAGTGTAAAATTTCTGGGATCCTTCCACTCGAGGACGTGAAATGTTGCATTTGCAATCATCGAAAAAGACACAAAAAGGACTTTCCAAAATTCCAATATTTCTCTGTGTCTAATAAAATTTTATTTTCGAAAAAAATTCGATAAATCTTTCAACGATATCTGAATTGCCGAAGCCCAAGTTTGTCCAAGAGTTCGCCGGCCGCCGCGACATGACGTTTCACTTGAATATGTGTACATATGTATAAGTAATATGTATAATTACGTACAGAAGACAGACAGAACGTGAGACACATATAGGTACATGTACACGACCGGTGGCTATATTATCGTAATAAAAACGGGATCGAGGGCTGAGTCCTAAATTGGATCGTAAGTATTAATATTTACATCTATTTCCTCCCGCGGTCGTACCACACCTTCTCTCCATGCCGTATTTTATTTTATCAACCCTCTCGACCGCCCCTCTTAACGTTTACAATTAACTGACATAACAAGAGGTAATTGTTAGTTACGATAAGAGGTAATGAGTAGATATACTATTCGCGAACGTTTACTCGCCGCGTTATAACCTCGATTATCACTCGTAAAGCTCGGTGATTCGATGACGAATATTTTACCTTTATATTCTTTTTTTTCTTTAAATACAACTAGATGCATGGAGAAGCAACGAGGAAAATTAGTTAATTGTAATAAGAACACGTGTCTTGTTTATCAAGGCTCTCCTTTCCTTTTTTTTTAATCTTTTTTTAGAACATTATCAGAAGACGGTATTATTCAATGATTGACAGTCAGGATTACAAATTTGCACTTTAAAGTCAGGTATTAACGATTGGTCAACGTATCGATTAATTAAAACTCAACTACTAATTTGTACACGTTAAAACACACTGCATTATTACAATTAACCGTTTGTAAATTCGAATATCCAACCATACGAGGACTAATATGTATGAAAAAAACGAAAAATTCTAAACGATCATTCGTAAATTCTGCGCAATGTGTATAGGATCCTGAATGAGTGTCGAGTATTATACAGTCCTCTAATACTGTAGGCCGAGTTTTTATCACGGTGTACAAACTTCCTGGCCTCCCCCTTAATCTCGAGACTTGGAAGAATCGCCGAACCCTCTTTCGATGATTCATCGACCGCATCGCGAACGGCAACGCGTGTAGCTGACATGTTAATTAATCACACGCGGCAACACGCGAGGATTAATACACGTTCGGCGATCAAGTATACCTGTTTTTTAACAGACTCGCGAATCGAGACGAATTTCATTGCCTTTATGCAAGATATCTCGTTCGTTAAGTACGGAATATCCCACGACACGAAAAGAAAAAAAAAATGCTCGAAGAAGGAATGACTGCAGTATTATATCTCTGTTCGACTTCTTCTCTCTCTCTTTATCTCTCCCCTTACACGTGTGATCCGTCTTGATTCGCGTAATCAAGTTAATCCCCTCTATAATTCAATCTCTTTCTCCCATTCGTCTGTTCGAAGATTCGTCGCTACGACGGCGCACCAGGCCATAATCCAAAACCGACGGAGGTTCGAGGGACGAGTTGGTTTTCATTCACTCGTGCTGCAGTATCTCCTGATTTGAAGGAAATAGAGAAACCTTTCAGATAGTCTGATCTCTTCGCACGGAGCGTTCCAAACCGGGGCCCGTTTTCTCCTCGAAAGAATTTTTCAAAAATAGGAAAGGAAATACAAACGATAAACTCTGGCTAAAGTGGAAGACGACGTTTCTGAAGTCTGGATCGTTTGAAATGCTTCACCAAACCCGGAGAATTCTTTCCAACAACGATACTAGGTTAATACGGAATTACCTGGTCGACGTTTTACCAGCTCGTACGTGTTCGACATTCTTTCGCGTGTTGCAAGCCCTCGTGAGCTTGTTTACTTCATCAGAAATGCACGCACCGGCGAATGTACCGTGTATATATAATCGCTGATGCGTTCGTTGCAAATTCTACGATGCAATCGCATGCAGAAATTCGAGGATGCGTCTCGATGTGTCGCAACCGGAGGATCGTTCGGGTCGTCGAGTGGAAATGTGAGTCAGATGGTTTGGTTCGACGACCTTCTTTGTTAGAAATTGGTTGGCCGTTTAATTGTCCTGTTAAACCCTTCGTTTTACGAGTATTTTATTACGCTGGTCGTTTGAGCGACCAGCAAGCGTACCTTCTTTTGTTTCCGTATACCAAATTGAAGATAGGTAGTTGGATTATGAGATTTTAATCCTCCTACGACGAGTGCAGGGTCATTCTGACTCGACAGCGATAAAGTCGGACGACTTGGATTACGTTTGGTACAGGAAATACACCTGTTTTACGTATCACGTGTAAATAACCAAGAAAAATGTCAAATATATATAGTTGAAAGTGTAGAAATTTCTACCCAATTCGTTCTTGAAACGCGTGTACAATAGAAATTTTGGTCAAAAACCGAGGGTCCTTCCGAGGGTGAAGAAACGATTTATGGCGTTACTCGTAGTATAACGGTCAACCTTTCCCGAACAAAGAATAATATTCTACACTATAGAACGATATTTTCCACGATAAAATTTGTCCCTCGAATCGCCGATTTCTCTAATTCGTCATGCAACCTTCTCTACGACAATAGATCATAAAATAATCGCTAGAAGATCGTACTATTCTAAGAGCAGACCAAGATGCTCGAAGCGAATAGGTTGAAAAGAAGAAATTTTCATGCATAACTCTTCGAAAGATTCTCTACTCGAATCCGTTTGTAATGAAAAGGGGGGAAAAAATTGGAAGAATGATCGGTTTGGAACGCTCCGTGCGCGATTGAATCCGGCGCTCCTTGGTTGAATTGGACAGAAAAAAAGACAGGGACACAGACACGAGACGAGACTAGAAACACGAGGATTGTACGGTGACAGACGCGAGGGACTCGTTGGTCAGACTTCTTTCAGCGGCTCCTCCGCTCGTCCTCGCGACGCAGACGACACACGGTTCGCGACGCGTCGTCGTCTGGGGGCTGTTTTATTAGTTACAAAAAACCCTCGGCCACTCGGGGAAAACATTTACACAGTCCGATCGATCGGTCACCGGTTTTCTGGTGCAGCACACTTACCGCCTCGAGGTGTTGGTCGACGAAGATACGATAACGAGAATCGGAGATCATGAACGTTAATTAACGTAGACGGGCTACGGTTTGCGCTGTCTCTATTATCACTGAAGATACACGTTAGCTAATATTTGCTTTTCTTCGCTAATTCTCTTCTGATTGAAGATAATCTGACGGTATTGGTTCTCTTTGCTACCTTTTTCCCAACGACTAGTTTTTTCAGCTTTAAATTTTAATTTGCACGTAAGATAATCTGACGGTGCTAGTTTTCTTTGGTACCTTGTTTCGAAGGACTAGTTTCTTAAGCTCTTTAAATTTTAATTCAAACGTAATCATTCAGTCATGTTTTTCTTCTTTTCCGAAGGACTGGTTTTCCAAGCTCTAAATTTTAATTCAAACGTAAAATAATTCTGTTCGACGGACTAATTTTTCAAGCACTAAATTTTAATTCAAAGAAGAGATAATCGTTCAGTGATATTTTCCTTCTATTTTTATGGCCATGATCTCGATGAATTTTGCTATTGTATCTGCTCGAGTGACCAATCGTTCAAAGCTACGATTACCAACTTACCATTTCCGTAGTGAGACTGGCTAGTGCCTCCTCGACGGTGGCAGCGATCCTTCCTCCGTCGTCCTGACGTTGGCTGCCCCTGATCGGCGTGGTCGGGCAACCTAAAATTATCGTTAATCGTCATAGTGCAAGAGTAAGATCAGCCTGTTGCAGCCGCTCGTTCTCTGGAGAGCGCAGAAACGTGTTTTAGCGGTAGTGTTTTCGAGAGTCAAGTCTGCAATCTACGAGGGGGAGAAATTCTTTTTTATTCGACGAAATGTGCCTCGAAAGGAGCAGCGAAAACCATTCTTTCTCTTCTATAATTACCAAGCATCGTGCAACGGTGCCTTTTCAAATGATCCTTTCGAGGATTCGAAGGTATTACAACACAAGATGCACCGACAATAGAAAAACAAAGCGTGCATCGTTTCTACATCGATGTCTACGTTCGTGACAAAGAAGCGGCACGCGTGTGGGTGGTGTGTACTTGTGTAACTATTTAACGATATTCAAAACTATACGTATGCGAGTGTGTAAGCAGAAAAGAAAAGCTCGAAGAGAAACGAAAAGGTTTAGAGAAAAAAGAGAGACAAAATTGAAAACTTATCTCGAAAGCACATCGGTTCTAGGCGATGCCCGTTCCTGCTTACGAAGGAACCATAGAGAACAGGTGAAGACAAAACATATGCGTACACGGGGATTTTCTTTTTCTTTTCTTAATGAGAATGAGCTATCGTGTTTCTTTTCTTTTTTTTTCTTCGTTTTTATTTCTTTCGTAATCGTCGTTCTTTATTGTCGCTCTCGTTCTCGAGAGAATAACGTTCCAGTGTATCTTTTTTTTCTTGCTTTTTGACAAATCTTTTAAGGTCACCTAGACAGGGCTAAAGAGATTGCTGTTCGATTGTACTTGTCATGGGAACAATTAGTAGTCGATCGTAACGTATGTAATTATCTAAGGAAACAACACCCAAAGCTGCTCGTCAGATCTCCACGTTTTTTCACAACTGTTTCATCTGGTTCATTCGGTTCTCTCTGCTTCAGGTCTTCTGACGAGCACCTTCGGTACACGATTGAAGGATTCAAGAGCATTTCCATTCATAACACTTACAGACACAATAACCTCGAGACATGATCGAAAACACATAGGCGTTGGGATTAAATTTAGGCACTGAGTTTCTTTTTTTTTTTTTTGTCTCCTCTTACTTTTTCGACTTCGATTATTCAACGAGTGGGTACAACGCAACAATACGAACGAAATCGAAGAAACGAAACTGGTCTTTCTTCTTTCGTGTATAAATCGGCATATATCACAACGATGATTCTCGCGGTTAAATTAATCTCGTTTAAAGTAGAGTCAGAGAACGATCTGTAAACTTAATTTGCTCTAATACCCATTGAACTCATCTCGTTACGTAATTATCGTTAATACACACAGAAAATGCATTCGGATTTAGGTGGCTAACGACAAACACGTGTTCGTCTCGCGTCGCGATCACAAAACGACGATTTAATCGTTGTTTATCTCGACGAGAGTACGCGTTCAACTACTGTTGCGCTGATCTACGGTATCATACATACTTGGTACACAGTAGGAAGAGGTTCTCTCCCTTTACAATGAGCAGAAATCACGTTAATTCGATCGATATAAATGTATGTATCTCCTTTTAACAGAGTGCTTCGAGAGAACAACACGGACAACGACAAACAACGAATACTTTCGCTCGTTTCAGAACACTACCTTAAATCGTGGCACGTTAAATCAGACTTCCGGTTGCTGGCGCGAGGATCGTCACGCTGATTGCCCGTAATACTCGATGCAATTAGAACCTCTGCGTGTTTTCTTTCTTCTTCCTTTTTTTTTTACCACAGATACACAGCCGTGTCGAATTAAAACGCGTTCATTCTGTTGTTAAATTGGCCGACGGTGTATTTAGTATATCGTTAATACATTTCTAAGAAACGTTTCGCTCTTCTATCTTGTTACAGCTTGTTCGAAATCAATTGACTGCTCGAGGCTAATATTGCTTTCTACTGTATCAACGACTACGGTGAAACTATCTCTTTTACGATCAATCTAGAAGAAAAATTCAAATAAATCACACGCTACTCTACTCCTACCTACTGAACTAAAGAAACGAAAACAGAAATGAAAATCTCTAAGGTAACGGTGTGTCTCTCCTTACGAATTACCTTGAGCAACCATCAGATTCCATTGAGAACTATAGAGACAGGGGGTAAATAAATTCAACGATAATTCCTTATAAATTCTACGTTCAGTCTCTCGGAATGTTACACTGTGATACGGGGGACAATCAACGAGACGGTCACGCTCGATGCAAATCCTTTCACCGCGAAGGTCGAAGAAGTAGAAGAAGAAGAAGAAGTAGAAGAAGAAGAAGAAGAAGAGGACGAAGGAATCTTCGAGGCACGTTGTGTGAGCCCTCAGGCGACGTAGTAGATGTTGAGCGCGTACGGGAACTTACCTGCGTCACCGCTGCTGGAGCTTTCGGTGAAGGAAGGTGTACCCTCTGTCCAGGTAGGCGTCGAACCCTCTGCGCTTCCTGCTGGAGGTGTCCAGGTCAAACCGCCTCCGCCTCGGCTGCTACCACCGCTCTCTACGCTCAACGACGACTTCGTTTCCCTTCCACCACTGCCGCTTCCGCTACCACTGCTCTCCAGGTGGACGTCGGATATGCTGGAATATTTCAGGGGAAATCGAATTTTTTTCAAGATTCTGGGGATAAAGGGGAGATTTCGTGAGCTCTGGAGAATGTTTGCGAGAGGAATTTTGGTGCGATGAATATCGGAGGTTTTTAATTATTCGGTCGTTTAATGTGAAATTTGGGATTTTTAACCTTCCGTCCAGAGATCGGCCTTCAAGAGGTCCTTTACCAAGTGGAAATTAACTAACCATAGGAATAATAGAAGAACATGAGTGTAAACAAAAAACATCAACATCATTGCGCAACGCATCGCGTCTATATACATAGATGAATTATGGTTGTGCCTGAGAGATCAGGTGCGCTCGACGGAGGGTTAAATATTCGCGAGTTCTATATACATAGATGAATTATGGTTGTGCCTGAGAGATCAGGTGCGCCCGACGGAGGGTTAAATATTCGCGAGTAGATCGCTTTAGAGTTGAAGAGTTGAATTAGATCTTTCGGATTTCTGATCATTCGGAGCTGAAGAGTTCTAAGTTCCTTCGCGTTTCCTTAACCCTTTCGTCACCAGTGGAACGCATACGTCTCACTCGACTTCTCGAACGAAAATTGATCTCACTTTAGTATCTATCACAAACGCGACGATCGGCAGATAAATAAATTCTTACGAAAAGAATTACAATCGCGGTGATGGGGGATGAATGGGTTAAAGTTCATGAAGCTCTTTGTAAGTTACTGTTGAGAAATCTAAGGACTTTTCGAATTCAGAGTTCAAATTTAACTTTCACAGGGTGAATTACTCACGTTTCCCCTTAAAAAAGGATGAAAGAAGGGTGCACTCACCTCACGGCATCGTGATAAGTTTTGGTGAGGGTGACATGATGCACGACCTTGTTGTGCTTCGATTGAGCACTGCTCAGACTGCTCGTTAAGATGGTGGTCGGTGCACCCTGTTGAAGTTGACCACCGGAAGCCAATGTTTGGTCGTTTGAGCGCACTGCATCGTCAAAGGGCGGGGGCGGGGTGGAGCAGGTGGAAGGAAGGGTGCCACCTACAAAAAGCGCGCTACAGTTAGCCCTAATGAACACAATATAGTGTGCTTGCTTCGTCATCGAGGGTTCTAAGAGGGTTCAGGGTAGAGTCGTTATAGCGTTCGAGGATCTCGTTGAAAAACACGGGGAAAAGGTGGTCTTAAAAACAATTTTGCACCGGATTTTCACAAATTATCTTTTCTCCAAACAAACAAATTAATCAATACACTCGTGTACTATCGTTACGATTTTGTAATACTTAGTGTGTGCAAACAAAAATACTCAAAATGCACAATAATCCGTTGTTAGTACCAAAGAAAATCTTTTTCGTATCGTTTATTTTTTCACTAAGTTAGAAAAAAGGAGGTGAAAAGTATCGATCGTTTTTACGTCCAATAGGGAGATTGTTGTGGGGGTTCGAGTACCATCTACTTGACGCTGCGTTACCAGTGACCACAGTAAGCACTCGCTAAAACGAGACATCACGAGCATTTCTAACGTTTGCCAAACATTAAACAACACACTGTGCGAGTTACGCGCGAGTCGTCGCAAAAATTGCACAAAAATGGCGAAGCCTACTTAAAAAAAAAAAAAAAAAAATTAAAACCACCTGAATCGTTTATACGTAAATGTGTTCTTCTTCGGCAGGAACGTTGTTATATTGCATCGTTCGAGTGGAGGATCGAAACGTTAGAAATTGATCAGCACTTCCTATTGAAGTCAGTCCGAATAAGCCATTCTAGTTTCACGTAATGGTACAACGACTACGTTCCAAAAAAAAAAAAAAAACACTATCTCTACTTGCGTGTCTACAACAGGCGCACAAACAGCGAACTACATTAGCCAGCATGTCACAAAGGCGAATTGATCTTTCGCTCGAAAGAAGGATATTTGCACCGTAAATAGAACACTCGTGTGAACGTCCCTTTATTGTGGTACAGAGAGCACACCATACAAACACACCAATAAAATTCTGCATTTTTTTTCTTTCTGATACTTCGACGTAAAATCTGTTCTTTAATTCAACTTTTCAGAAATAGACGTAACCATCTATTAAATTTTCTCACTTTTCTCTCTTCTTCCCTTTTTTCATATTTAAATACTCGAAAAATTCGTTCAACAAGTGCCGTGAGACGATAAAGTGCAATATTCGTGAAAAAATAGTATTTTACATATTATCAAATTCTATCGGATAAATAGCATGTTCTTTTTTTTATAATCTTTTTACGACTACTTCTCGAATACAAAAGTTACGTCTATTCTTCGTGTCCTAAGAAATGGTACAGGAGGTCGCTACGCATGCAGGAACACACTTGAAAATCTAGACAAGAAAGAAACCAATCCTTACACGCGCTACTTTGTCAAATGTGGAACCTCCACACGTGCCGAGGATAGTCGGATCTCGACATAGCGAACGATACCTCGTCGACGCCATAAAATCGACGTTGCAACGGCATCGAACTCAGAGTACACAATAAAACAGCAACGACAAAGTGCATCGTCTATTATTATCGGTATGAAAATATGTAAAACATCGAACTACCAACTTTCTTTTTTTTTTCTCTTATTTTTCATTTTTTTTTTCCCCGTTCTCGTAGCTAACAGCGGGAAATTCCGAATAAATCTTGATTAGAACAGATCTATGTATTATTACAAACTGACACACGTGAGAGATCGAGTGATGAGAGATGGATAGAACAAAGAATAACAACTGAGAGTGTATTTTGCGCATGCAGGAATGAAAAGTTAGTATTCGAAGTAATGTTGGTTGGGTGTTTAATAGTTCCTAATAGGTCCTCTTCCGTAATTCTTCTCCGTTAAAAATCTCGTCAATTCTCGAAAATAGATCTTCTCTGTCAGGTAGCATATTTTGGTCCCTTTATGTTGATTAGTAAAAAAAACGAAGGCACATTTGGGTATGCATCTCTTTACTTGTATTTCCTCGATTGAGACCTTTCGAGGCCATGAAGAAACGAAGTGTTCGGTATCAAAACGTTGGAAGAAGGTTGCTCACTCGTAGCCTTCGAAACTCGAGATTTCTCGTGTACACCTCTGTGGAATTGTTCCCTAGATCTAGAACTCGACTCCTCGTCGTACACTCGATCCATTCGGGACACCGTCGATTTTCTACCAGTGTCCACTCCAGACGAATAAACCACTTCGTTGCCAATGCTCGACCTTCTCTCGTCGACTTTCGTCACCAAGAAGGTTCATCGCTAGTCGATCTCGTCACTTTCTCGTCGTTATTGTTACCCCCATAGCTAGGTCTCGAAGGCACCGTTCCATAATCCTCAACCTTCTCCCTCCGAAACTTCTCTTCGTCGTCGTTCACCCCAGCTGAACCTCCGAAAGCTTGCACTCTGGCCGAAGGTTCAGGGGCTAGCTTCTTCCTCCTCTGAGCAGACTTCTCCCTAATTTTCCTCAGCAACTTACTGTCTCTTCTACGCTCGGCGAGCCTCTGAACGTCGATCTTCCTCTCCTCGACAACTTTCTCCTGCCTGTCTATCTGACCGATCGATCTGTCCACTCTGGAAGCTTCAACGCCACTTCTGTCGTCCCCAATTCTGCTCGCTCTATCCGAACGACTGGCCAACGCCGTGGTGATCGTCGTGAGCGAAGCCTCCAGCTCCCTCTGCTTCCTCTTCATCCTCTCGTAGTACGTCTCCGAGTGCTTCTTGTCCTTACGCGACATCTTGTAGTTCATTAGCTCTGGTCTAGACGCAGGGTTCAAGAAGTACGTGAACTTGGCCATATGTTCGTCCCTGGAGCTTCTTCGTACCTCCGCAGGAGGCTGTCTATAGACCGTCTCAGGTCTGTTATCCCTGCTTCGTTTGAAATTCCCTCGTTCGGGTCTGAACGGATAAGGACTGGTCCTGATCACGTACGAACCGTTGACTTTCTCTACGCTGACGAACTCCTCCTCGTTGTCCTCGTCGTAAATATCGTCCATGGGCCAATCGTTCCAGCGTCGAGGCGTGTGTTCCTCCGAAACACCTTCGACAGCTATGGTACTGGTATTGGCGTATCGATCGCGCAGCATCTGGCTGTCGTACGACGGTGGCAGGTGGGCGGGTGTCGACGCACGTGCGTGCAACACGTTTGTGTTGACAGTGGTGGTGTAGTCGGATGTGTTGTTAGCGTTAGTGAACGAAGTGGTACCGGTGGTAGAAGAGAAGTGAGAAGAACGGGTAGCGGCGGAATAGTTAGTAGAAGTGACGGCAGACGTAGCAGAAACGTTAGTAGTAGTAGAAATGTAATCGGGTGTGGAAGGATGGTGCAGGATGCTCGAACTGTCATGCAAGCGGTATCTCGTGGTTATGGCTGCTTCGTCACCTCGGCTGGATGTGATAGAGGACGCCGATGTGGCGGTTCCGGTGCCGCGATGCTCCTCCGAGGACCTCGCGGTCCTCGATTGACCCGTGCCTCTTGGTGGAACAGGCGGTGGAATCTTGCCAGACGGTACCAAATTTGGATTTGGCGGACTGGCGGCGGTTCTGCCCTTCAACACAGCCGGATAGCTCGTTACCTTGGCCGAGGAACTCGTCACCTGCGGTTCTTGATGCGGCGGCGTGGCCAAGGTTAACGGAGGCGGGTTCACCGGGCCTGAAGCGAAGTTCACCGGGGTTGAAGTAGCGATCGGTGCCGAACCACTGGACATCACCGTGCTCGTTGTGCTGATCGCAACGTCGCTCGTGATCGCTGCTTTCCCAATTCGCGGATCCGAACCAGGGTTGCACGAGGTGGTAGGTCGACGTTGCAGGTTGGTGGATCGAGAGCACAGGGGGTTGGCGCGTGCAGGCGACAACGGTGACGGGGGAAAGAGACAGACAGAGAGATAGACGGGCGGGCAGAGAGAAACAGAGAAGCTGGGTGAGAGAGGTCACGTGACGAGTGAGCTGTGTCAGGTTGCATCGAACTTTGCAATTTTCCGAGTTGCAATTTTATCAAATTTATTAAATTTGTTCAAAATCTGTTCAAACAATTTTACAGTTTCAAAAAATTGAGGATGAGCTTGAGTTCACCGTGACAAAGACACCACGTGTTGTCTAACTAAGACAGATAAATTTTGGTTAACCCTTTCGCTGCGAAATTGAAAATTTGTACAAATTTCAAATTTGTTACACCGAATGAAAATGGAAACGTGCAAAGGATAAAATAAAGAACTAAATTGAAAGGGTTAATAACTATGTTTTATCACAAATGCCTGGAAAATTGTGAGGTACGTCAGAACGAACACCCTGTATACGGGATGAAATGTATCGTGTTGTACGCTTTGCCAATTGATACACCGATAAGACGATTAAGTACGAAGGTTTCGATGCAACGTGACATCGCTTGTCAGATAAAAATATTAGTACGTAAGAAGTAACGAATAGGGTGACTGTGATTCAAGACCGATTTATCAGTGACAGTGATTGATTCAAACTCTATATACCACTCTAAATTCCAATATCGTATTTATACATATATTATTCCTATGACACAGCTATCGCTACATCTCATTCGTTGATTCATCATACTAAACAACCGGTTGAATCTTCGTGGAAGTAAATCGGCACAAGTGAAAGAGACCGCGCAAAGAGACAGAAATAATTACGGACATTAGGAAAGTAAGTGATCGTATGAGACTCACCAGCCTTCGTGGGTGACGTAGCATGCATTGTCGAAGTTCCGGTTGTCGGCACCGCTAAACCACCATACAACACCATGTACCATTACCGTATCACCATATGTGCGACTCTTGATCGGACAGAGAAACTTCCGCGATTTTTTCCCTCTCGACGTATTCGTATAGGAGAGAAAAAAAAAACGAAGAATACCGGCGTTCATTGTTCTCTTCGAGAGAGTACAGAACGAAGTACGATTGTTCCCGTGATTTTCAAGTCTCTCTGTCCAGTCACGGATCGAACGTGTCCCGAAATAAAAGAGGGATTCGAGCAAGGGACGTTCGAGGCAAACAGAAGGGGGTATTCGATGATCGGAATGCGCGCATTCGACTGACATTCACGATAGAAAGCTGTATTATACGTACGTTCTTTGCATCTGTAGACAGAATCGAACGGATTTCGAAGGAAAAATTGGCAGGTGGATGAAACCATAAATCACCGTAGTATTGGACTGTGCTTTTTTCTTTTATATAGGAGGGGAATGTATCGAGTATATTGTTATATCGAGCGTGTCAGGCGATTCGATTACTTGAAAATTTGCCTCAGCTGTAAGCCGCATGATCTCCCGGTTTTATTTATACGATATCAAGCTCGATAGGTTCATGAGATAATGGATTACCTGGCAAACACGGAACACGGACAGGCGTACGTGATTTGCACGTGAAAGCACGCGCGAGCAATCTTCGTAAAAGCGACATGGTATCTTCTGAAAGGGATCGGCTGGCATCGGGACGGTTCAGTGGATTTTCTCGGCACAGTGGTGACGGATTGGGATCGTGGTGAACGTTTTGGACACGGGGAACTTGGGTATGCCGGATCTAAGTTTATTGCACCGATCGCTGTGCCTGACTACACACGTGAAATTCAGCGCAAAGCCAATAATAAAGTATCGTGGAGAATATTTCTTCGTATCATCCGCCGCGATTCTCAGACCAGCTTCGATCTCTCGATATTTTCGTAACTCCTTATTGCTATTTTTACGATCATTTCAAACGACAAATATTTGGAAAAGAGAGATCGTTGTTTTTACTGGTACTGAAAATCGGTAAACCTCCGGTCGCAGTAACAGATATATTCGAAAGAAAGTAACATATGAAATAGTATAAATCGATCGAACGGACTCACCAGTAGAATCGAAGTCGCCGTCCAGAGGCCTGAGAGGCCTGGTTATGCTTTTTCTCTTCGACGGGGAATGTTTCAACGCTGAAACACAGAATCGACGTGTCGTTAGTTTATGCTCGATATCAATGACAGAGGGAGGGTGTGTTAACATCGATAATACTGATGGAAATCGGAACGATTAATTGGAAGAGACTCAGATCGGTGGTGCCTATTATGTATCGTAAAACAAGGGAGGATATGTCAAACGAGTTAACGCTACAAAAAGCTGACGTCAGTGCCGTAGCAAGTGTTAGCTTATGCGTGAAGCGTCGTATGCTTGTTTTGAAAAAGTTTTCACCGCGCTTCGTGTAGTACGTCGCGAAACGCATATTACGCACGTGCCATTGGCGTTCAGGATACATTCTATTTTCGCACCGTATTTACCGGGGCAACGTATTGCAATTAGTGGACGCCATAAGCACGAGGTCATTTAGAAGCCATTAACGTGCTGATAAAGCTGCCGTTGATAAGCTATCGCGATGGAAATTAGTTGTAGTCGTGGTTCACGCATTGCTGATCTATCATCTTTCACTGAACAATAAGCATTTTCTTTTTTTTCTTTTTTCTGTTAACCTTTCCACTGCTGTTCGCGCTTTCAATATTTTCTTGCACTGTGTCCTTGGCGCCTACAGCCTTTGTGAAAATTTCGTGTCGAGGCCCTGTTTGGCACACTTTTACCTCAATTCGATCCTTTTCTTTCTTAAATCTTAATTTTTAAACTTACAAAAATTTTAAAAAGCCGAAACAAATACTAAAACATTGTATAAAACACAGTGAAAGGGTTAACAATTTTCCACCGAAAGTTCATCGCCAATTTCTCCACGAAACGTTAATTTCCTTCCAAGTGAGCCCGTGCGAAATGAATCTCGCTACAGCACTGCCTGCCACGACTATATGTATATAATCTAAGCCTTCTCCATCGTCTGGAGCTACGCTTCTTTGATTTCTCTACGTTACCGGACAGAAGGGAATAGACGCCAAAAAGAGAGAACTACTTGCGATAAACAGGGAGGAGAGGTCGTCGTCTCGCAACCGTCTAATCTCCTCGACAGCGTCTAACACACGTCGTTTTAATGGAAAGCTTTCTATAAAGTTCCCTCGCGCAGTCAGAGATAAAGCGCGAGACAACTCTCTCGGGTCTAAATTTTCAAACAGTTACGAGATAGTGTGCGTGTTGTCGCCCATACGGCTACTCTTTCCTTCATTTATTCGTTCTTTTTTCTTTCTTCTTCGTGGTACATGCGCCTCTGTTCTAATATATGTAACATACGTACATGGAACACACACGGTGGAGGACGTACTATCCTGGCGAACGGATAAAACGTGTTCTCTCGTTCGCTCGAGTGTTCCGCGATCGGCGAGAACACTGGTAATCGCTCGAACAACCGCGATCCCTCTACAAGTTTTCTTTCTATACGAAATTAATTGCCGCACGATGTTTCTGGTCTGATTAGAATCCGGACAACGAGGTTAACTAGAACGAGCCGCGGAGTCTCGACGATGCCAAGGATCTGTGGAAAATTATACCGACGGGATAGAGGTGGCAAAAGGAACGTCAGAGTCACAGCCACGGAACGAGGCGTTCCTTTCTTTTATATACCTCGTTCACTCCATTACCAAAGGAATTTTTCTACGTATTCTCACTCCGACTGTTTGCATTTCAGCTACGATCAACAGATCTGTATTGAACTAGGACGAGGAATAAAATTCGTCAATGTGCATCGAAACTCTGCTGTTCCTTCTTTTCTTTATTCACGGATCCTGCCCCCGAGAAACAGTATTGTGCTTTCTTTCTTACTTGCTTTCAACTTACTTCGGGATAGAGATCGTGGTTGACAGTAAAAGAATTTGAAAAAAAAAAAAAAAAAAAAAAACGAAGAGAAACGGGACGTGTAAGAGAGAGTTCGTGTGCGAGTGTGCTCTAGAGGAGAAAAGTATATCCTGGCGATAATTCGATTACGTCGACGAGATTTTGGAGAACGATGGGTCACGATGTTGAAAATTTCTGTCGCGATTAAGCGGGTTATATGTTGGTTCCTTAGATGCTGTTTCGAGAAGAGGAGCTGATGACCTAGATTCACGCAGAAAGAAAAGAGGGTCATCGATCAAGAGAGCGGGTGGTTATTCGTGTACTTGAAAAAATTGTGAACGTGTCGAAGCGTATTAAAAAATGGAGAGAGAAACAGAGAAATAGTGGAAGAAGAACGAAGGAGGAGAACTCGAACCAGGCATACAAATCTCACGATGCATCGCAGAAGCAGAGGAAAATAAACAGTTATAGAAAGAGGTGAGAGATAGAATTTGAAACGAGAGTGAAATTTCGTATTCTGATATTTTTTGGCTGATTACACGAGAAATGTGAGTTGGATTTAGAAAGAAGATACTTCGTGGATAAGCTTATTGTTTAAACGGACGTTCTACTGTAATCAGGAAAAACGATCAGAGTACTGTTTACACGTGTACAATATAGAAAAACGTGGGGAATGCAGATATCTAAATGCTCGTACGTGTGTTTGGATTTATAAATATTGTAATATTGGAAAGTTCGAGACTGGTGGAAAAGATAATCAAAGAAGCGTTGCAAGATGAAATTCGTCGGACGCAAACTTCGCGTGTATACGTTTCACGAAGGAAAAAATAAAATTGCTATGGGATCGGTGAATCAGGAGCGAAAGGGTTGAAAAAGAAACTTCAAACTGTCAAACGGCAAAGCACATCTCAAACAAGATCAACGTTATATGTACAACATCTTTCAAAGGATTCTGTAACACTTGCGCGAAAAAATCTCGTTCGATCTCGAATGCGTTAGATTCGCCATCAACCAAAGAGAAAACCAAGGAAAAACGAAAAATGAAACGAACGGTTGCAAGGAAGCAATTCACACTAGACAATCTTTCCTACTTACGAGAGGTACGTGTAACATCTTACATCTAGAGTCGTAATCGCTATAATAAAAAGATTCGTTTCACATGCCACACAATTAGACGACAGAAATTGATCTATTACAAAGGACAGACTCTTCCAACTTTCTACGTATCTATACTTTCAGGTTTACTTCGATTCTGGATAGAGAAAAGTACCACGAATCGAGCAGAGACTGTACTTGTCAAAGGGTGAAATGAAAAAGCGTCTAAAATCGGTCGAAAATTCAACGAGATGCAAATAGAAAGGAAAGGTGGAAAGATAAAAAAAAAAGAAAAAAAAAACGACGACAAAGATCGAGGAGCAATCCAAGGGGTGTCAAAGGATGGACAAACCAGAGGTCGATACCAGAGATTAACAGATTAGAAAGAGAGACAGAGAGAAAAAGTGTTACGCATACAAGCAGAAAAACGATCGATTCGTTTTGGTTAAGAAAACAAAAGAGAAAGAAATGAAAAGGTTTGAAAAAAAAATAAACAAACATACGTACAACCATACAAAAATGGACAGACAGACGGACGAACAGACAGACAAAGTTACCTATGTAGCTGGTGACGAGGTTACGGAATTTGCGATGATTCCCCTTAATCTCAGGCAGGTCCACTTTTGGTATTCGATTTTCGAGTTTCGATCGGTAGCAGGTCAGATCAGGTCATTGGGGGTTGACACGGAAAGAAGTGCACGGGACACAAAAACATCAACATTTAGCTAACTCCGTACTTAAAACATCTTTTCTATATATACCGGATTTTTATAAAGGAGAACAAAAAAAAAAAAAAAGTGAAACGATCGACAGATCGATGTATACAGGGACTGCCGAGAATCAAAGTAGAGCAACACAAAGGTAAGCAGGGGAATATACACGTTCTTGCCTCAAGATCCAAATCGTAGATACGTAGACAGAAAGACAGAGAAAAGCGACGGTAAATAACGTATTCTTGTCACTTACGAATGGTTAAGCAAACAGTATATGCACGTATACTTGATACATATCCTTATGTATCCTATCCGCGAATCGATTCTTTTCCCATTGAACACGGGGGGATTCTCGTCGCGACGGAACCTCGATTATTCGAATATCTCACCTAAACGTATTTTCTTTCATCTTTGTATCCTTTTTATCCGTAAAACCTTGACCCGTAACCCAGATTTACCATTTTCTCTCTCTTTTCTTTTTAAATAAGCCACTCGTTAGTCTCGCCAACACATTTCCCGGCGACTGAATTAAACACATTTTCACAAATCGTAAATTCCACGCATTCTAATTGGCTGCTAAACGTACGGTTACTCCGACTTTGATTGACTTTTTAATTCACACGTTAGCCTGTACAATTTCTTGCATTTAACAACGGTGCTCCATAAAAATTTCCTCGATTTCGTTCGAATAATCCAGATTCCAACGAGCTGATCTAACGGACCAGTGTTCGCTGAACGAAATGCAAAAGTTAAACGTTAACAGAAAGAAACTTGGATGATCGTTTCGGTCGGACGGAAAGATCGACGGTGAAAAACAAGGGGATGGAGAAAAGAAGAAGAATCGTGTTCCTTTTTTTCTCTTTGTCACGACGTCCAAAGGGGTTCGAACCGAGAAAAAAAATCGTCTCGTTGATTCTTTTTTGTTCTTTTCTTTCTCATCGGATTCCGTACTTTGGGCGATCGCATCGCAAAGTGTACACGGTGTGAAACAGGTGTGGCGGTGATTGAAACCCAAACGTACGTTGAAACACAAACAACAAACACATCGCATGATACGCTATTTAAGACAAGTACATAAAGGGTGTAAACGCGATTGGTTGAAACAGTGCAGAAAATAAAAACGTGATAGATGAGTTCGTGGCTACGATGAGAGGGGGAGAGGAAGAACGTGAAAAGATTCACAGTAGATGAGATAGTATTTTTAGTAAATAGTATTACGTAGCGGTAGCAGTAACAGTGATGATGAATGGTGATAAACAGTGATAGGGAAGTAAAAAGAAAAAGAGAAAAAAAGAGATGGATCAAAGAGAGAGAGAAAAAAAAAACAGAGAAACAGAAATAGTAGAAAGAAAGCAAAACATACGTATATAACTGGGTAGGCTTTATAAATGAAATGAAGTTGTAAACAGCGAAAATGTTTATTGCAAAATATATAAATATGTACATTGGTGTCCACGTTGAGCCGTTAGCTGAATATTTTCACAATAAAAAAGAACGTTTGTGTACTCTCTACTTCTACCATTTTTCATCTCTCTCTCACACTCTAGCGCTCTCTCTCTTTCTTTCTCGTATACTCGCTCTCTCTCTCTCTGACACATCCGTAGCTAATCTAGCTCTTTTGCCAAAATATATGCTCCGACTTGGTGTTACACGCCGATGAAGACTACGTTCACGAATAGATCGCACAAAATTATTCGATTATCGTGTTAGAATTAACGACTGCGCACAGGTGTTAAAATGTATACATGTTCGAATAAAGTTTCACAGCTCGTTTATCGTTAGGAATAGAAATAGGTTTAGTCGAGATGAGAAATTTTGTGCGATCTATGACATTCTTTCGATAAACAGGCTTCAGCGAATCGCCGGTGATTGCGCTCTCCCTCTCTCTCTCGTTCTTTCTTTCTTTCTCGCGGGTTCGTAAAATAGTAACCACTGTAAATCACGAGCCATTTTACTACTCTGTACAAACTACTAGGAACACGAGGAAGTAGTTTTTACAAAACTTTGGCACGTTCGTCTTGGTAGACGATCTGAGGAACTTCTCGACGATGCGAACAAACCTGATTGAAAAATCTCACTCGATACACGTATATGTAACGTGTATATATATATATATATGTATAAAACGGTGGCAAAAAATATTTCTCTGTGCGTTAGAGACGATAAAAATTGTACAGATAATAATTGCGCTTGATCTAGGAAATTTCACGCTTGATCATCGACCCGTTTCGTTTCTGCACGAACTCGATTTCAATAAACTCGTACGCTACTCTCGAGATACGTCTCTCACATACTCGTTGCGTATTAGCGAAAAAAACATTTCTGCTATCGTATTGGCTAGATACTGGCAATAAAATACTCAGCTACGTGTTGTGTGGACACCAGTGGACTGGTCATTTTGTGCTCGTTTCAAATGGCTCTCTCTTTTAAATGAACATCTCAAGATAAAACATGTCTGTTTCGATAGGAAATGCGAAGTGAAACGATGAGATCAATGGTTCTTTTTTTCTTTTTTTTTTTTGGAGAGGACGAAATATAAATGGCAAAGAAATGTTTCGCAAGATCGTCGTGGAATTGGATGAAATGAGAATTAAACGAAATAAAGAGGTAAATCAATTGAAAAATAATATGTGTGCCGTGTTAGCAATTAGTTACACCACAATAAAAAAACCCAAAGGTGACCAACTTGACATTCAATTTAAACCCAGGATGTTTGATCGGGCAGCGTTGATTATCAAAATAGGATGCAGGTATCCGAAAAAACCACGTCGAATCTGCTAAGCTAGATTCGTCGAATTTCTATACAGTACGGAACAGCACACTCGTGACTCGAAATTGAAATTGTCTCTTTCTGCGTGCGTAATTTTCGGATATCCGCACAGGATTTTCATCGCATTCTCTGCAGTCACTTAATTACCTTAAGTCACTATTACGATTGTTAGAATTTCTTTTTCTGGACGGCTAAATTTGTCTGTGATAAATATATGGCATGATGGAATGAATTCTCGCTTCGAACAGCTTTTTTTTCCCTCTCTCGATAAAACGTAAAGATCGAAAGTAAAAAAGATAAATTAAGAAGAAAGGAACGATGTATATATGTATGCTGTATAAAAATAGTTGGACCGAGTCGATACTCGATCGTGATAAATGGAATCAAATGGAAGTTACACAATCGGTTGATCCGCTAATAATACTATACGTTTTCCGATATTTAAGCTTACCTCGTGCATTACGAACAAATCAATTAACTGTTCTCACTGAATCGAACAAATTGTCCAGTGATAGCGATTATTATAACAAGAAAGCTAAAAAATATATACGTATATGTAACTCTAGCTTATAGCTTACGGCTCTATACAAACTGGAACCTTAAACAAAGATCATTATGACGCTACTTAATTGTAAATGGCAGAATTATGCGCATCCACCCCCATTTTTCCTATCCGTAAGTTTTAAAATGTCTCAAAGATTTTTTCGTTTTTTTTTTCTTTCTTTTTCTGTAAAAGGTACTATGCGATAAACATTGTATTGAGTGTAATATAGTTGAATCACAGTAATTGATGCTATTTACTATAAACAGAAAGATGTGATTAATCACGGTCAGCTGGCGATAAAAATACTTGTTACAGTATCTACTATTCTACTTAAAGCCTAGAAGTTTTTTTCTCTCTTGTACTTTTATGCGTTTACACGAGATATTAGCCGAACTCTCGATTCGGCGTGATATATATATACATATATATACTTGACGAATCGTCAGTCGACGTTAAGTAACCCAAAAAATATATGTAACTGATTAAAAAATCGCTTACAAATTAGGAATGAGCCTTGTTCAGTGTTAACATTGAGGTCAAATTTGTTAGAAGAGGCTGATTAGGATGGTACTTACGTGACGGTATCTTCTTGAATACAGTCTTGGCCATGAAATCTTGGAAACGCTGCGCGTAAAAACCTGGCCGATGTACCGACACAGTGTCCTGTAAACAAATGTAAAACAAAAACAACGGTCTTTAATTGATACACCGTAGAAGGCACGCGTAGCTGAATGACAACGTAACAAGTAAACATTTAGTAAAATCGTCGCAAGTACATCCGCAATCGTCGTGTTGGGAAAAAGGGGGAGGGAGAGAGAGAGAGAGAGAAATACTAATATTACTTACACCATCGTGTATCATCGACTTCCAGGTGTGCTCGAGCTTTTTCTTGAGCCTGTAACTTTGCAAAATATCAATAATACCAAGGAAGAGTAGCAGGCGTTCGCCGCGAGCGTTGCGAGCAGGAATACCACCAGGACTGCTAGGAACACGAACGTAATTAAAATCACGTTATTAAGGCCGTTCGCTTAGTGTAGAATCGACGTTTAGTGGGGAATGAAAACACGATACTCACGGTACATCGTCCTCCTCGTCGATCGGCTCGCTTTCAGCCTGAATACTCTCCATAGCGGTACTGTGCGCAACCAACCTTTGTCGGTTTATACTTCGTGATCGGTTCAGGGCGCTGGCACCTGTTCTTTCCTCCCGTTCCCTCTCCCTTTCCGCTGGAGTAAATCCTGCACTCTCACCTCCGACTTCGCCAACTTCCTCTTCTGCACTCGCTGATAATTTCTGCTCCTATTACCATATGAGAATTACGCATACATTTGCATCAAATTATACTCTCGTGTCTTCTTTTTTCCACTACTCGCTTACCGCTTTTTCTCTCGCAGCCTGGTCAAGGTTGTGAATACCAACGAGTAAAGAATAATCCATGATCTTGAAACTTTCCAATACTCGACAATCTCTCTGAATGGTCTTCACCAACGCGTTATACGTATCTGCTTCTAAAAAGATCCCCTCGGGATGATGTTCCATGAAATCTAAATCTTTGTACGTCGGTGACGATTTTGATCTTTCTGTTTTCGATGCCTGCAGATTGAAGGAATATTTTATTAGACTCGTAAAAGAACAGATATTTGTGTATATGTAACGTGAAGTAAGGATTGCTAACCTTTCTTTTATACGTCGACCCTTTCAAGTCGTACTTCTGATGCAGTTTCACCGACGAAGGCAGAAGATTATTCATAGCGACTAACCTAACATTTTTACTATTACACCGATAGCAATACAATCCGAAGAATTTCGGTAATAACGTCCTTGGATTTTGATTTAGATTCTACAAACAGAAAAGATCATCTTTCCAATGAATTGTACTCTTCAACGTAGAACCACAATGTGCCCGTTGAAATCTCAGGCTCACCATATAATATCCTGGAAGAAGCGTCTGTAAAAACTCTCCTTCTTTGTGTTGCACAGTCTTTATGATGAACTCATCATCATCTGTTAGATAAAAGATACTTCCACTAGCGCCTGGGTTCGATAATTCGCGTAACGGAGCGCTACACATCGACATCTGAATATTCAAACGGTGTCATTAGGATGGGCGGTTCGTTTGCAAGCGGAAGAAGAAAAACGGTCGTCGTTTTACGGAGAGAGAAAGCTTAAGGAAGTGGTGATCGATCGATCCTGTTCCTTCGTAACTCTTCCGCGGAAAGAGTATCGTTATACTCTTCGATACTCACTAAAAAATCGTCCGGTTGAATGCCGAAGAGATCCCGAAAGTAACGAAATGCAATGGGTGCGTAGTTCTTGAACTTAAACTCGGAGAAATGATGAGCAGGAGTGTGATTGGAACCCTCGCTTGGGAAGTTCGTCGTCTCCACTGTCATGAAATCTTGCATCAATAAATCACGTTCTGGTTTGCTCGCTAAACCGCCTACCGCGTGTTGGATGCCTAGCTGTATAGATCCCATGATTTGTGTCGTTTGGATCTAAACGGTGGCGTGAAAAAAATAAAAAAAATAGTAAAAAATTCGTTCCATTCAGGACTAAATTAATTTGCATAATTTTCTATTATTTTTATTATTTACATTGTCATTTTGTTTGTTACGATTATTACGATTACAGGTAGTTTGGTATTATTAACTCTCATCGGTATCTGCTCACGTACAGATGTTATCATTACAGGTTGTTACGGGACACCGTCCCAAGTAAACAAATTTATCAAGCCTCTTTACGGGACAATAAAACGTCAATGCGTTCCTATGTAACGTACCTTTTTGTACGTGATTTCACCTCCCACTCCAACTCTTCTGTGGCCGATCTTTCTTTCCCGCTCCGATTTGTTCCTCGACACCCCCACAGGGGTTTTGGGCCCTGTGATGCCATGTTGTGTTACCAAGCTCTGCAAACAATATACCGAATAATCACCCTGACACTACGATAATTACACACACGACGATTTCGAGGTAACGCAAATTCCCGAAAAAAGAAATCACGGAAATATACATTACCGAATATTACTTCGTATTGAAAATGAGCGAAAAAATGTCTCACGGTGATAAAACGAAAATTCGACGCAAATAGGTGAATCGAAGAAGCTGGCAGATTACACGAAAATTATTTTCCTCGCGGAACATACCTACCGAAGAAGAAATACACGGTCATGCGTCATTCAAATGAATAATTACACAACTATTCTTGTCTTTACACCCGTGACACGAGGCATCTCGTTCGCAAGACGAGCTCGAACGTCTTTACAATGAAACCTCGAATCGGCAGAGCAGCTCAATTGCCGGAACGTTCCCGCGCATTTTTTTTCTTTTTTCCCAGAAAATAACTACGCATCCATAGTGGACACAGTGATTCGAGATAAGAAAGAACGATTAGTCGATTCGAGAAGCATTATCTCGCGTTCCGATCTTCGAAGCGATAGAGTGGATCAATTAACGGGTGAAAATAGCAACGATCACGCCATTACAATTAATCGAACACGTCTCGAACGCGCGATCGATCGTTCGATGGGAAATCGAAGGGGTCTCGACGCACCCCTGTATCGAACGATCGATCCAAGATGGCCGAACGTGTGGGTAAAATCAGCGCGTCGAGTGAAGCGAGGCATTCAGATGTGGTAAACGTGTGATTTTTCTTACATAACGTTCCACCTGTATCGGCGATGTATAGTTCCGTGTCTGGTAACGTTACCCCGTTACTTCTATTATTTTTGTTTTATTTCTCTTTAAAATCCAAGTGCACGGCATTCGAGCGTTTAAACGCATCACGTTAAACGCGCACGTTACATAAATGACGGGAGCGTTCCTTTATGTAACGTTCAATTGCATTTATTATCCATTATATTTACATGTAATATAACAGCGGTTTTAATAAACGAAGATATAAAGGGAGGATGGAACGGTAGATATTTGTCTGGTGGAAATTGTCCAGCATCGCATAACTTGTATCTACGCAGTACCGCGTAAATAAAAATGTTTTATTATGAAACGAAAATATAGGTAATTTTATAAATAAAATAAAACCCGTTGGAACGGAAGAACGATGCGAAACGAAGGCAAGTCGCCTCAAGAATTTCGATAGCGGTGCCCACGTAAGGCTGTATTTGTTATCTCTTTCTCTCTGCTCGACGTGCACCGAGTCAGAGCGTGCAAGTGTCAATATTAATATCTATAGTTCGCGCGTGGAACGAGGATCGACTCTTCTCGAGTATGTTTGTCGTTCGTCGAGGAATTTTATTCTTCGTGTTTTTTCTTTTTCTTTTTTCTGTTGTATCAGTCTTTACTTACGTCGAGTGCTGTCACCTTATCCCCCGTAGATTTATCTGTAACATAAAAAAAAGAAAACAACGTGTTTGTTACATAGAAATAAGGTCACGTAACAGTTGACTCTGTCGGGGTTCGCCGCGCGCACCCGATATATATTACGTCGGCGTCGAACGAACGAAAGTCCCGTTTCTAACGCGAGCACCGAGGGGGACACGCGAAAGAAAGAATCGCACGGTTAAACGATCGTGTCGAGCAGCCGATCGCACCGGTATTCCGGGAAAGATGCGAGAAAGTGGAACGTTAACCGAGTTCAAAAACGAAAGTCGTGCACACGCTGATTGCAATGGGGGATTCACTATTGATACATGAAAAGAGGCATGTGTATACCGTTAAGTCCCGTTACTACAAATTTTCAGCCCTTGCTTCTATATTACACGAGAGGCGTTCGTCGTAGTTTCATTCAAACTTTGCTCGTTTCACTCGAACTTTCGTCAGAATGCTAAAAATCCTTTATGCAGGTTCATTCGCATTCGAGTCGCTGTTATTTTCGTGTAGCCGATTCAGTGTTGTAGAAGCTGACGCATCCGAGTGAAAAAGGAGAAAAGGTAAAATCTCGTTATTCCGAAACGACAACAATGATCTCAGAAATTGGCGAACAAAGGAAACGAAAAACGAACGTTCGAAAGAAAAAGGGAATTTCTAATAGATTTTTGACAGTGCTGGTGCTATATGTTACGACGGGTGACACCCATCAGTTGTCAAATAGCGAACTGGATTAAGCACAGCGTAGCCCTGAAAGAGCGTATACGCTGGATTGCCGACTTATCGGTGTACAGAACGTAGCGCGAGCATGCGGAAGCGAAACGAAAATCCGATCGGCCGCAATCGATCGATCACGCCTATCTGTCTGTCTCGTACGGCGCGAATTCCCCGAGACAGCCGTGAGAGATACGATGCCCGTACACAGGCGTCTGGAATACGCGGTGGTTTTATAGGTTATGTATCGCGAAACAGAAAGACGCGACGAAAGGACCTCGTACGAGGATAAGGTTTACTCACTGTCCTCGTCCGCGGACTGTTCCGGCCTGAGATGATCCTCCGTGGCCTGTACCGGGCCAGCGAAGCTTGTCTCTACCACCTCGATCACGTCCACATTGTCGCCCGAAGCCATTTTGTACGTGCGTGCCTTCTTTCAATCCACCGAGCAGCGCACTGACTCACGTACAACGACGACGATCTTCCTGACAGTTTCGCGAAGGCGCCTCCTCTGTCGTCGCTTTGCACGGCAGCATCTTTCGAGTTCGAGAAACACGGCACACTTAGGCCGACGCATGCATAACGCGCACACCCTCACTGTACATTTTTCTTTCAAAATTGCACTCGCGTGTTCTACCCGTTCTTTCACTATATCATGTCGGAGTGAAACAAAAAAATCGTCACCGATACGCGGTCTCAAAGGCTCTCCAGCTCCGGGCTGAGAACACCCACGAACCTCGAGAGCGCCTCCGGCCTCCCTGCTATTCGTCTATTGACCGGACGCCATCTTGCCCCGATTTCCATGCCATCTCGCGGCGATACTCGGTAATTACACGAGCCTGGGGGCGCCTCCATTATAATTGCCTGCATTTTAACGAGTTACCGCGAACACGTTTTTTTTATGACACACTTAACTATCAGTTAATTGGGCAATTCGGTAGGAGTGCTAAAGGTAGAAAAAATAGAAGAAACACGGATAAACAGTTAGGAGAAATAAGACGTACGAACGGAGAAATGATCTATCCGAGGAATGTTTACCTACCGTAGATTCTATAGTTTGTTTGGCAATAGTGGTCTTTCACCGGAAGATCGTGAATATGACTCGACGACCGTATCCGGCTTGAAATAGATATTGTCTCACGAATCAGAATAAAAACAAATACAAGGAAGCAATGATGAAATGTAACGTTATATAAGCCATGGTGACAAGTCGTTTCGTATCTTTTATCAATGAACCGGTGGTGCACGTTGTATTAAAACGACGTCGCCGGATCGCGATAAATTTGTTACGCGTACCAGATTAGCATTAACATACATAAACACGACACGTAAGTCGTGTGACACGCAGGTGGAACAATTTTATACGCTTTGTTACGATGATCCTGAAAACACCGATCAGCTGTTTTTTATTTACAAATAGAAAGTTTCTATATATTTACATTTGATAAATCTGCACCGATGAACGTGGTAATAAAACAGCAGCGATATTAATCAACGAAGTTAGCTGCGATCCAAATACATTTGGTCACGCGATGAACTCGTAAATTACCAGTCGGCGTAAAATTACTGTTTTACTTTGGTCAATTAACGTAAAAAATCGTTCGTTCTCGTCGGTGTGATGTTTGCACAAGTAAGAGTTCAATGTTCCTTCAAATAAATCACGCACACCTTCCATGAACCGTCTTTCTCTTCCATCTATATTATTTCAGTTGTATCATGGTTAAATTTAAGTGGCCTCCCGTCAAGATTCACGTACAAAGAATGATCCTATTGAGCATCATTGGCGTGATATCATTTGGAATATTGAAGGGTCACATGAACTACGAAAGAGAGGTTACTATCATCGAGAAATCGCCGTCCTTACTCTATATAAACTCGTATAATCTCCCGCGTGCAACTGACTAATCGTAAGATCTCCGAAAAATAAAGAGAGAAGAAGACAGAGATAGAGGGGAAAAAATAACTAACACGTAATATCGCGAATGCAACGTGCAAGCGTGGCATACAGAGATTCAAAACGTGTTATGAATCATCGTTCGATTTAATTGTTGGCAAGAGCGTATGCTCTATCGGAATGACTCGCTAACGCCCGGTGTCATTAATTCATCGCGTCGAGGCATTGCTCATTAGGGAGCACATTGATCGTGTAAAATGTTTCACATAAAAGGTTTCGCTTAATGCGCGGCCCGGACGGCCACGAGATTTATAGCTGGCGATGTACAATTAATTATCATCCCGTTCGATGGAACTTTCTTAAGGAGAGTTCGGGGCGTTCTCCACTACCTTCTCTCCGCACTGTGTAAAATCTAACACGCCCCGGCGTGCGGTTGTATCGCTGATGCGTGTTAGAGATACCGGATGTTTATATCACGCGATGCGGTACGCGCGCGTATTCCAACCCCGCGATTTATAAGTACGCCGTTCAACGCGGTAGAACGATGATTAAGGATAATTCACAATACGCGTAACGACACGACGCACGGGACACGCAATTTTTAGACTGCTTATTTACACACGATCAGTTCGATCTTAATTACAGACACGAAACGCTTAATTAGAGAGAACACGACTTTTCGCGCCCTTGCCGATGGCAGAACGAGGCTAGTCAGAAAAGAAACGTAGATAAAATGTTGGGTTTGCCAGAAAGTACTCTGACTCGGAGTAGGGTGTTCTACGTTCTTACAATAGTATATGTTATTCAAAGTCTGTATCCTGTCGTTCGCAAAAGTATACGTTAAGGGTTTCGGGAAGAGCGAGGACGCGTCGTCCTGCCGATCCCTGTCCACCCCTACGCGAGCAGGCCCAGGGAGAATCCCGAAGCGCTGGGCCTGGCTTCGAGATGCTCTCTTCACCGTCTTCCGTACGGATTTTTTCACAGGTTGTAGTTTTGTTAATTAGCGGGATAGTCTAATTTCAGGATCGGTTCTGTTAGCACAACTTCAAAAACGAACACACGATAGGCTGTTAACCAAAATGTATTATTTAATGAATATAAGCGGTGACTAAGGTACTCGGGTGTCTGTCTCGCTCGACGGCTATAACGAGAGTGTCCTATCCTGCGTCCTATCTTGCGTTGCTCCGAAAAACCGTCGGAGCCCCCTCGTTCGACTTTCCGGGGAAAGGGCTTAAATATAAGCGGTGACTAAGGTACTCGGGTGTCTGTCTCGCTCGACGGCTATAACGAGAGTGTCCTCTCCTGCGTCCTATCTTGCGTTGCTCCGAAAAACCGTCGGAGCCCTCTCGTTCGACTTTCCGGGGAAAGGGCTTAGTTTATGGCACCCTCAGGTACCCGCGCGCTTTCTCTTCCTGGGTGACAAAGTCCAGGCCACCGCTTCGCCGCCGAAATCTCGCATTCCTTACAGTTCATTCTTGCAATTCTTCTGATCCATTTTTTAATTCTAATCCTCGAAATAAAGAGACGAGATAGCGAAGTTGTGTGTTAAACTATTTTCGAACTTTCATTAATTATCGAGATAGTCTGATTTCAGGATCACTTTGTCGGACTAGTTTTTACTGAATTAAATTTACTCGCGGAATTCTTCTGATTCATTTTTCCAATTCTAATCCTCGAAATAAACGAAGGAGACAGTGAAATCGTCTCTTAAACTATTTTCGAACATCCTATCCATAAAGTACGTCGCGGTGTGCCGCGATAATTAAAAAAACGCCCGAAGAAAGATATAAGACGAACACAGTGTCGCGTGTTGTCTCTGAAGCCCGAGTCGATTAATTTTCAACAGTTCCTTCACGCGAATGACCATCGCCAAGCTCGTTATCAATCTTGTTATCATCGTTCTCGAGCGTATCATCGTACTCCTTGTCGTGCGTTCCTTCTTTTTTCCCCGGATAAAAATCGAATTAACCCGATGCGCGCGATTTCTCTGCCTATATTAATCGTCCTTTACCGCTACGAATCCCGCTAGCTCCCGATGCCGGAAAGATCGCAAACGTTAGATCGAAATCGTACGGAGCGGATTAGCCGTCGAATAACAGAAACCATTTCTTACTTCTCGCGGCTAAATGGCAAGTATGCGAATTAAAGCGAAGAACGCGATAATGCCCGCGCGTATCTTAACTACGTGTAGAGGTAACCTGGGAGCATAGGTACGCGTGTAGTAACGCGCCAGGGAAAACGAGAGAAAAGGAAAGAAAATGAAAAAGAAAGGAAAGAGGGGAAAGAGCCACGCGGCGTTTCCTGTGCCCTCGATCCAACGTGTTCCTGCCGTTTCGCATTAAGTCGCGTGTTCCGTGGCTGTCGGGCCTGTTGCACTCTTACCAGAGATCACCCAGCTCGATTATTAAGCCGCCGATATTTAAACGGGATAATCAACGCTGACCTTAATTAGTTTGGTAAAAGGTTTCGTACATAGTTGCACGTGACGTTCTGTCGTACACGCTTTTCTAGACTGTCGTCGGAAAGATTGTCAAACCTGTTCAGGGATACTGTTACACGTGTGGACATTTTCTTGGCTTTCTTTTCTGAATATGGAAATATTCGTTGCGTGATCTCCTGACAAGGAAGTCCGGCTTAATTGCTATCGATTTGAAACGAGTAAAATATAACTACGTAAAGAATTAGATCATTTTTTTAAATTTGGAAAAATCGTTCCTGAAGAGGTCGGGGTAGCGGTGAGATTTTTTCTGACTTGGTTTTTAATGGTATCTATCTTTTTAAATGGGACGATACAAGAGTGGTGTGGCTTTCGTTGATTTTGTTAAAATTTGAAACATCTTGATTCTTAACACCTTCTACGGTGGAAAAAATAAAGAAGAGTGTTTTTTTTTTAAATAATATGACACATAAGCGTTAGAATTTTGGTGCAGTTCCTGGTTCTAATAAAATTTGAAACTTTTGGTTTTCATCTGTTTTGAAATATTCAACGCAAGAACGTGATAAAAATTACACAACACACAAAACGTCCCAGCTGAGTGTCATTACAATTAAAGAGAGCGACGTGTACCTGCATATCGTTCCAATTAAAAATCCGAAGAGAAAAAATAACAGGACGGAAAATAATAATCCGCCGTCACATCTGACAGTCCCCGTGAAAACAACACGTCGCGACACCCTACACGTACACCTCCATATACGGAGGGGTTCCCGTCCACCGCGAATCGTTCGAGCCGCCTAAAAATCAGGCCACTTGCCACGCAACGTCGGCTCCGGCTCGTCTTAAAAACAGGAAACTTTAATTACTCCGGTGAAACGAGGTTCGCGATACGGCCACCTGACCTTGTAACTCTTTTTCCCCCTTTCGCGAGCCAAGGTGTCGGAGTACATGCGCTCGTTGGAGTATCTCGAAGCGAGGGAGGCCGTCCACGATCACGACGACGAGAAGCAGACGAAGAGGAGTCAACAACTGTCCGCGTCAGAAGAGGCTGCTGTACCGTCTTCCGAGCAAAGATGAACCTGCGATCGGTAGAAACCTCTGAAACGATCGATCCTTGGACGAAAACGGACGGGCGGAGTACCTACGCGGATGCTGTTTCGAATGGTTCGATCGCCTGTAATAGCGGTGTCAAGCATTTGCTCTTTCTTTCTCCCCGGTTCGATCGAGAAGGATCGCTCGCGGAGATGTTCGAATAAAGAATAAAGACAGAGCACAGGAAATTGTGTTTGGTATTATCGGGAGAGCGTATCGATATATTACAGCCCGCAGAGGCATTTCGTCGGGCTAGCGAACACGGTAACGAGGATGTTCGAAGGTAATTTTCATTAGACGTTTATCAGATTTTTCGGCGCGTATTTACGGGACGTGATTACGCGAATATTCCAAGGATGCTGAGAGAGGCCTGTGCGTCACCGGCCAGGCATCGGTGATAAGTAACGAATTTTAACGCTATCAGATCCCCTGTATTTGGCGAAACGAAGGTTTCCACGGATTTATCGAGGAATTTTTATCGTACAGTAGTAAGTAGGTATCTGAAGGATCGAGAGATGTGTTACTCGTTTAGTTGAAACGAGGCACTCTCTGTTTTAAAAGTGAAAAGGTGCACGCGTATCTCGTGGTTCGTTACAATGAACGAATCGACAAACAAAGGAATAAGAAATTTGGTAATAAACCGTGTTGGGAACGATAGAATTCTTCCGATTCCCTGGATTTCTAACTTTTCCCTTTTCTTTCTCCTTTTTTTCTTCTCGTCCGGGTGTATACCGGTTAGAACAATGGCCGCACAGTTTCGCAGGAACTTCGATCGTTTTCAACGGGTATCTGACCGGTGGTATCGCGAAACGTAAGGTCAGGGTGGACATGATATTTCCTGTATCGAGTGTACAAGACAAAGGAACAAAAGGCCTCTGTCAAAGTACGCGAAGCGTGTAACTTGCCGCGGGTTAAGAGGAATGACCACAATTTGTTGATCGTTAACACGAAGTTAACCAACTCTACACTGCTAATTACCATCGAACAAAGCTTGTCCTTCTTTAACTTCTCTACTTCTTCTATTCTTCTCCTTCTCCTTCGTTTCTCTTCTCTCAAATACATCTTTGCAGATATACACTCGATCCTGTGTGCGTATGTACCAAGGTGCATAATTGATAGGTTCCCAGGTTGCGTACCGTTTCCGCTCTACGTACAACGCGAACTTATCTGGACTGACGTGCGCAGTTACGCGTGTTTTTATTGCCGTACGATACGTGCCTATGATTTACGATACCACGAGCCACCGTTGCCGCCGATCCTCAGACGTATTTTGCAAACGCGATCCCGATAAGCAAAGCAGTCACAAGAAGAGGACGTTGGAATGATCGTTGCCAAGGCCGCGGAGAAAGTGCTCTTCTACCAGAGACGTGACTCGGCTGGAAAACGATTCGTCCAGAAACCGTGGATTCGTGATAATCGCGCGAACACGTTGCTGTTGTTGTTTTGTTGCATCTGTTACCGTAATTGGACAGTCGGAAACGGGAGGATCTCGGGTCGCTCGTTGCGAAACGATTTCGCGAGAGCACTTTCCACGGACGGAAAAGTCTAATTTGGTCTGGATAAAATCGTGAGCGTGAATCCTTGTCGTGCAACGAAAAAGAAAAAAGAAGGATCGTTGCGTAATTTTAAAAACACGGACAGCCGCACACGCGACATCGTTAATCGCGATCAAGTTCGAACGAACGTGTTTCGGAAGTTACACTCGGGTCTTGCATTTGCGCAATGTTTCATATTTTCTGGAAAAATTCTCAGTCGAATTGGTTTGATAAAGTGAAGTCGATCGGTACCATGGATGAAAACGTCGAAAGTACGAGATACGTGGCCGTATCGCGTTTTTTAAAAAGGAAGAAAAGGAAACTCTTCGGTTCGTACGAATTGAGTTGAGAGTTAGAGTGACCTTGACACGACCTTGAATATCCATCGAGTGACCTTAATGACCGTGCGATATCTCTCGGATTACTTCCGCCTGTTCCGCTCCCTAGGAGACGTCTCTCCAAGAGAGATACTTTCACTTCAAAAATACACCTACTTAAAAATGTCTGAATGTTTACACAAATATTTACTCAAGGTATTATCGCTTGTTTCGAATAAAGACGTGGAATTAAGGTGCGATTATTTCTAACGGAACGTCTATTGAAGAATCCGCGGGGAACCCATTTCCGCACTATCAATCGTAATCCCGATATTTGATTTTCTTCGCGGAAAACCAGCTTGCACAACGTGCTCAGACAATAATGATTCGGACGAAGGATCAAGGCACATTAGCATGTGAAAGATAAGCCTACAAGCCGGGCATGGTCTATTCCACGGTGTCTAGTGTTCGTCAATTGACCAATCCAACGATGGTTTTACATCTCCGTTCGATGATGTCAGTGATAAACTGCTGGCGGTAGTTTACATAAGAGATAAAATTGTTTGCGAA
>NW_017100190.1:4938756-4984432 GCF_001263275.1 Habropoda laboriosa | reverse complement strand
GAACCGAGTTTCGTCGGTTTGCTTAATTAAGTCGTTTTAGGACACGATTCACGTTCTATCGCTTCTACATATTTCGCTAGTCGACACACGCGAACAGTATCGGGAGCGGATAGGCGAGCCCGAGAAACAGAAATTGGGAACGAAGAGATAGGAGAGGGCCCACCGGCGGTAAATCATACTTTCGGGCTTATGGAAAATTACGATTCGCCCGAGAATGCCAAATAATTCCAGGGTTAGCGTCGCTGTTGTTCCAGATCTGCTCACAGATGTCGGCGACAAAAATCATTCGAGTGAGTCTTTCTTCATCTACGAAAATCGAGATATCGATGGTTCGTGTTCCACGAAGGAAACTCTCGTTGAAAAATGTTCTTTGAAACAGACGAGGAAAATGTTGAAGAAAGGCCAGCAGATTTCGAGGCAGCCATCGCTGCGGCTGGTAGCGGAAAATTTCAATATCTCCTCCTTCTGGCTATTATTCCAGGCTCGTGGGCAACTAGTATCGACACCGCTAACGTGGCGATCATTCTTCCATCGGCAGAATGTGACCTGCAAATGACGTTCTTCCAGAAAGGTGTTTTAAACGCCATCACTTATATAGGTCAGTATTTTCAGTCTTACTAATAAACACATATTTATCCCTCTGTCTTAACGTTCTTGCGATTCTCTCAGGAATGGTTTCTAGTGGTTTTCTGTGGGGCTACATAGCTGACGTTAGAGGCAGGAGATCGGTCTTCCTCTACGGCTATCTGGCCGATGGTATCTGCAACGTTCTCTCAGGATTTTCCCAGAGTTTCTGGACTCTAGTTTTCTTCAAGTTCCTCAGCGGTTTCATGTGAGTCGATGGACAGTCTTTTGGAAAATTTCGAGTAAACAAGAGTAATTCTTTGGTTCAGAATAAGCGGCCCTCATGCTTCCATGGTGGCTTACTCGTCGGAATTCTACGGAATGAAAGGAAGAGTGAGAATCCCGCTTATCATTGGTTTTTCTATCACGTTTGGAAATATCGTGACTACAGGTACGATTCTGAACAACGTAACGTCGAGATGAAGCACCTGTTTACACGTTTCATCTCGCAGTTCTAGCGTGGATTATCGTCCCTCAAAACTGGTCTATCGTTTTATGGGACGGTGCGTTCGTCTACAATCCCTGGAGGCTCTTTCTGTCCGTGTGTGGTCTACCGATGTTGATCGGTGTAGTTTGTCTCTCCCTGTTCCCGGAGAGTCCCAAGTTTCTCATGTCTCAGGGCCGTATGGAGGACGCGTTGAAAGTTTTCAGGACGATCTATCGGATAAACACGGGGAAACCCGCGGAAGAGTACCCGGTGAGAAGTTTCGAACGGCAGTTCTGATAGTTTGTCGAATTTCGAGGGAACGATCGAATTAACGAAGACGGTTTCTGTTCAAGATACAACACTTAGGGAACGAGATTTCGGAGAAATCGAACGAAGAGGATCGAGATGAAAATATCGAGAAGAAAGCGATTTTCTTCTATCCGTATTTACCGCGAATTCTTCTCGTCGTTGTTATACAATTTGGATCGATGTACGCGTGAGTGTTCCTTTTTCTTCTCTGTTACGTGCGATAAAATGGGCCACCGTTCAGCTGTTCTGAATTGGAATTATATTGCTTTCGAGAAATAAAAGTAACAGTTCGTGACCTACTGTGAATGGAGTGTTGTTAAAAAGTAATTAAAAGGGAATGGAGGATTGATTGTGTCGTCAGAAGGCGGCAGTTGTGACGAACGACCACGTTCGCTTTATCTCGCGTGTAATAAAAGCGTGAAGCAGTGAAAACGTGACGTTCATCGAGGCTGATATGACGTCAAAACGAGACAATAAAATTTACCAAACAGCTGTGATTGAAGGAATCTCAATTAAGAAATGTCGCTGGTAAAGTAACGTAAACTGAATAGAAAAATATTTTATAGGTCGAACACGTTTCGTCTGTGGCAACCACAGCTTTTCACGATCCTCGAAAACTTCGTTCCAGCGAATTACAACTTGACAGCAGAACACTCTCCGACGTTTTGCGAAATTTTGGATCTCTCTTCCGCTCCAAACGCGACTTCCATGATTGCCGACGAGCACTCGATATGCGTAAACGTGAGGCAACGATTTTCCACGGACAAAACTTCCCTTTTCACTTCTCTAATTACACGTCACTTTTACACACATTTCAGAGTGTCGTGAATGAATCGGTTTACACGAACACGGTCATCGTAGCCATCTTCGGAAGCTTCTTACTCCTCGGTGCTAGCTTCGTACTGAAATACATCAATCACAAAATTCTACTACGTGAGTTAGAAAGAAATTCCACGATGTAGTCTATTTAACAACATTCAAATCGTCCTTTAATTACAGAAATTTGCTACGGAATTGCAATAATCTGCATAATTTGCATGAACTGGTCGACCAACAAATTGACAACCTTGTTACTCACGAGCTCCTTCATTGGTTTCACCAACACCACTCTCAACACCGTCGTTGCTGCAACCGTTATTTTATTTCCAACTGCTTTAAGGTTGAACAATCATTTTTAACACAATCGTGCAATTCTTATCGCTCACTTCTACCGGATGACTGTGAAAGTTCGCGCTCGATTTTCAGAGGTGGCGAGAACCTTATCGGCTTCGGCACAGATGTCTCTTTTAGCGTAATGTTACGTTCCTATCGAAAGATACACCGCTTATATTTTATTTTCAAATAATTATTCATCTCGTTTCATTTCAGTTTCGAATGAAATCTGCTTTTGCACACACCGATTGTGTTTTATCTTCAAATCACTATTCATCTCGTTCCATTTCAGTTTCAAAGGAAATCTGCGTTTGCACACACCGATTGTGTTTTATTTCCAAATCGGGCGCGAACTTTTGCAGTCATCCAACATTAAACACTCCATGAAACGACCGTTTGCACGCTGTTCAGTTAGGATTCTCTTCTAAAATTAGGGCGATAGCGGTGAGCCTGGTAATGACAATTGGAAGGCTCGGATCGATCTGTGGAAACATGCTGTTTCCAGTGCTACTGGACCAAGGATGCTTTGCACCGATGATCCAGTTGGCGTGCTTCATCTTACGTAAGCTTCACCCTCGCCGAATCCAACAATTTCCCTTCGAAAAATACTATAATTCATCGCCTGTTACAGTCTGCATCGTTCTAACGTGCTTCCTTCCGATACCGAAGAAGAAGGCCAAGGAATAGCCTCGTTGCGCAAGCGTCCACGAAATCAATTTACCTTCCATTCCAAGATAGAGTGTTCACCAGGCGATTCCTCGCCGGAAACCGCCGGAGTTTTCGCACTGGGAACTGGGCCAACGTGAAGAACGCCAGAGATGGGCAGAGGTCGAGGGATCGAAGGATGAGATAGATTTATATTACGTGACTGCGTTACGAGATTAAGCTGTGTTCGGATGAGAGAAGTTACAGTTGAGCAGAGATTTTTCAGTGTGCAGTGTTTCAAGTTGTTTGTAGATCGAGGAACTTTATCGTTCTTCTTAGATATTCTTACGTTGCGGATATTTCTAGGAGGAATTGAGATCTTCTTTCGAGATGGTATATTTATTTAGGTAGAAATTTAGGGGTCTGTTTCGTTTCTAAGTGTATTTATGAGCTAACTGTGGTGAAAATTTGATTAGAAGGTTGTGATAATTGGGAGAGATAAGTGATTACAGACATTTCGCTTCGCCTTGAACTCGTTCTTCTCTTTCAATTATGAAAGAATTGCGATTGGAATTTGGAAAACTGGGATCGCTGGGGACTATGCAATGCTTGTAATAATGTCTGGTTTGAATTGGAAGCAATTCTGTCGATTGGTTTTTCAGATATGTTCACTTTACGAGAGCCTGTTAACAAATACACGTTCGAGCTTCAGACTCGGTATATTTTAACTCGCGTAACTTGATTAATTTTTAATAAAATTCGCCGAATATACTCTCCTAACTTCAATCTTCAACCCTTTATAACATTGTGCGACTTTAAAGTTATGCATCGATTCATCTATATTTTACAAATTTCATTTAATTTATTTATTGCTGTACTATTACACTGTCACCAATCAATTTTCTTATTTCCTAATTCCCTAATAATAATTTAAAAAAAAATGTAACATTCCAACGAACTACAATCTTTCTTCTCAGAAACGACGAGAAATCGCGTTACAAAGGGTTAAGAACGAGAATATCGAATGGATGTAACCCCCTTTGAAGAAAGACACGCTGCTTGACGCAACACGAACGCGAATAAAAACAGAAACAGGCAGAACGAGAGAATAATGGTAGAGAGAGGCGATTCATCGAAGCAAGAAAGCAAGAACAACGACAACCACTGTGTTACACAATGGGACGGCTGGATATTTCCAGACGGACACTCTTCACGGTCGCGTTGCAGCGGCAGAGGGAGGTGGATCGATCTCGATTTAAAACGATGATCGGCCATGTCGAGGACGAAGCTTGGCGTTCCTCAGGCCGCTTGTACACGCCGCGCCGCGAACAACACATGAGGCTGCCACCGAGGGGCCTTGGGTTTCACTTTCGACACATCCTGGAGAGCCCTCCGCAGCCTTCACCCACATGCTCGTTCTTCTCGATCCCCCTTCGCGTACGGTAGAAGAGAACCACCACGAGCACAGGCGTTTCGTGTGGACGCGGCATTATCGCGCGCCCAGAATCTCGACACCTTCGCGGCGGCCACGCTGATCGAGTAATTACGCGTGTCCATAAAAGTTCTGCGCGCGTATTACAATGAGAGAAAGCCAAGGCGCCTCGAACGTTGCGCCGCGGCGTGTATTTTCAGCAAGGTACCAATCAACCTTGATATCTCGCCATTCTTTCCATTTTCCCGGCGTGTCCCGGAAGATGTTTCGCGAATTTTTTTTATGCGACCAATGGAACGTTTTTTAAGGGTATTTTTGAGCTTTCGTCGCGTGACATTTGGACGCCCGGTGTGCTTCCAATGACGATCTTCGTGACTGAATGGCAAACCTTTTGATTCGGTGAAACTTTACCATTTTTTAACGATACTTTTGCTTCTCTCTCGATGTTTGCACGCCTGGTGTTTTCCAGCTGGTTTTATTCGCGAAATGCAATATTTTTGATTCGCTGTTACTGATCTCTCGAAACTTTACCATTTTTCACGATACCTTTGGACACTCGGTGTGTCTCAAAAGATTCCATTCGTGACTCAATGACGAATTTTGTTTAGTGCGACGAATGGAACATTTTTTCACGATACTTTTGATGTGAACACTCGGTGTGCCCCGTAAGATTTCATTCGCGATTGAACATCAAAAGATTCCATTCGTGACTCAATGACGAATTTTGTTTAGTGCGACGAATGGAACATTTTTTTCACGATACTTTTGATGTGAACACAAATTTTCTTCATTGCGTTACATGGAACATCTGCTTCGGTGTTACGATCCATCTTACAAGATTAGATAGGAAACTTAAGAATTTCCATGCAAGAGAAGCAACAACGTTGCAATGATATACCGTTAAGCAGATAAAACAAGACTTCAAAGAACTATGCTCAAACAACGACTTAAGTTATCTTGGTCGGATAAAAGGTAACTTATTCAATGAAATGTTCAATGAAATATTAGCAAGAATGTTTCATTTCCTTCGGTAGATCGATACAGGTGTTGCGTGGAGAATACTCTATTTGTGGTTGTTCATTTACTGTGTGAATCGCACGATTAGTTTGATCACATGAACCATTCTCAAGAATTTCGTTTACTTATATAATTCACCGATATTAGTATTTGTAAGTATAACTAAGCCGTTACAGTTACCATCTGCACGCGAAGAAAAAGCATCATCAATATTCATACAAACTCTCCGGAGTAGAAATTCAATTTAATTGAATGAACGGTACCCGAGAAATGCCAATTAATGCTACCTGAACAAACAACGATTCTCGATATTATCCTTCGAAACGACGCATTGTACGCTGAGGAAGTACACTTCATCCGTGCATCTTACTTTCCTCGTGGAAAAGTAAAGAATACCATAGTTGAAATGGTATTTGCCGCGAGAATACCGCGAGGAAAGAAACTTCGAAAGTGGAAGAATTGACTCGCACACTCTGGTGTTTTGCAAGAAGCACGAGAAATACTCATGGTGGCGCCTAAGACGGCATTCCGAATAAATTGCGGAAGGGAAGCGCGAGCGGTGCACGCGTGTCCGAGGAAAAACGTGTTGGCATTGCTTTGGCGTTTTTCCCTCCGTTGCGTTCGCCTTTAACAGCCTGGGCATTGTTACGAGGCTGCCAGACAGTTTACGCAACGCGATTATTCTCTCCTCTTTCGAGAATTTGCGGACTTATCTAACACACCGCTTCTACTTCGCCTTCTTACCCTGCCTTTGCACGTTCGATCTGCGATGCCCGGTTTGCTCCAGTTCCTCGAAACTGGGAGCAGATATTGGGGTATCGCCGAGTTAAAAGGAAATGGAGAAAACAGGGCTGTTTAAGGGTTCTGGGAAGACTATGCAGGATGAGTTGAGAAGGTGAAGAGTAATGGTGAAAGTGGGTGACTAGTTGTAAATACAGATCGAACGATAGAATTTCCACGTTCTACGCGAATCTCTGTTTTTTCGTCGCGTAGTATTGTTAACACCTTATCTACGCGGTGACGCGGCCTGACGTCAAACGGCAGACTTCTGATACCGGATGACGTCAGGCGACGTTAAATGCAACAGCTTGCACGCGCGAGCGTTTCGATTAATACTGTTCAGATTTCAATGGTTTAACGACGAACTGGAATTTGTAATTATCCAGCTGATTGTTGCGAAATATAGATATTTAAATTCAGTAAAGCGTTCGATTTGTTCATAAGAGAAAAATTGTAATTGACTGCAATTTTTAATTTGAAATCAAAATTTTGTAAGAAACACGGAAAACTTTCTTCTAGAAAGAAAAATGATATTTTATTATTTATTCTAACGAGATAAACAGACAGGCTGTTTCACGATTTGCACAGACAGACTGACTCACTTTTGTTGCTCGCCGAAACTTCTCGGTTATTCCAAACAAACAAAAGTGAATATGTTTATACGTATATCTTCTGCGAAAGAAATAGAAAGTTCGTTACAATTTATAATTAGTATTGATAAATTAAAGAAATTGATCGAATAGCGCTTAAAATTTCCATATCAAGGGGTAATCGATGTTACAGTGATAAAGAAATTGATCAAACATTTGAAATTTCCATATCAAAGTGTAATTTACGATGCGGCGATAAAGGAATTGATTAAATAACACTTAAAATTTGCATGTGAAAGGGTCGCAGGAACTCTCTAAATATTTTTACCTCTCGTGTTAATCGAAGCAATCAACACCGTGACTATCGATAACGTGTTAATTGCGAAAGAAAACAATTACACCGATCTAACCACCGATTCGACACACGAATCGAGAAACGTACGATAAAAGGAGGATCATAGAGGAAAGAAAACAAGATAGATCAAGTGTGTCTTGTGAGAGCGATCCTCCCGAGTTGGCCCACGGTTCTCTAATCATTCTCTACGGACACGAAGACGTCGTATCGCGATTTCACGGCCGCGTACGGCCGCCAGCAGCCAGTCGCATCGGAATCGCCCCGATACTGTTAACTCTTCCCGCAAAATTCTCGAATCATCCGCGCATCCGTTCCTCCTCTCGCTCTCTTTCTTCTCTCTTTTCTCTTCTCTTCTAGCCTGTGCACGCGAAAACGACGTTTCGCAGCCGAGAGTTGGGTGCTCCGCTCGCAAATCGTGGGAGGACGACACGCTTTGGGTAAATGTAATTTGTTATTGCGACCACAGCTACCGAGGTTTCCTCGAATACACTTTGTACTCGGTTGAATTAACGTGAAATTGCGTTTCAACCGTGAAAAACTCGTGGTTCGTTGTGATTTGCTGTTTTATTAAAGGTAGGTTTATGAGAGAGTAATGTTATTATTCTCGTTCTTATTAATCAAAAATTAAATTTGTTTGAAATTTTCAGGATAACTGAAGAAGGTTTGGTTTTTTTTTGTTTAGGTCGTTTCTCTATGCATCGTTTCGAAGAAGCGGACGCAATAAACTGGAGAGCCTCTCGTCGAAATGGTAAAAGGACGATCTTCTAGGCAAGACACTGAGAATGTCCCCGGGAAAAGACGAGGAAGGTGTAAAACGACCGCCCTCAGGCTGAACAACCGCGTTCTCTAGCACACGATCTTTACCCTTTAATTCGTAACGTGCCGCCACTGAGACGCGGATTTCATTCGATGCTGATGAGATTAGTGCGTCCTCCTTTCAGTTTTCACGGAAATAACTTCTCCTGGGAAATAGTGTTCCTTTAGTAGAACAAAAACTGCGAATTTTCACCAATTTTTATGTGTTCTATATTACTTTTTTATCAAAAAATTAGGTCTTTGAGAGACGCGAATTCACGTGAATTTCATTCGATGCTGACGAGATTAGCGCGTCTCTTTTTCAGTTTTCAGGAAAATAATTCCTCGTGGAAAATAGTGTTTCTTTAGTAGAACAGCAAGTGCGAATTTTCACCAATTTTTACGTTCCATATTTTTCTATTTAATTTTCTTGTCAAAATATTACGTCTTCGCCCTTTAATTCGTAATCTGCCGCCAGTGAGACGCGAATTCACGCGAATTTCATTCGATGCTGACGAGATTAACGCGCCTTCCTTTCATTTTTCAAGAAAACAACTCCTCCTGGATAATAGCGTTCCTTGAGTAGCACAAAGAGTGCGAATTTTCGCCAATTTTTACTTGTTTATTATTTTTCTATTTTATTCTCTTCTCCAAATGTTACTTCTATTATTCGAACATCTGACTGATTTGGTTTCACCTTTTTCCAAGCGAAAATTTCCAATTTCCCTGCAACAGCGAGCTTCTCGATTCGTCACAGATGTAATCAAGGTCTACGCCGCTCGGAATCACTTTCGTCGTGGTTGCACGGCTACGAAAACGCAGAAGACATCAGTTTCTCCGTAGCCGGACAGTCCACCCGGCCGGATGTTTGCCCGTTCACAGTAGCTGCGCTCGAAAATACGTTTCGTCAAAACCTCGATAGCAATCTACTCTCCGTCGTGACTAATATAGACGTTGAATTCAACTTTTTCCCTACGACATTCCGTACTTACGCTCCGAAGTTACTCAAAGGAACGCCCTGCCGGCTTTAACGATCTGTTATTTCCTCGAAGGAGAGAGAGGAAGAAAATTCAAAAGAACGATATAACGACCGTCTAAAACGCGACTTCCTCGATGCGAGAGTAGCAAATAGAGAACCGACGGAGGAATCTTTTTTTTCTCCATTTCGATTACCGCCGAAAGGTGAAAGGCGTGCAGGATCGCAATTACATAATTAATCATACACGCGATAAGCCTGTAACATTTCCTTAATCGAAGATTGCCACTGACTCGCGGCTATCATTATCATAAGCGACAGTTACCGGCTTCTCCCGTGTAAGTACGCGAAGCTGTATGCAGATCGACGGAATAATTGTTCTCGTTACAGAAAATCGACGCTCCTCTGCTGGGTGGAGGAAACTGTTGCGCGAGTTCGCGATGGAAAATAAAGCAACTAAGTTGCTCGATGTTACACGGAGAGGGAAACAGGAAGGTAATAATAAATCGAACCCTCGGAGAAGATGGTAGACGTGAACGTCGATGAGTGTAGTTAAATGTTTCACTGGCTTATCAACGTGCAATCCTTTTTCTGTCGTTAATAATTGAAGTACCGATACACGATTGTATCGTGGAGAGACTTGCTTAAGAAACTTGTACAGGTATGAAAGTGTTGGTGATTTAATACTTATTAACCCTTTCGTTGCGAAGGATGTATTACTTGTGCAAATTAATTCGATGATCTTTTTCACGAAGCCTTCGCGACTTTATCGATTCAAATTGGACATCATTTCTTAGAGATGGAATTCGTCAGTTATTCGATAAATTGAGAAAGGTCGTTCAAAATAACGGAGATTATTTTTTGATCTTCTGTAAATAAATATTGACGTTTGTGAGAAAAGGCACCGAGTTAATTTGTACATCTGATATGTACAGAGTGACTTAAATTAATTAATCTTCTCGTTAGAAGGTTGAACATTAGGTTACTCGTAGTATTTATACGATACTCAATTTAGAGTAACGATATTTGAAAAATTTATTAATTTAATAAATTATTATTATTAAATAACGCAACAGAGTGATTCAACTATAATTAATTCTCTCGTTAGAAGGTTGTACCATGTATCATTTATGATATTCCATTTAGAGTAGCGATACGAATAATTCAGCAATTCATAAATTGAATAATTAATCACCATAAAGTAACACAGAAAACTACTTAAAAATTTCATTTCACTGAAACGCTATGTTAAATCCCATTCTTTCATTAAGGAACGCGTTGCATAAGTGATTAGCAGACACAAAAGATGCATCGAAAGCACGTTGCAGCAGGACGGTTAGAAAGTAAAACGTCGAGGAGGCACGCGACGTTTAACCATACGGTTCTATTAAATGTTACTTATCGAAACGAGCGTACGCCGCGGCGTTTGCATCGACCGGGTGGTCCATTGTAAGCAATTATTCCATACGTTAGATCTCTATTAAAGAAACGCATTATTAACACAGTTGATCCTCGTGATATCGAAAATAATCGCCGGCGAAGGCGCTCGAGATCCCGAAGGAGAAGAGGCTAGCCTGCATCCACTTACCCAGATATATGTATAACTCGCACGCCTTATACGCCCAGACCGCGATGCATCGCATTACTTTTCATTTATGCACCTACCTATGTAAATGAGAGTATTATCTGAAAGTATCTACCGCTACGCCGGATCTACCGCTATGCCTATGGAACACACCGTGTGACTCCTTCGCTCCTTACCGTTCTTGTTCAATTCTTTCTCTCCCCTCGCTTCCTTGTTCGCTCCTCTTCTCTCCTTCCCCTTGCTACCTCCTCACCTTGGCGAACCGACCTTTCAGGATCTACTCGGGATCCTTGCCTTTCGTGGTTCCTGCTCCAGATGTATTGTTTCTTATTCGAGAGACTGGGTTTCCTTTAGATTGATTTCCTTCGCTGTGCGAATCTTTCGCGGAGATTCTGGGTGCTCCGGTTTTTTATTTCGTTCGGTGGTGTGTTCGTAGTGGAGAAGTGAAATAGATCTTTCCTTGAGATTCTGGATGAGTTCAATTTTCGTTTGGTTTATTAGCGTATTTGTTGCGGAAAAGAGACATATTGTAGATCTTTCCTTGAGATTCTGGATGCGTTGATGTTTCTTTTGGTTCAGTAGTGTATTCATTGCAGAGAAGTAAAATAGATCTTTCTTTGAAATTCTGGATGCGTTAAATTTTCGTTTGGTTCAGTGGAATATTCATCGCAGAGAAGTAAAATAGATCTTTCCTTGAGATTCTGGACGCGTTAAATTTTCGTTTGGTTTAGTAGAGTATTTGTTGCAGAGTAGTGCAATATTGTAGATCTTTCCTTGAGATTCTGGACGCGTTAAATTTTCGTTTGGTTTAGTAGAGTATTTGTTGCAGAGTAGTGCAATATTGTAGATCTTTCCTTGAGATTCTGGATGCGTTGATCTTTCTTTTGGTTCAGTAGTGTATTCATCGCAGAGAAGTAAAATAGATCTTTCTTTGAGATTCTGGACGCGTTAAATTTTCGTTTGGTTTATTAGCGTATTTGTTGCGGAAAAGTGACATATTGTAGATCTTTCCTTGAGATTCTGGATGCGTTAAATTTTCGTTTGGTTCAGTGGAATATTCATCGCAGAGAAGTAAAATAGATCTTTCCTTGAGATTCTGGACGCGTTAAATTTTCGTTTGGTTCAGTAAGGTATTCATATGTAGTAGAGAAGTAGAATAGATCTTTCCTTGAGATTTTGGACGCGTTAAATTTTCGTTTAATTTATCTTATATAGTTAATTTAATTTATATAGTGAAATTTGATAAAATGTGGAGTTGTTCTGTTTTTCATTTGGTACTCTTCGTTTAACATAGCGCGGCATAGTGTAAAGCGTAGAGTAGAGTATAGTAAATCATTGTTTTGGATTCTATCGAGATTGAAGGCTTTCCACCGAGCCAATCTCCACGCCCAACAATGTCGACGATTCCACAACTGTCCGTATGAAATGCAACGACTGCATCGTGCTGGTGACGACGTCTCAATTCCAGCACGGAGCAAGCCACTTCCGGTCGAGTCAGCGAAATTGAAAATTGCCAGGGAACGCGGGCATTCCGATTCTTCTTGTTTACTCTCTCCCTCGTCTCTGACCTCGTCCCATCGTTTTTCTGCTAATTTACAGATCTCCTCCACCCAGTCACGTTCCACCATAAATATCTTCTTACCGTCTTCTCTTATAAAACCTCCCCCTTTTTCTCTGGCATAGGAATAGCTACGGAAACGACGTAATCGATGCGACCTGGTATTCCTGTCTTTTACTTAGCAATTTTCGGTCACCCGTGATTCAACAATTGTACAGCGAATTCACTCGACATTTACTCCTCGAAAAATTCCAATTATTTTCGAGATTTCCAAGACTTTCCAGACCTGTCGAAAGTTTAACCCTTCCACTGCTATTGGCGCTTTCAAAATTTGTTCGCATTGTATTATCAGAGCGTTCGGGCGCACTTCTATATTAATTTGAGCCTGAATTTCATCTTCTGCACTCTTCCACGTTAATTCGATAAAACAAATCATAAAACGATTAAAAAAGAAAACTTTGCGGCCGTCGTGGAATATCTGAATCTCCAACGCGCCTTGCGTACTAAAATTTGCCTCGGCGAAAGGGTCAAAGAGTCAAGATAAAGACTTTCAAAACTTCCAAGTATCGATCAAATTAGATTTGAAATGATTCTAAATTGCACAAAATTAAGAAACTTCGAATCTCTTCGAAATTCAGATTCAAGATCGTTGCAAACCAGAGATTCAACAGCTTCTTCTACACTCGGGAATCTAGAGCTCGTCGAGATTTTCAGCCGCGGACACGCAACTTCCGGCGACAATGACGCGGCAGTACTCGATGACTCCTCGAGGACCACTCGACACAGAGATTGTCACCCTGAAGAAGTGACTCGATCTACGGATATCCCGACACGTCGTCCCTGCAAGAAATCCGTGATTAATTAATCTTGAACGCGTGATTGTTCGACCAGAACATTCTCCCACGGTCGGTTTTGTACCGTGAACCCGCTAATCGTTTCGAAGAAGTTGCTCAACTTTCTATCAAAGTTGCGAACTTCCAAGCAAGAAACACGTTTATCTTTACAGATAGTACGACGATCGATTGGATAGAAAGAACGAACTAGGAAGTAGTATAATACGAGGATTTTTCTGGTTCCACGCGGCTTCAATTATGCATCCATTGTCGTGGCCGAAGACTGGTAAGACAAAGGGATCGTTGAACCAGCGGACGTCGATTGGATTAGCCAGTGAAGGATATCATTGTCAAGGTGAACGCGTGTTCGATCCGTCGATCGGTCCAAGTCTGGTCGTTATCGAGCATACAAGTGCCTCGTTAATCTCTTTAAGTCCGTAACTTTCTCGTCCTCTGATGTAACATTACGATTATCTTCTGCTAGATACCGGTTCGCTCGTGTACAATGCACATTTTGCATGATCGAGTAACTTTGCGGATATCATAAATCCACTCAACTCTACCCTCCTCGAATTCCATCCTCGAAGACACCTCGCTTAATTTCACAGCGTTCGTTCGATCCTTCCCGTAAACGTTCATTTCAAAAAATTCAAATTCAAAGGACAATCAGTACGTTGAACTGCCGCGGGGCGCCAAGTTTAGTGAAAGCGTTTAAATTTGAATAAACGGTAATATTTGTAAAACTTTCATCTAACGCATCACACAACATATTTAAATAATTCTATTTCTGGATGCGTTGTATTTAAATAAAAAATTCATTTCGACGCGGTGGACAAGTTACGCAGAACCGGTCCGGCGTTCGACGTGCCAATAGAATTCCAAATTCTATCAAAATAGAAAATTCACCGAGACGTCCTTGGTTATCAGAACGTACATGATTCGCGTCACGACGGCATCGTCCTTACTCGATCTCGGCTCGAGATAAGCTCCGTCCAGCGAGCTGAGATACCGATCTGCTTTGCATAATCACGTTCATTAATCAACCGTTCGGAACAGTCTGGCCTGGGTCAACGACGAGAGGAGTCTCCGTGATGCCGAGCCGCGGGGCCAGGCGTGTCCAGTCGAATTCTTCGTGGGAAGAGGAGAATTTTCACCGTGGAATCTGTACTTTGGTGCACGAAACCTGTATCGCAGTTCCTTCGAGAGAAACAAGCAATCCTAGACTGTTCGACGTGCAGAGTAGTTCACTGCTTCCCTTTTCTTTCGAAATACTGGTTTTCCACGTATCAGAGTCCGTTTTTGTCCGATCCAATTCAGTTCCAGGCTTTTGACTGTGAGTGGAGCTCGATGAATGGACGCACCGTTTCTAGTTAAGCCTGATAGACGTCCGTGGTAATTAACGGGCCACGCGTTACACATTCGCCGACGATCGAACAGATCAACGTTTCCTGCCTCCTCTACCTCGATCCGCGTTTTATTATTTCCCTCGGCGATTTCACGGTCGCGGTTACGTGAAAGGTGAATTTCCAACGCGGACCCCGCCGATTGTGTAACTGCCGGCGTTACCTTGTTGCGCAATCGCGGCGAGACAGAGTGAAACACGGTTTGGTTGTGTTGTGTGCGCAGGTAGAGGGAAATTGTAACGAGAAGTTGGGATTAACGCGAACTTCCTTATCGAGGCGCTGGAAGAGAATTACTTGGGTTGATTGGTTTCGTTTTCGAGTATGGTAATTTTCGTTTATTTGCAGTGGGAGGGAACGTTGATTCTTTGAAGATATTTTGGATGTGGGATGTTATTACACGTTTCTAGAATGAAATTTGAAAAATTTGGAGATTGTAGGGTATATTGAATTATGTGTGTTTGAGATTCGGTATTAGAAAAATCACAGTTTTATTGCAATTTTGAATCACCGATATTGGTTTCAAACGACTCTCAAAGCCTCAAAACTCATTCGACTGATACTGGTTTCAAATGACTCTCAAAGCCTCAAAACTCTCATTCCACTGACACTAGTATTTTATAAACTTATTCTTCCCCCACGCTCCAAAAGAATTCTATAAAAATGACACCCAGAATACATAAACTCTTATATCCACAAAGGTACTCACACACAATCCTCATTTTCTATCATTTCTAACCAAAATTCACAAGATTCCTAGATCGAAGTATCACCGTTCCATTGCTAAACAAATGAACTTTCACAAAACCTTCGCTTTCCAAAAAGAATAAAGACAAAAAGTGCCGCAAGAACGGCTGTTTTTTTGGAGGTTTCGCGTAATTCCTTAAGAGGCTTAACGCATCGCCACAGACATCGAGAGGGTAATTACGTTTCTAGGAAGGAGTGATCCTTGAATTTACCGGGCGGTCGAGAAACTTTTCGCGGTAACAGCCTGAAGATAAAGCTGGTCGTTGCTCGGCAATTAACCCGTTCGACCGGTGGTGGGCCTCGGTAGAAGTTCTTACATTTGAATAACGCCTCTAACACGCCGCTCCTCCTGTTACAGCTAATTTACGCGCTTGGATTACGATCCTGGCGTCCTCGCGCGAAATACTTCTCGGTATCACTTTAAATTCTATCGCCGTATCCGTGTACATACGTGCGATTACTCGTGATTACAAACGGGTAACCAGGTAGAGGGAGAAAAAGAAAAAAAAATCGAAACGCTGTTTGGTGGATAAGTTGCAGAAAAGCGAGCGCTTAACCGCATTCCCTTCGTTCTCGTTTCGTGTATATCTGTTGGAATTATCGCGTTCACGTCGAGGACACGATCTTTCTGCCATATTATGCTAGTGATTTTACTAGATTACGCTAGCAGCTACCATTTCGAGGCGGTATCACCTTGATGTTTCCTAGAAAGGTCAACGAAATTCTACCTTTCTCCACATTTTCCTACGTCAGCAGAGATTTCCATTGCAACTGAACAGAAAAATACCGAGAGAGTTCTAATCGTTACGTTTCTATATATACACCGGTACGGAGAGCTAGGAGAGCTTCGTTAAAATTCTCGATCGTTTATTTCTCTTTCGTCGTAAAGATTACTGTGTTTCTTAGCTATCCGTCCCGTTAATTCTACTTATCTAATTACACACAGTTTAACCAGAGACGTCTCCTATCCGGCGACAAGATGAAGACGAGCGAGCACGGAAATTGTAAGCGTGCCTCGTAAATTTCGCCAGGGTAGGTAACACACGCTGGTTGACATTGAAAGTTGACGAACGGTACTGGCGGCGTTAACGGTGTGTCCCCCCGCTGTCGTAATTAAGTAAACCGCGTCGCGACGATTCGCGTGTCACTCGTCCGTCGTTGCGTCATTCGTCTCTTTGAAAGAAACACGCACGACACGAAGCAATTAGGGAATCATTCGTGTCCAGGATCGGGCACAGTTATCCAAATATCGGTCGTGACAGCTGTGGTGAGGAGGCATTTAACACGGTTGTTACGTCAATTGCGAAAGATGCAGAAACGTGGAGAACGAAGGCGGGGAAGCAACAAGTGGTTAGCTTCGAAATCGGAGCGACGCACGGTGCTACAAAACAGCTGTCTGACTGTACGAAACTTCAAATTCTCGTGAATTTCGATTATTTCATCGATGGTTTCTTTAATCCGAATATTTACATTTTAATAGTTTCAATTTCATTGGCTGAAATCATATACAGTCAACACTCCTATAACGCGATTAATTCGTACCGAGTTATATGGAAACCGCGCTGTAAGAAACTCAGATTTAACGTGCAAACTAGATTAATTCGTGCCGCGTTATATGGAAACCGCGCTATAAGAGACTCAGAATTAGTACGGATCAGATTGATTCGTACCGCGTTATATAGGAACCGCGTTGAGTGAAACTCGGAAGTAAGTAAAATCACTTGTTAATCTGTTTGAATCGTCTGCACGGTTTTATAAACAGTTTCCTACTAACAAGTTGTAAGTAGCACTTAAAATTGATGACAAAGTAAGTGGTTGCAACAGCGAAAGTTCGGCAGTGCTATTGAATAAAAAAATTCACGCAAATACGCAACAGTCAATCATACGATCTATTTTAAGCATTAAAACAGAACACTGTGAACAATCTCGCATCGTTTCTTCGCTTATAGGGGAATTCCCTGATAACTGAAATTGGAAAATGGTGATGTACCTTCACCAAAAAGAAGGGAATTCCCCGCTAATTTCAACTGTAAAAATTTAACACATAGATAAATTCATGCTATAGAGAATCTTCTTAAACCAATTAAGTTGATGGAATGTTGTTGAACGGAAACCGCGTTATAGGAGGGCCGTCGCAATTTTGGCACCGCGTTATACGGAAACCGTGTTATAAGAGTACCGCGTTGTAGGAGGGTTGACTGTAGTAGAATTTGAATATTTAGAATTTCATTGGCTGAATTTAAAATTCGAATAGTTTGAATTTGATTGGTAGGCTGAATTTAAACAGCGCTTATTTTAATGACATTGGCTGAACTCAAATTAGAAATATTTCGAATTTCCCTGGTTAATTTTCAGACTTGAATAATTTGCTTTCTTTAATTGCATCGGCGGAATTGAAATTTTAAATATTTCGAATTTCACTGGTTAATTTTCAAACTCGAGTAAATTAAATTTGATTGGCTGAATTTAAACGGTGTTTAGGTGAATTGCATTGGCAGAACTCAAATTTTCGAACAGTTTGAATTTCATTGGCTGAATTGAAAATTCGAATTATTTGCTTTGAAATTTCAGCGGATTCAGGTTTTCGCATTAATCGCATCACCGATGTTTTGCTTCTTTCGAAGTAGCATACGGATAAAAATGACGACGTTCATCAGGTTGCCTCGCCTCGCGGTTCAGTTAGGCGAGATGCCGATTGTGCGGAATACAACCGTGAGAAGAAAGAAGCGTTACACGAGCATAGAGAGGACTTTCCTGGCTCGCTGGGTTAATTGTCGTGTGCCGACCAGTTTAACCGCTTATTTTACCTTAATATCTCTTTCTTCATACGAGAATTATCCTTGATACCTTGAAAATCCCATCCTTTATTCTCACTCACATTTCGCACTTCCTCCGACCATTTTCTAAATCTCACTTCCATATACTATATTCACCTTTCTATTGGAATTATTTAATTGCATCCTCTCTTCGAAAAATAACCAAAAAAAAAAAAAAAAACAGAATATCGCTGGGAAAGATTGATTTGGACAAGAAACTGTTACAGAAAACTCACGAGACGAAGAGAGGATCGAGAGGCTGAAGAACGACTCCGAGGCGAGACGCGAGGCGAGCAATGCTTGCGAAATAATTCGCGTGCATAATTGGTTCAAGGTTATCAAGTACCGTTGCTTCGGGGAATTCGCTCGTCTCTTCGAACCTTGCGTTAATCGAGACCTTGTTTCTCCTACTTTCGACCCTACCTACCTACCTACACCGAGTAATTCTAATCATCTCGAAATATTTCGATGTCTTCATTCACCGAGATTTTCACAATGCACCGAATGGATTGTGAAAGAGCTCCTTTGTTCGTTGATTCTCCTTCAAAAGAACACTTGTAAACCTCGCTCTTTTATCATCTTACAATACACCTCTCTTCGTTTAACCGCTCTAATGGAGATGTAACAACCGTTACCCTTTGCTAAAAAGTCCCCAACAATTTTCTATAGATTCACTCGGAACAAATACACCAAAGCTCGTGATAAACATTCTCCACGTCTACGTACAATGTCACTTACCGCGAAGCAAACCTGAATGGTCATTACAAAATTATTAAGATCCGCGAAAAAGTTATTCAACTCTGGAATCTCGTAATGCAACGAGTACATCTGGTGAAGAAATGTAATTTAAATCGTATAATGCTTTCTATACGAACGTACCGGGTGTCCTAATACGTACGAACGACAGAGTATCGAGAGGAGTCTCGTTTAGGGGGTAGCGCAACAAGCAGGTGGGTGGTAAAGATTGAAAATGGGAGAAAAAACAGTGTCGAAGCTCTGTGTTACGTAGATGAATGACGTGTAAAATAGTAGGATCCATTGATCATGCAGAAGTACATGCGCTTAGTAGTATCGAATCATCCTACGTTGCAAGCCATAGCGAAAGTACAAGCACGATTGTTCGAGGCGGCCGAGCCGCACGGATCCGATCGGATCTGTCGATACGCCAGAAAGGGTTAATTGAAGAGCACGTATGTTGAACACCTTCGACCCGACGACCTGATAGATGACACGATCGTTGCTTCGTTAAAAACGTACAGCTCCTAGATCCAGATTTTGTTTTACCAAAATAACGAAGTCGTGGTATTAGAAACAATGGTTATTCCTGTGTACCGATGAATTATTTAACCGATACTGCTGCTAACTTCGTTGGGAAAATAAGGATAAAAAGAGCGGTAATTAATTATGGCAACGTGAACCCCTCGGCCTGTGGTGTGGCGACGACGATCATTGTTGGCGCTCGTCACGCGCGTGTGTCGAAGACCTTAGACCCGACGACCCGTTGGATGACATCATAATTCCTTTACGGGACACGGCCGCTTTGTACCATGCTTTCGGATGACATAAACGCGAAAGAAGTGTACGTCGCAGTGGACGACGCGATTAACATAAGTGAGCGGTTTTGTGAGAATAAACGATTATTTTTGTGGGTAATGGATCGGGTGGTTAATTCGGGGTTAGGTACGTGGGATCGTCTTTTACGGAGGTGATTTAGTCAAAGGTGGTTTTAATATTGCTGTACGTGTAATACTTCAAATACTCCGAGATTCGAAAATTTTGGTATTGTAAATACTCCAGTATTCCTACATTCTAATATTCCAAATACTCCAATACCCCAAATACTCTGATATTCCAGCATTCCAATACACAAGATACCCCAATTTGCCAATAATTCAATATCCCAAATACTCTAACAATCCAACATTCTAATAATCCAAATACTCCAATACCCCAAATACTCTGATATTCCAGCATTCCAATACCCAAAATACTCCAATACGCCAACATTCCAATATCCCAAATACTTTAACATTCCAATACCCAAAATTCTCTGATATTCCAGCATTCCAATACACAAGATACCCCAATTTGCCAACATTTCAATATCCCAAATACTCTAGCAATCCAACATTCTAATATTCCAAATACTCCAATACCCCAAATACCCTGATATTCCAGCATTCCAATAACCAAAATACTCCGATATTCCAACATTCCAATATACCAAATACTCCGACATTCCATCATTCCAATATCCCAAATACCCCAACACTCGAATATTCTAATATTCTCCACGCTTTAAAACCCTCGCTGTACCAAAGCATTTACACCTCGATGTTTTGCATGGCATAATAGTCCCCGAGCCACCTTGCGCCTCTCGTTATGGGAGAAAAACAAGCTATTAAGCGGAAACAACCTGTTAGAAGGCTATCGACGAATTTGCAATGTCTCACCGATCGTGACAGTCCACTGGCCACGAAGTGTGGGAGCGCGAGATGACAGAGCTGCCGGTAAAACGATGCCGGGAAAGACAATAGGAAGAGGGACAGGTTGCAGCGATTATTGGCAAAGCTACCTTACAATGGGGTTTTAAATTTGAACCGCAATCACTCTGGTAATTTTTCGGATCAACGAGTTTTACAAAATCGGCTGGAAATAACAAGTTCAAGTACGGTACCGGGGGCTTCACCTGACATCTCCTCGATATTATAAAATATCAACGCTGTTCTTTCCTTTCTTTTTACGTCCTTTAGTCTAAATTTTCTCTCTGCTAGCGTTCTTATACGATAATTACCATTACGATTTTACGCGTTCACGTTTACACGCTGATTAAATTCAATAAATTCCATCGCGATATTCCACGAACATCTTCCTTCGTTCTACCGGCTGCTGGATCTCTTATCCGTCAGTCTATAATTAACGATTTACCGTAAATTACGGAAGGCGAATTATCGATTCAAGTAATCGATATCCACGGAATCGATACTCGCTCACGCATCGAACACGGAAGGTTGAAGGTCGTCGCTTCAGAACTACCTTTTCTGTTTATCAAACCCTGGACCTTCTTTTATGCAACCTGATCGGTCGCTGTATCTGAATTCTTTTAACGATCCTTGTTATACTAAACATGATTCGAGCCACGATATAATAACAAGTATTTTTAACAATCTCCCCGTATCCGTTAGAAACAACAGGATACGAACTCCAGCGAAGATCGATGGTCATTTTTTTTAGCAGCGTTATTATTTTAACCGTTGCGTCTAATCGGGAAAAGTGGATTCCCATGTTCAACGAAACCCGGCCACTTCTTATCGCACGATCGTTAAAAATTGAATAGAAAAATAGAACTATTATCTAATTTACTAGAAGAATTCCAAAATTTCTTTCAATGCAACTGTTCGAATTGTTTCTCGACGAGTAAAAAGGAGGAGCAATGGAATAATTTAAGGATCAGCCGGAAATGCCGGTTACCAGCCAGTTTCATAACTTCACCACGCGTCGATCGATCTGCAGGGAGAATTTTGCAACGGTTTGGCACCGCGGGGAGCGATGCCTCTCTCGCAGTTTTGCGGAAACTTTTGCAACCGATTGATGCATCCCGAAGCCTCGTTCTACACTAATGCAATTAACACGCAGACCGAAGGAAATTACAAAGCTGGGAGGCGGGAGATGAGAGACGACCGGACCGTGACAACGAACGACCATGAAATCGGTTCGACTCTCCCACGAGAAAGGCCCACGCCGCTGCATCTTCGTGGAAGTCGAGATATCTGACAAGCCTCGGCCGGATTAAACCACTTCATTGTTGCGATCGCCGCTCTTCGTGCCTCGGCTATGAACTCCACGGAGATCGTTCGATGCCTTAAATGGAATCGTGAAAATCGTTTGAATTCATCTGTATCGAGAAGTGAGATTTCTACGACCCCTCTGATTATTTCCCTTTCAGCGCGTTTAGCCGAGCAAAATAATACGAATCTAACGCCTAACGTGATCGCATTAGAGGAACGATTGAAATTTCTTTCGTGTCGCATAACATTCTTTCAATAATACTTCCTCTCGATTGATTTGAGTAATGAAAAATTTATTAGAAAAATTCCCCAAGATTCTACCTTCTCCTGGAAATTTTTGTCTAACCTTCGATGATCCCAAACTCTTAGTCTACGTTTAAATTGTTACGAAAATAATGAAATTAATGGTATTACTTTTTTCGACAATTCACTTCTGCTACCATTCCGTATCCAGGCATTCTCCATCCGCGTCCACGTCCCTGTCGCCATAATTCCACGGAGAAACGAAAACGTGACGTGCGAACGAGGCTTTGCTCGCCCACGCGATTTACGAGCGAACAATAGCCGAGTGACACCATAACAAGAGGAGGACGATGTCGCGACACCGGCCATCATGGAGCAGCATGACGGAAGCTCGGAAACGCGAAAGCTGTGCAACGTGAATGCACACGATCGTCGATCCTGTTCAGAGGATCGATTTCTCGACGTGGCGAGGATCGCGTGACCGTTCCCTACCCCGTCCATATACCCTGCTCCTTATCCAATCGAACGGCTATTGCGTCGTTCCTCCCTTGGTCCCGCCACATCATCGCGAGGTGAACCATGTAACGGTGAATTTTCGATCACTCCGCAAAGAAATATGTATTTTACTACCTTTTCAAGACTTTTCAAGACTACTCTCCATCGAGACGAATTTGTTCTTGTCGTAGCTGTCTTCAGCTGTGTCCTCGACGACGATTATCGTTGTCGGTGAACCAGTGGCAGGAAGTTCCACCATCGCGTTTAATAGAGCTGCTACCTTTCTGCCGCTGTTCTCTACCCGTTCCGCTCGATACTCTCTTCGTGTCCAAGGATCATCTTTGTTCGGGTAACTAAAAACGCCTTTTTTACGGCTTACGAATGGAATTCTTCTTAAATTTTACGAACGTGAATGTAATTTTTCACGTTGCGAATCAGCGCTGAGAACGGAATTCCAAGTATTTCATGCGAAAATGTAGGGTAAGTGTACTTCGTCGAAGAATGTTGGATACAGCGTTCCATTTAGAGCGAAGAAGAGTTTGTATCGTAGCTTGAGAAGTTATCTCTGAAGCTATTGACACGGTCAATTAAGAATGGTGGAATCCGTCCTCTTATCGTTTCATCGTCTCTTACGTCGCCGCGTGCTTTGCCTATTACGCGTTTTGTAACATAAACGACGTAACGGTGAAGCTGACTCGAGGCCTGTGCGAACGAAATATGTGTCTTAATTATCCTCCTTTGATAAATTTAACGAGGCTCTCGCAAGAGATCCATCTCCGCGGATTTTTATCTGATTTGCTTATCCGACAAAGTAGTCGCCTGGCCCATTTCCCACTACTCGCTCGCATTGTTGTTACACGCGCGCTCAAAATGATTTAACGGTATCAAGAGACCGCCAGGAGACTCATTTTCATGACATTCTTCATCCTGCCTGTTGATACGTTGCAACACCGAAAGATAATTAAATGTCCCTCGCGTCCCCCTACAGTTCTCCGATCCAACAGAAAATTACGAACTTGAAAAAATTCGGGAACGCTGTGCGTTATGAGAGGAACGATAATTTTCAGAATAAGAACTTCTGACACATATTGCCAGTCAAAAATTCTGAAACACTGTGCGTTACGAGATGCAGAGTAATTTTTAGAATAAAAGGATTACCAAAACTAAGTGAAAAAATCAATCATTTCTTCTGACAAACATCGTCGGTCAACTTTCAAATTTTCAAATTTCACAGTAATCCCAAACTTTCGTTTCCAAATAAAGATATTAAAATACCTAAAGTCACGAAGCAAATCAATACCCCGCCAATAAAAAATAAGGGTAAATCGATATCCAGAGATAAATCACCAAAGCCCACAGTAGATAATTGCAAAAAAAAAAAGCAAATTCTCGCCCCATTTATATCAAAATTCGTCAACTATCTGAAATATTTATCAAGCACGCAAACCTCCCCCTCCCCAAAAAGTGAAACCCGAAGAAATTGCAGGATCGATATCTTATCGGTTGCATAACCGATGCCACGAATTCACGGACGAGTCTTAGGCATCCACTTTCTCCCATGGAATTACCGATCGTCGAGCCTTCAAAGGTCGCGCGGAGAGCTGAATAGAGCGCTGTTAAGGCCAGGTACAATTTATGCAAACCGGGGTCAGTCGGGGCTGAACGTGGTTAATGAGCTGTTAAGAGACGAACGGGCCCGGCCCGCGCTTCGGGCAGGATCCGCGGCAAGTGGATCGGACTTTTTCAACAGGCTTGCTTGCTCGCTCGAGGAAGGATCGAAGGCGACCGGTAACAGAAGCGTGGCTCGGTGAACACGTCGGTTCACCCGGAACCCCACTCTCTAAGCCCCAACATCTCCGTGTTGCTCCCGTCTATTATCCTCGTCCGGCAGGACGCTGTTAACCGCACGTTTTCCCCGAGAGATCCTTCCTGGCTATCACGTCGCTTCACGGCTTTACCTGCCCTTACCTGCGCTCAATTTTTGGTTGCGAACCAACCAGACCCTTCACCGGTAAACTTTAATTCCTTCTTTTCATGCCCGTAGGTTCTTCTCGGGTTCGCTAGACTTCGCGGAATGTTAATTGCTCCTGCGATTAAGTCACTGTATCGCCTTCCAGGAAGATTGTCGTTAGTTAGAATCGCACGGTTTTTTGGGAGAGAACTTGTTTTAGATAAAGTATCCTTGTATTTGGTTTTTCTGTCTAATCAACTGAATTAACGGCGGTTGGATAGATGTGGAAGATTGTTGAAATGATTTATGGAGGAATTGGTGAAGGACAGCGCGTTGGGAAAATTGATAAATTCGTAGCTCCTGCGATTAAGTCACTGTATCTCCTTCCAGGAAGATTGTCGTTAGTTAGAATCGCACGGTTTGTTGGGAGAGGACTCGTTTTGGATGAAATATGCTTGTATTTGGTTTTTCTGCGTTACCAGCTGAATTAACGGTGGTTGAGTAGATGTGGGAGATTGTTGAAATGATTTGTCGAGGAATTTCCCGGTGTGTTGGGAAATTGATAAATTCGTAGCTCTTGCGATTAAGTCACACATTAATTTCTACGAACATCGTTGTTAGAATCGTACGAATTTTTGGGACATTTCCGGACAAATTGTATTCTCGATTAATCGATCTAAAATTTATCAGAATTCTAAATCCAAGTACACTCCTTTGCACGGTAAAAAAAAATTAGATTCACGAAGAACCGACCTGAAAAGATTTCTTCGCAGAGCTGAACTCGGAAGATTCTGCACCACATCGAGCAATGGAAAAAAGATCGGCGTTTACGAGTTCAGCTCTGTTCGAGCACAAAACGAGATGTTTATCGTTTCTCCCGTGCTAGTCGGGAAGAATTACTACCCGCCGCTGTGCGCTGCAGAATTAAACGCAAAAATCCTACGTACTTATCGCAGCTCGCGTGTAATTTCGACGCTGCGCTCCCATATTTGCGAACGAGGTTACGCGATAATGGGAAATTACATTGACAGTGACACTGGAGCATTGTGAACAATTGAAACGCGACGTGGTACGAAGCCGCAGAAATGGCTAAATACCAGCTAGTTAAGCTTAATTGTTTGTGTACCAGCGCTGAATGCTCGTAGAATCTTTTGGCGGCACCGGTTGCGTGCGCGTAATCTCGAACCCGTGAGAGTTGCGCCGCCGTTGATCAAAGTGGAATCGCAGAACTGATTCCAGCGAGGTTGCCTTCTCTGGGCGAAGTCAATTTTGTTAATGAAGTAATTCTATGAAATAGTTTGCTTTGTATGGAAGAAACTGGAATTCCTTGGGAGTAAGGACTGAGCAACGAGAGATTGTGATTTGGAGTTTCTATCGTAGAGATTTTTATTTAAGAAAAACAGCAGTTTTAAGTTGATGTAACCAATGAAGTAATTCTGTGAAATAGTTTGCTTTGTATGGAAGAAACTGGAATTCCTTGGGAGTAAGGATTGAACAACGAGAGATTGTGATTTGGAGTTTCTATCGTAGAGATTTTTATTTAAGAAAAACAGCAGTTTTAAGTTGATGTAACTAATGAAGTAATTCTGTGAAATAGTTTGCTTTGTGTAGAAGAAACTGGAATTCCTTGGGAGTAAGGATTGAACAACGAGAGATTGTGATTTGGAGTTTCTATCGTAGACATTTTTATTTAAGTTGACTAGTTTGCTTTGTGTAGAAGAAACTGGAATTCCTTGGGAGTAAGGATTGAACAACGAGAGATTGCGATTTGGAGTTTCTATCGTAGACATTTTTATTTAAGTTGATAGACTACTCAGACAAGTGATTTAAGATTGTTAGATAATTAGATAGTTGTTGAAACAAATGGTAATCCAGGTTTGAAAAACGTGTAAAACAAGCTATCGCTAATGTCCAATAGCTATAATCTCGTTATAGATCCATGTTACGAGAAAACCTACAACGTCCGCGAAATCCATCTTATCTATGGCCTAGCTACGAATCGATCGCGAATACAGCTCTCTCGACTTCAGATTACCAGTGGACTTGGGAATACTTCTTTCATCAAATATTTCACATGCGAGTACCAATATCCTTCTCTTCCAAGTGTACACCACTTACAATTGAAATCTTCGACTCTCGATAAGAGCACTGTTCCTAGATCGTTGCAAAATTAAATTCCACACGTATCTGTCACACTAAATCGAAGTATACGGCCTGCTTTTACACTTCGATAGCTCCAAAAGACGCAACCAAACTTAATTATTCTTTTTTTCCCAAATAAATCCTTATTTCACCCGAAAATTTGGACTTCAGCTAAAAGTACCGTTCCTAAATCGCTTCCAAATGCAATTCCACACGTGAAATCACACAGAACAGAAGCACATGACCTCCTCTTACACGTAACCAAAATTAATCGCTACTTACTCTAACACCAATATTCTCCCCTTCCAAATGCACCCTTATTTCACCCGAAAATTTGAACTCCGGCTAAAAGTACCGTTCTTAAATCGCTTCCAAATGCAATTCCACACGTGAAATCACACCTAACAGAAGCATATGGCGTGTCTTTACGCGTCGACGGCCCCGAAAGTTCGCACAACGAGGAACAATGGTCCCCATGGTAGAAGTCGAAGCAACGTAACTGTTGCATTATTCGCCGAGTAGAGAGATGCAGCGTCAACTCTGGTTATCGTGGGTTTCGATCGACCTCTTGCTGGATGTTAGAGGCCACGCTTAGACTGTCGCTGGTGTTCGTAGGCCGAACGGGGGCTCGTGGACGATAACGGAGACGAGAAAGGGAAGTTGGTTGGGGCACTTGGGGCAAATTAGGAATTATACGAACGGAGGAGGGCCTTTATCCGCGACACCATCGTCGCGGATAATTTGGCGCGGACAAAGGGTTCCAGCGAAAAGAACGGTTTGACTTTACTGCTTCTGCGCCTGCTGACTTCATTTTTTTATTGTGGTTTCCAAGATTCTCACGGGGTTCGGATGGTGTTTCCTTCCGTTCGGGAGCGTGTGTGAGGAGGCGAGATGTCCGACGTTCTTCGACCCCCCGAGGACGATGAACTCCGTGCAACAATGTCGAAATAAGCGGTGAAAATAATTTATCTAATTAATGGATCTATCTACTCTAGTGTTCAGAAATATTAGAACACCTAGTATGTTCGTGCAGAAAGACTGCATAATTTAAATTACATTCCTTGGCTAGAAAAAGATTAAAAAATAGAAATTTTAAGTTTGCTTCTTAAGTAAGTGTCCTAATACTTACGAAAGCGGGTGTATGTAATTTAAGTACAAAATCTAAATGGCAATCTAATTATACTTTTACAAATCAAGCGTTGAAGTAATGGTATTGAAATAATTCTAGATTGCATTTATCAATCAGATAGATCCTCAGACTTCCAGGCTACGCGAAAAGTATCTAAAGTACGCGTTAATCGAACGAAAGACCTGTCAGTGAAACCGAGCAGCAAAAAGCTTACCACTCTTTAAATCCTGAATGAAATTCTCGTTTCACCGGCATTACCATAATCACTCCTTTCTCTTACAGCAACCGAAGCGATCATTTCACCGGGAGTAACGCTTGCAGACACCAGAAACTCGTACATAACCTTGCACACGCCTCTCGTACGAGATCACATCAGCCTCTGTGAATCACGAAGTGTATTCACCACACAAACGTTGCAACGCTTCCAATCGAATCCCTCGCGATTTACCGATCGCACGATACACCGGCGAGAAAGAGAGAGTGAAAAAGCTCGATGAACTTCCGATTCGAGGCGACGTCTTGATCATCCACTATCCGCCTACAGTCCGGCTGTTGTTCCGTTCGGCTCGTTTGACCCTTTTGCCCCGTGAAATCACCCGTGCTATAATAATTTATTGCTACCAGCTCGTGTTTTCTGGCCGGTAGGCGCCTCCTTCGTTCTCTACTCAATCTAGATCGGTTTCTCTGCTCAGCCCTGGGAATCGAACCCGGAACCACGCTTCCTTTTCCACCGCGTGTACATCTTCTGCTACCCGCGCAGCTATCTTGCTCCCCGGCTCGCCAAACTGCTCCGTGAATTATCCTATCCGCGATTTCGTCCATTCCGCTCGATGCGTTTTCCGTTACGCGAACAACGTGCAGTCTATGCTGAAATTCCTACTCATGCATGGAGGATCCCCGTGGTTTCATTGGAATTCCGTTTTATTCCAGCTAGCGGCTAGATTTCAGCGATTTTTAGTCCACATTCGGTGAGATTTGGCTGTGCTTTTTTTTAGGTATATATGACTTTAATCTCATTTGGCGAAAAGGAGTTTAAAATGTACGTGGAGGAATAAAATTTCATTGTTGCATTGGTGCAAAATTGAATACCTAGGCATTTGGGACGGTTTATCGGTTCGGCCCATAAGAGGGCGGTTCGTGCTTAGCTTTGGGAAGACCTCGATGTAAAATAATTTTGGAATAAACCGCTTAGTAACGTCCTGAGTAAAGTTAATCACGTTAGATCACCTCCTACAAACAGATCTTATTTTCTACGTAGATTTCCCAAAGGAAGTTCGAACTGTTCGTTGAATGGTAAAACACTCCAACCACCATTTTCCCAAGCGACGTGAAAAGGAAAACGGTTCGCAGTCTGCCCTCTGACACGCGGAACCAAGTCTTACGCAACCGAGGCTCCCAGATGTTACCGTATCGTCGCCAATTTCGTCAATTTCAGCGGATACCCGTACCGTTACGGCGAACCAGACGTTTCACGGAAACGTTCTCCGCAACGGTAGCCTTTCTCGGTTCCGCGCAAATCCCGACGTGTATCGAATCGGACAGAACACCAATTCATCGATTCCCTCCGGTTACACGCTATCAACCGAGTGTCTTAATGCAATTACCAACAGTCTCGTTGCGTCAATTAACCTTTGGTGGTCTTAAACGAACGATTTCCTCTTCTCGTCACGAGACGTCGATTAGCCGGAGACAGATCCAAGTATGAAACGCTCCATCTCGTTACTTATCTCCAAGTATTTCTCATAACCGGTCATTTCGTTCGTCTAATTAAAATGAATCAACGCGATGCGTTGCATTTTCTGACGAAAAATAAAACGGTAATCGCGTAACACGCGTATCAATTATTCGCCAATTTCTTGTTCCTGTTGGGTGAATTAACGAGCAGGTCCAGGGAACGCGATTGACGATTTCTTTGGTTCGTCAGAGACTGGGTGCTCGATAGAATTCTTCGGCTGCCTTTCTCTGTCCCTCTAACACTCACTTGGACGATTTCCCTGGCACGAGGATGCGCTCGCTGTGCCGTTAGGCGAGTGCGAAACGGAATCTTCGCGGAAACGCGCCTCGAAGCGACAGTAGTTCCTGCCGAACAATGACCCTTTTTATTACTCCTGGAAACGACCGGCCGCCTTCAGCTTTCCACTCGTTTATTCCACCTTCGCGTATCGCGCTCTCCGACTTTCAATATGTAGTTCGTTCTTGGTTCGATTCGGTTTTCTCTGTTTGTGTTCCTTTCGTGCGATGTATAATTAATCTGAACAGTTCTAGTTTCGCAGCAAGCGTCAGCGAAGGAATGTCATTATTCTAGATTTTTCGAATTCCGAACGGAGCTGATAAGGTAAAAAGGAGGAGCGTTGAAACGCGTCAGCGATCCACTATGATAGATGAAGTAATAAGGACCGTGGAGAAGCGTGTGTGCTGCCGGCATTCACCGTGACAGAAAGAACCAAGTTACTGTTACTGCAATAACGAGGAAGTTTATCGTTCCTATCATCGATACCTCGTACCATTTATTTCGTCACTCTGGATCGATCTCTACCCCTCGGTCCAAAAATCATCCGCCAAAAAGTGATACCGCTCTATTGACATATCAACCATATTGTTCACCGTTAAATGTACCGAGTGGCTGGTGGTGCATGAATAATGCACCGTAATAACAGCAGCCTGTGCAATCGCGCGTCGACACGTGTATATACGATTTCGCCTTTCGAACCGTGCCTCGTCATATCCTTTCTTGCCAGCATTACCACCCTTTCTTCGATATTTACCAGCAATTCGTCCTACATTCACACAAATCTGAAACGTCCCTCTAATATCTCTGTTTCCAAGAGTTGTTCGTCTTCGATTCGAAAAGCTCCTCGTATCAGCTGCTCAGCAACACCCCAAGTGTTCCCGTCAGGCGGTCAGTTTCAAACGAACGCCACGTTCAGCACCTTCGAAAACACCTACGACTCTTCGGGAGAGTATCGGCGAAAACAAAGAGGAGGACAAAAAATAGCGGAGAAAAAACGAAAGACGAAGAAGAAGAAGCTACGGTCCGGAATGTCGTGCTCCGATTGGCCGGCTGTCGAACCCGAAGGCTCTCGGATTGGACCTAGCCAGGTTTCCCCACCTTCGCCTGGAAATTCACTTTTTACGGACGTTATTACAAAACTGACTGGCATCTCCTAGACCATGTCATTACGGCTTAGTACTCCACACGGCGAGGATCCTCTCACGAGTACCCACCTCCACCACCACCACCACCACCACCATCACCTCCACCACCATCACACCACCACCACCACTACCACAATCACCATCATCGTCCACCACCGTCGTCGTCACCACACTCTTCTTCTTCTTCTCTTCTTCTACCTCTCCACTAGCCGTCACCAGCCAGCACACCACCACCACCAACCACCACCACCACCGCCTCCACCACGGTAACCTCTTCTATTTCTACTACTCTTCCATCCTCCTCCTCCTCATCTTCCCACCTTTCGCGGCCGTGGAAGACGAGCAGCCACGCGCGGATATCCTGGCAGAGTGTTACGGAGAACGGAGAACAGTGGCATAGAACGCACGTTGCTCCATTTTCGTGGATCGCGCGCAACAAGCCCGTTCTCTAGGCTCTTCTATCCTACCGTAATACTACTCGATCGGTCCGCGACTCACGCGATTTCGTATTTCCGATATAGAGAATCTGATCGAGGAAAGAAAGAACGTCGTGCTTCGTTTGATAAGAGATACCTAAAGAACGCCGGTAAAGAAAAGGGTAGTTTTATTCTCTGTCCGACGATCTTCGATCGAGAAGAAATCGAAAAGTTGGTAAATTCGAGAAGACTGGGAATACACGGTACCGTCACGAGTCGTCCTTTTCACGTTGGGTGTTCTTGTCCTCCTGACGCAGTGGAAGTGGATCCCGGTCGTCAGCCGCGAGCAGACAGTGGAAACGGACCGTTCGTGGCGCGGCTAAACGGAAACCGGTGGTGAACGGGTTCTACGAGAGACATAATTCGTATACAACGGTCACAAGTAACGATTACGTTAGCGCGCTTTCGTTTTCGACGAAAAGGAACACACACACACGCGCGCGTACAACAGTGCACTTGGTGATTCGTGAGAGACCCTGTTCCAGTGAGTTTCCAGGGAGCGTTAGTCGAAAGCTGAGGAAGCGAACGAAGGTCGTGCGGGTCCGTGGAACCAAGGAGCAACGCGCGTGTCATGGCCGCCGCAAGGATGGACTGGAAGATTAGATTGTAAGTGATTATTTTTATTACTTCGCTCTAGTTGGTTAAGGGGACAGCGAGTGAGCGCGAGCGCGATCAACGGTGCACCGCGAACTTTGTGCATCGAGATCTCTCTTTTCTTTCTTCTTTTTTCCCCCTATTTTCTTCTCTGTCTCTCTTTCTTCACCGTTTCCTCCGAGGAGGACCGAGAGATAGATGTTGTTGTTGTTGGGTTACGGTACTTTTTCCTCTCCTCCGTGGATTTTACGGTGATTCTTCTTCAGGGAACACGTTTTCTCGAGCATCGAGAGGATGATCGTTGCGCTTGGTGGTGCACGTGTTGTGCAATCCGCGTTTCGCAAGGTAAATGTCCTTTCTGGGATGCGATTTACATCGTTTCTCTTTTTTATATAAACTGAACAGCACCGCGGCTCGTTCTTTTTCACTTCGTCCCCGATGCGTCGATTATTCGTCGATTTTTATTAATCGTCTTTCGCGCGATCAGAGGATCGCGTTGGACGAATGTCAATAATTAAGTATCTTAGAGGAAGGTTCAAATAGGCAGGTCTGTGAGTGTCTCGAGTGTCTCTCGTTTCGAGTGAGAGAAGGATTTTCACGCGATAAGAAAGTACTCTAACTGTTTCTTTCATGCATTTCCATCGATTAAACACAGCAATCTCTATCGAGCGATCTGAATAATTCGAACGTGCAATAAAGCATCGGGAGGCGGCTAATTCACGATAAACAGCCACGAAAGAGCAGGTATTAGAAAAGGAAACAATTAAACGATGGATTAATATCCGTGGAGCGATCGTTGCGGAAAGCATGAATCGATCGGATCGCTCGATTATTCTCCTGGTATCGCATTAAGCGCGCTGATTGCCCGTTCATTTACTGGAAATCAAGAATATATCGTTCGTCTTGCGTTCTCTCCCCCCGGTGATCTTCTCAGCCGATATGAAAACTGTTCGATCACGAGTGAAGAGCGGCGAAAAATACATAATCGATTAGAGCCGGATTCATCGACCGTGAAACTCGCCGTATCTCGTTTATCTATTATCCGTCTCGCTCTCAGCTCGATCTTCCGAGAACCGGCAACGATCGTTTCACACATCAACTTCGGAATAATAATCGCTATTTTCGTTCGCGTGTCACGACTACATCTTCTTCTTCCTATTCTCCCGTCGGTCTAAATCCGTCGAAACACTGTCGTCACGGGGAACGTGAGAAGAGGAGATTCCTAAACGTAGAAAGAGGTGGAAGCGAGTGCAAACACACTCGAGCTCGGTTATTTGAATTCTTATTACAAGCCTCGTGTGTTATCAACGGAGACGTTAAAAAATGTTCGAAGAGGAATAGATTGCCGAGAAGAAGTTGTTAGAATTTCTTTTCGATAAGGGAGGATAATTCAACCGGAGGGGAACGTGATATTAAACCACGAACGCGAGCGTTACACGGTTGCTCACCGCTAGAAAAGAAGAGAGAAAAAACGCAGCTTGAATCAATCATTCACCTCGTTCGCGCACTCACGCACGCATGCAAGAAGATGTTTCGCTCGTCGATACTCGTTTAATGAGGCGAGCTAATAACCGAGTATAGGCGACTCCACGCGCAGGGAACAGTGGACGAATCTGTGTTGGTTGGTGGAAAAAAAAAAGAAAGAGAAAGAGAAAAAGTGGCCGCGATTGGATAATAATTAGGTAATTATTAGCGGCGAATGCGCACGAGAGGTGGCGTAATAAGTGGATCACGGAAACGATCGTTATCCTAGGCAGAGGAAAAACGATCGATCTCGCGTTTGGATCGTGGCGTTGGCCTTGATCTCTTGATCGATCGTCGTCGATCGTCGGAGCGTCGACCAATCAAACGGGACATTAACCACAGCGCCTGGCGATCGAGATCGAGCGTTGGTTTGCATGCCGCGGAGGATAGAGAAGAAGAGAATCTAGGAGGATCGAGCGGTGAGTGCGTGCGTACGCGTAAATTATATCTTGACAGAGGGGAGCGTGTGTCGGGGAGGCTCCGGCAATTAAAATGTACGCGCGTGTGTACACGAAAGTGCGGTGCCCGATGAGATATTGAATCATTAGCATCTAGAGAGTCACCAGAGCCTCGAACGAGACCGAACCACCACCTTGTATCGCGTAATCGTATCACGGAGTATGGGTCCGTTTAGATTGTTAATAAGGGGTAATGGAAATTGGAGAAATAATTGATTTTAAACGAGCGAGGGAAGATGAAGTTGCGGTAGCGATCGTTCTCAAACGATGCGCTAATCACGCTTGTTTAAATAATTACGCAGATGTGAAATATTGCAAACACGCCGATATGTAAATTAATTTCTCGTGGATTCTCCGAGTACAGAATGTATAAAGAAAATGATTCAAAAAGTACTGATTTTAAATGAGAGAAGGAAGATGAAGTTGTGGTAGCAATCATTTTCGAACGATGTGCTAATTATGCTTGTTTAAATAATTACGCAGATGTGAAATATTGCAAACGCACTGATAAATAAATCCATTCCTCGTGGATTCTCCGAGTACAAAATATCTAAAGAAAATGATCCACAAATCTAATATAAAAAAAGGGCTGATTTTAAATGAGAGAAGGAAGATGAAGTTATGGTAGGAATCATTTTCGAACGATATGCTAATAATGCTAGCTTAAGTAATTACATAGATATGAAATACTGCAAACAAACTGACAGAAGAATGAATTCTTCGTGAATTTTCTGAGTACCAAAGATATAAAGAAAATGATCCAAAAATACTAACAAAAAGAGATTTCAAAAAACATTTTCAAGAAAAAATTAAATCCCCGTGAATTTTCTGAGTACGAAAGATAGAAAGAACGTAATCGAGAAATCTTGACACAAAAAGCGTGCAACTTCTCCGTGAATTCTATCCAAAATACCTCGGCGCAACTCTGTGGATAATAACACGCGAACTTCCACGCTATCGAGGTTCAATGCAACGTGTTACAGATCTCACGGTGAAAAAAACCCACCACGAACATCGTGTACACATAGTTGCACGCGTGTGCATTCATATCTCTACTCTCTCTCTAAGCCTACCATCGTGTTCCACGCAGCTCGACACGCCGTACAACGTAACGTGCACACACAACAGACACACCGAAAGAAGAAGAACACGAAGAAGCGACGAATACCTGGTCCGTGGTGTGTGGTTAATTTACAGCTAGTTCTACAGCTCGTATCCTCCTCGTATCTCGAGCGCCGTATCTTTCTATGACGTCCCTGTCAACCAGCGCGGGATCGTAATCCCGGAAGCTTGCTCGCGCGTCACGATCAGAAATTACAATCTGTTCTTCTTCCGGTCGACGGAGAACTGGCTAATTGGCGCCGGTAAAAATTCCTCTTATCCGAACACCGCACAGAGCGTATTTCGATCGAAACATGTCGATCTACCGTAAATCAGATAGATCTAGAACGCAGAAAGACGTGTTGTCATTTTCAAAATCACGTCTTCGAGAGGCTATGTAATCTTCTTAGTTTTACGATCTTGACTTTCAGCGGATCTTGTATTCCGCGCAAAAATTGCAAACTTGTCAGACGCGGAAGAAGATCTAAGAGTGGAATGTAGCCTGAGCTTTTACGATCTAACCGATGTATGTACATTGATAGGTGGTGCTCGTTTGGCACGAGCTTCAATTCTACACGGTTTCACGTGTGTTTTCCACCAGATAGGGACATTCATCTATTCACGTTTGCTAGGAAAACCTTTCAAGGCCTCTTCGTCTTTTTACGATTTGATTAAGATGTAAATAAAAGACTCGGTTTTCGAGCATAAAATTGACCGTTTCTTCTAAAGCCTACAACGACCTCGTTTGCCGATTGCACGCGTAAAAATCTCGAATGGCACCACGTGGAACGTCGACACACCGAACCAGCGAGGTTTTCCGAAGCGTAAAACGCGCGAAAGTCGCAAAAGTCCGGTGTGCCCGTTTTCGATCGCCATTGCTGCGCGTTCCAGACGATTAGAGAGTCGCCAATCCGCGACAGGTATCGGAGTATTTCCAAAGGCCGGGCAAAAAGAGCGGGTTGAAAGAACGAGACTTAGATTCCTTGTTCGTGCTCGATCGTAGGTAACGCTGTTTCTTTTACCGCAAACGCGCAAGAAACGGGCCGGTAAAAGTCGCCAATCGTCAATTAAATCGACGATTCTCACGCTTGCGATTCGTAAGAAACGACTGTTAATGAATATTCCGTAACCGAGGATCGCCGTTTTCGTTTTACCGCCGATACGATTCATTTGCCATCGTGACGTTCCAAGTTCCTGTATGATTGAGTTCGAGGGATCGCAGTCGATTAGACGGTTCGTTTGCAAAAGGAAACAAATCGACGGGAGAGAAACGACGGAAAGTAGGCCACGCATGATTACGGTCATTTTTTTCGTTTTTCCAGCGGGAAAACACCTGTTCCCCGGAGTATATTTTCAAAGTAGCGTTTAATTACGCGGATCATCCGTCAATCCCGACGTTATACCCGTTTAATTCCCGTAGTCGCGAGCTTTAACGTGTCCGGTTGCCTATTGTTTCACCGGAGAACAGTTTCCTCCAACTTCCTGTTGTCCTCTCTCGATTCGTTGCAGCCAACACGAAGAAGCTATTATAGAACGAGAGAGAGAAACAGACAGAGTAGCTAGGAATCTTAAGTGGCAGTTGAAACGTGTATTTATAGGTCGGTTTCGCCTTGCAATTCCGCCAGCAAAATGTGCAAATCTTGACTGATCACCGGTACGCCATTTCCATCGTTTGCATCCGTGCAAACACACTCTCTGCTCTTCTGTACCTGGCTAACACTTCGAACAACCTTCTCTCTCCCCCTCTGTTCCGTGGAATTATTAAGAAATTTCCTGGAAAACCGTAACTAGAGTGTCTTGCAATCGGTGCATTCCAGAAGCACACTTCTTCGACAGGTTTATCGGGGATGAATTTAGACGAACAGCTAAATCTTCCCAAGTAAATTTCCTCAAGTTGTACCTTTCTCTCTCTCTCTCTCAACTAGTCATCTAAACTTCACCTCGGAAACGCCGCGTAGAAACAATCTTCCGCGTGTATCCAAGGGAAATTCCTCGTCTAATTTACAATTCAGACACCCACACGATCGCCTGGACAACTGACTCGATCAAACCGAACGCGATGCATTGGCCATTTCTCGCGAGTTATCGCCGTTGTTGGCCGATTCAACGTCTCGAATCCGGCGGTACAACGTTTCCCTCCCGAGAGAAACGGTGCACTTCCCGTAATATCGAGTATCGGGTGGATAGGGGCATTTTGCACGCTGGACAAATGTATCCCCGGCCCACGCTGAGAATCACAGGTCGCCACTCCTTCGTTCGGGGACCAGGATCGTAATAAATCGAGCGGAATGGACCCAGCCGCACAGGTGGACGTAAATTGATATGCATAGAACGCAATTGCTGAACGTGACCGAGCAACCGGGCGACCCTCGCGACCCTGGTGGGTGCAAAACTGACGTCGAGATCATGATTCCTCGACCATTCCGGTTCGGACTAATTTATGGTAGCTGCGCAATGCTGCTGGAGACTTACGAGACTTGATTTCGGTATTTGTTGCATTTGGAAACGAACGGAAAGGGCGTGGTGCCGTAACGATTTCCTGGATGGATTTCAGAGATCGTTCGACTTTCCTCCGTTTCTCTCGACCGCTTCTTCGAACCCCGGTCGCGTGGAAGATACACGTTTCAATCGACGCAGAGTTAATTTAATTAGCCAGATTGCCGGTAAATGCAAATTCCTTTCTTATCTACCTTATCGCGAGCATCTTTCCTCGATCTTCGCCGTTTCACTTGTCTCAAGAACACATGTACGTCTTCTAAAATCCACCAGTCTAACAGAGCGTATCTCAACGCAATCTTCGCGCAGAGAAACAAGTACCACCTCCGCAAATCTCCGACTCGGCGCGCATTAAGACGAATTAATGCACCCATCAGCATGTCCAGACGTTTTCATTAAAATACCAGGCGACGATTGAATCGCGGTGGAACGATTCCGCGTAACGACTTCGATGAATCGTCTCGACGAGATCCTTCGTGAAACCTGTCATTTCTATCGGCCTACGATTTTCCGGTTTCACCCGGAGACGTTCGGTTCTACGATTAGTTTAAGCCGTTTTCCCGCGTGTCTCTGTACGGAGAACTAGCGGTACAGTCATTGTGAACGTTGCACACATGATCGAGTGGACGATTAATCGGCGAAACGCGTTGCAGTTATTCGGTAAACGACCTCCACTTCCATTCATCGCGATGGCAAAGGTCCGCGCGAGTCGACATTGTCACGCACGAAGACACGCGTGGAAAAGACGGCCATCGGCCATCTCCCGAGGCTGTTCACGTAACGTTTCCCTCGATAATTTCCCGCGGAAGCGAGACGAGCGCAAAGTGGATCGGTTTGAGCGTGGAAAACGCGGTTAATTTGACCGACTCCGACATACACAGAGGATCGATCGAGTTCCTTCGATGCTCTCTCATTTCTTCTGGCTCGATTGCACGGCTTATTGGGGCTCTTTCGATGTCGCAGAGGGGAAAGAGCTTCCTCGGTATGGATTCTGGGACGAACAGGGGGACGGACATTCAGCGAGCGTTGAACCTGGAAAACGCGGCTAATTCGCTTCTTGGAATGGCCAAGAACTTCGTCGAGTATTGATCCTTTCGTTGGGGTGGTTTCACTGCTTCATTGAGGATAGATATGGGTTATTCAATCCTATTCGACCCAGTAACGGAAAACCTCTAATTTCGTATCCGCTGTCTTGTGTATTAATTATTCATTTTACGTCTCATCTATGCTGGATTGTTTAATAGTAAGTAGGTTAGGCGTAATAGTAACTTTAAGTGCGTGGAACATTACTAACGGAAGACTTTATTATTATTGATATTATTATTACTGTCAACAGGTTTGCACTAATTTTGAACGAAAGTGCTATTATTATTCTTTAAGGAGTGAGTAGACTATCTTACAAATTTTCAGAATTGTCGATCTCTGGATACATCCTTCAGAGTTGAGAAGAATAATCCGTTTCGTTGGGTTTTAAGTTTGCGAGGAGGCAATTTGGGAGAGTATCCGAAGAAGAGCGCGAGTTAGGTGACACGTTTCGTTATCTGTCATGCGTAGACGAGAGTGAGAAGTACCGTAAGACCGGTTGTCGCAGGATTTCGACTAGGGGGACACGAAATTTCACGCGGTTCCACTACGGTGTTCAACTAGCTGAGACTCCGGCCGTGCCGTTAAATCGTACCAAGGCGGCGAAATTCACGATGGTCCCTCAGATCGGGATTGGATAACGGCCAAAGGTAAACAATCTCCCGAATCAGTCTCCGAATCGAACTCTCTCTGTTCTTGCTACAGCCGTCGACATAAAACGACGTGTCAATTTAAAGTGAAGAAGAACTTTCAGACACGATTAACGCTTCTTTCCGCGACTCGTGCAGAAACCCAGGCAGTGAACCACTTAAGAACTGTTACGACAAAATGCACCCGATTATGTCACGCCGTTTACACCGAACCAGGGCTTCATAATTGTTGATAATTTCCCAGCACGAGCCTAGCCACGTGCACCTTGTAAACGATGATAATGACGAGCATTCCCGCCAATCTGATAAGCGTTTAATTACGCGAACAACTCATCTCATCGCTCTTCTCTCCCTCTGTGTAACCTGCCCTCCCTATATTCACCTCTTTCTTCGTGTTTGCCTCCTTATCGATCGATTCGATGAAATTCTATCTTTGGAACGCATATACCTACACACGCACGATGCAATTATTTGCACGGTTAATCTGAAACAGCGAGGAGTAAGGATACTTTGTGATCGAGTGTGGTCTCCGATCTAATCGTCGATTTTTCGATTTACATCTCGTTTACAGACTTCTTATCTGACTTGCAATAATTCCCTTCTTAATGCTGCATTCTAATTGCTGGAACAATTAGCTTTTTCCCTCGACGCTGGTAAAACGTCATCACGCCACGAGATAAAGATTATCTTCCGCCGGTTTCCTTCCTCATTCCGTAGTCGGTGTCTCGATGAAATAAAAGCGACAAGAGGGAATATGCGGTCTCGCGATTCCGGGTAGAGAGAGCTTTGAAAAAGTTTCGAGGAACAAGAATATATACCGTACCGCGATGAAAGAGGGAGGGGATGATCCAAGTGAGATGTTTTAGAATTGCTGGTAAGCTAGTGGTTATTGCTTAACACTGTTATTTCAAGGGTCCCTTGTAATTATTACCACCTACCGATGGACGCATTTATGTTTCCTGCGGTGATCATTTCCGCTCGTTTACGCGTTTCGTGCACCGGCAATTCGATGCTAATGATAAAAATCTTCGCTGTCGTTCAAGTCGCACGGGATCGAAAGATTTCGTAGGCGACCAGGTGTTCATATTAATGATCTTTCATTCCACACTTCGCTGTTCCCGGGTAATTACAGAAAAGTAATACCTTCTTTAGTCTAATTAACCTTTTTACGAAATTTGTGAATCTACCGGTGTTAGGTAAATTTGGGTCAGATTGTCGGAAGATAATTCTAGCGTTACTAATTTCTTTCAACGTATCTAGGACAGTAATCCTTCGAAAGAAATGATCTATGGAAAGCTTACATTTGCTAATTCTCAGTCTTGCAAATTCAAATTATTATTTCTACCGCGTCTCGACCAAAATTTGTCCCACGAGTCGGACTGATTACCGTAAGCCAAGAGGATAATGATAGCATTCTCATCTCGACTCTGGCACAAAACCAAGTTGACCTAAAAACAAAGCCTGTCCACTTCAAAAAAACCCCCAAAAAATTAACCAAATCAACTGCGAACGAAGACCACCAAAAAACACCTCCGAAGAAGATTCCAAGCCCGAAGCAGACTCGCCCATAGATTGCAGAGACAGGACACCTCGCCTGCGGTCCCTCTGCACACCGTAGCGATGGTTTCTGAAAGCCGGAGGACGCGTAGCCGTGGAAGGACAACGGCATCGAGTGTCGTCGCGGCGAGCATGACTCGGCACGGTCGCAATTACGAGCTCTGGTCTCCGCTCGAGCGGCCTTAGTTGTCGTTCCTTTTTTTCCCTCCTTTCGACCATTCCGGATCGGTGAACCCGCGCGTGACTATTAGAGTGTCTATTCTCGATCGTACGATACCTCCTGGCCTTCCAGCTGCCTTTGACCTTCGCCGATGACAGGTACGAATGATCGAAATGATCCGAGGATCGTACTCGAAACGGGGTTATCTTCGCTCGTGGCAAGGCTTAACGGTTGTGTCTCTCGTCGACCTAGCCAACCTTCCGCTTCGAGAGCTGACACCACGTCGGCGATCTGGCGTGGAATTTCGCGTAGGATGCACTTGTTGCGTGGGTGACGATGGATCGGCGAGTGGTCGAGATGAATGCGATGGATTATGCGGGGGCTGCTGGTGCGGAACCGCGTGTTTGTCGATCACTTTGTATTTAACAGCATCGATCATGTCGTAGATAAGGGAATACGAGGTGGTCGGTGTGGCTTATTGGAAATCAATTGGCTAATCGAACACGCTACTCTGTCTACCGTGAGATGTTCGTGTGTGGCATGGAGAGAGGATAGGTTTCATTTATAGATTCTTGGTTGACTCGGTGGGTAAGGCTGTCTGGGAGACTGATGTTTTAGGTGTGGAGGATAACAATGTTTGGAGACATATTTTTGAAAATTTCAATATCTGAAAATTAGATCATTTTTTTAAAGGAATTAGATCAATTTCAGGTCAGAACATTTCAAACGTCAAATATTCTTCTATTCACTATCTACCAAGGAAGTTTCGCAAGACAATTACACCACACGTCCCCCTCGAGCCTAATATATTCACTTGCAATCCCTTTAGATAGCGAGTGTAGGAGCAACAGCAACGCACTCGTACAAATTTACAAGCGACACATCTCCCCCACAATCTCCCACTACAATCAGAAGCTCTTTTCACTCAGAAACGAACTCGAAGATTTCCCCAGAAATTACAATTCATCCACAACGGAAGAATCCTCTGTTCTTCTTCCCTCTACACACACACACCGAGCGTTTACCACTTTCACCCTTTCTTGCCCGAGAAGATTCTTTCGACGCGAGTTCATCTTCTCCGGACGTGACGGAAAAATCGTTCAAAGACTCCGGCTGCTGGTGTAATCACCGGGCATCCAGCGGCCGGTGTCGTAATTTCGAAATGGCCGGGACAGAGTATGCAACAGTGCGAACAGTGGAAAAAAGCGGGCGTGCATAGACGAGGAACACGGAAGCGTAGAAGGAGAGCAGTTCGAGGGCTGCTTCCTGGACTGATTCTCGGTAGCCTGGAATACCTGGAAACTGATGGTTCTTCCCTCTTTTCTTCTTCTTCTTCTGCCTCTTCTCTTGGCTACGTGCATGCCAGCAGCGTTTGTACGCATAAAATTCACGGCACAAGCATAAAGTTCCTCCTACAGGATTACAACTGATCCAGGTACAACCTCGGCGCCATCCAGCTTCTTCCGCTTCCTGCGATCATCCGACTCTGTTTACCATACCGTGATTTTCCTCCCTCTCTACCTGTCCGCCGTGTTTGTACACGGCCCGGGGAGATCGAGCTGATGATCTTGTGCACGGTTGGCCCCCGCCGTGTCGAAGATCGGCTCGAGAGATTAGGGGGAATCGATCTTCGATTCTATGGAAATATTCTCTTTTCATTCAGATCCCTATCTTCTTCAGGGGGTTGCTTACTATTCCTCATGTGGTGTTTTTACGTTTTTTCTTTTCGGTGAATCGAATAGTTGCGTTCCCGGTGCTTTTACAGGGGTCATGTAACACCTCGGTCAGGCGGAAGGAAATTTGCTTTTCGACACTTTCGATGCTGGTTACTCGAGTCTAGTAGCGAATTCATATTTGTAAAATACGATAAAAGGACGAGTGTCTATAAACGCAGACAGTGATTCTTTTCACTTTCAAAACATGTGAATTACCTTAAAAAAAGTTACAAGTCTTCCAGTGTACGCAGGCTTAGATTACACGACGTTCCTTGGACTTTCTCGCGTGCAACAAGTTCTCCAACAAACTTATCAACGACAATCTCAATCAGCAATAACAGCCTGTAACAATTAAAGCTGCCAGGCGTTTTTGCCAGCGTATGCCATTTTGCTTTCCTCCGAGGCGCCGATAACGCGTGTAATCGTTACGAGGCAACTTTCGGAACCGCGATTGGACGCCTCGGGCCGGAAGCCACGCGGCCGTGAAACAAGCGACCGCGTAAAACTCTCGAAACGCTTTTTGCCCTCTACCAGCCAACAGAGTATTCTCTCTCCTTCTGGATCGGACCTTCCGTTGCACAGTTCAATCTCCTTTTCTGCGCGAGTTACGCAACTGCAGAGTTCAGTTTTACGACACTCGATGCAACGACCTCCGCTTCCACGTAACACCGCGATCCTCTTCGCCCTCGATGATAATAACGAAAATGAAATACAATCAGACGGCCCAGCGTACAAAGTACGCCTTTCCTCCTTCGAACAAACACCGGCTCTGAGAAGTTCAAGTTACTCAGCATTTTCACCGTACAAAAGTGTAATTTAAACAACCGTCAATTTTTCCATTGTAAAACACACCGCGCTTCCTCCACTTCTCCGTTCTCTATTTCATAATTGTGCAGATTAGATACGATAAAAGTCACATCCAGTTATTCCTATTTCCTTCCAACAAACACCGAGAACTCTGTAATCTAAAGTGCGCTCATTAAGACACTTAGCTGTACTTCGCTGTGCAAACCGTGCACCAACGAACCCCCAATTTTCCCGAGGTAAAACACATAAAATACCGGAGCACTTCCTCTGCCTCTCTTCTCTTCTTCTTCTTCTTTCAATTCCCTCCGTATCGTGGTTACACGTGTCTATTAACGAACCAGGAAGTCGGCGGGGAAAACAATACACGGCTAAATGAAAAGAGCAGTCGTAAAATTGAACGACGAGGCGGCGCGGCGCAACTGGGGATCTAAAGTAGAGAGAGAGGGAGGGAGGCGGTTTATTCGCGCGAGTCGATCGAGGCGGCGCGGCCGCGACGTAGATTACTCGGCGGGAAATAATGGTGAGAACGATGGCCGATCGTTCGGCCGTTTAACGATCAGCTTTCCACCGCGGGGAAACCGCCGACAAATCGAGGGAAGGCTCCTCCTCTGTCGAACCCTCGTAAAAGGGTCTCTGTCGGCGTCGTAAGTCCGCGAACAGTAGGGGATGACCAGGAAGGAGTCTTCCGGTCTCGTAAAAGTCCAAGTAGCGTGTTCGGTTTAACGAGCGTTTGCTGGAGCAAACTATAACTTGTGGAAAAAAATCGCCACGAATCATTCTGAAGATTATTCCGTGACTCAGATTGTCGTCCGAGTACGTAATTGAAGCTGTGAATGGTTGAACGGTAAAACTTTGATGAAACGTAGTATCTTATCGGGTGATTAAAGGGACAGAGGACTGGATAATAACTGAACGATCATTAAAGGCAATAAAGAGGTTGCGAAAGAAATCTCACCGAAGGATAGAGAATGAGAGAGGCATGAACGCAAAGGAAGAACTAATATAAAGAAATAATGAGCGAGCGACGAGTGAATGGAGAATAAAAGAAGGGAAGAACGAAGGAGGGATTTTGTTGTAGGGTCGTTGACCTCTCGCCCAAACCAGCTGTTTCACGATACATATCCTACAACATAGAAATCTTTCTTTTTTAACAGTACCGCGGGTAAAGAAGATTGCAGATTTGAAGAGAGCATCGAACAACTGTCAACGAAGCAACGTTATATCACAGAAACACCCTCGTAAAGATAATCGTCCCCGGGAATCCCATTTACAGCGGAATTCTCGCTTCTGCTGTTCGAGCGTAGTGGTCGAAAATTCAACCGGAAAACAGTTAGAAACACGGGAAGAAAAAAGTCACCGAATTGTAAATTGAACAATCGCGGTTCAAGCCAACCTGGGAATTTCTCGTCGCGACTCGAGAGAGTCTCTCTCCACTCTTACTCGTTTCTTCTGGATAAAGATCGACGAATTTTTCGCGGTGGTGCGGCACAGAGGTTCCCGTTACGAAATCGTACGCACTCGCACGCTTGTTGCTGGTGCCTAACGAGCCATCGATTCTTTGTTCCCTCGGCTGAGAGAAATGTTTAATTTATGAAATCAGCCGGTGAACCGTCCGCGCGTTACCCTCCATTGTGCACGGTGGAATGCGCGAACCGCTTTGACATGAAATAAAGAAGATCGCCGGAACAGTAAATCATAACGGGACGGCGTATAAATATGCTCGAGCAATCGTGATGCGCGGCTGGACACGCGTTACTTTTGCGTAATACGCAAGGACGTATGCAGGGTGGAACTCGCGGATCGATCGTTCCTACGCTTCAAGATGGTCCTGCGAACGTTTCGCTACTTGGAGTTCACGGTGGAAAACAGAGGGAAATTTTGTGGGAAAAGTAGTTTAAAATTTGCATTTGGATAACAAGTGAACACTGATCTCTGGTGTGAAACTGATGAAATTAGAAATGGACCGTTTTACACGAGGAAAATACTGTGTCCATGGAATCACGACTAAAAAATCAAAATTGACAATTTTCAAATTATACCAATGATGCGATAGCACTGAATAGAGATTTATTAACAGAATGTGGTCCAGATGCGGATGTTCTCCAGTGAT
>NW_017100190.1:4924617-4938742 GCF_001263275.1 Habropoda laboriosa | reverse complement strand
TTCACTGTTCGCAAGATCGACATTTTCACCCATCATTCCACACAGCACGAAAACTCCTCGAATATCTAAAATTCCAGTGAGCAACGTCGAACGATCGGGCGTAATAGTAGGAAGAGGGATGAACGAGCGGCCAGCAATAATCGTTATATATTATAGTATTACGTGGCATTACGCATCCTGCGGTAAGGAAGCAAATAAGTACAGCGAAGTGAGTTCACGCACCGGAGCATTCAGGTCTGTCTGCTCGTAAAGAACAATGGTGGAATTTTAATAGAGACATTCTGCCTCGCCGAAAACGTATCGATGGCTCGTTAAAGCTCAACGATTACCGTGAGATCGAGAATAATTCCAGGAAATTTCAACGGATCGTGGTAACCTTCACGATCGAAAATTACTCGAGTAACACGCTACTGGTCCTAACGATACGTTGTAACTTCAATGTAACACCCAGATCGATACGGTTTTCTCATTCCAATACGATAATTGCAGAAATGAACGACGACCGGTTTTTCCAAACGCTTCCTCGAGGATATCTCTGATTTACGACACGATCTATGGAGATTCAACCAGGCTAAACCACGTTACAGCGGAATTTAATAAGACACGATTAGAGAGAGAGAGCAGAAGAAATCGGCGATGTCGATTGAATACGATCGCCTGGAAATGACGTGCAATGATACAGAATGTAAATTCACGGCGGTGGTGTAATACCAGTAGTCCAGCAGGTTGAATTTAACGCGTTCCACGCGGGATTAAAGGCAGCTCCGTGGTGCAACGGAGTCGATCGATTCGTCGCGACCGCGCCATTACGGAATTCCGCGCGTAGCCCGCCGCAGGACGTTTCAATCTTCTTCTTTTCAACGGATCACCGACGTTGCGTGCCGTGGAAACTACGGGAATAGGAACGAACGTTCCTCGGAACACGTGTTCGATTCTGTCTTCCAGCGAAACAGACGAGAGAGATTTGTGGAGCGTCGTAAAGTTGGAATATACGAGTAGGCGAGTGGTACTATCGACAGGTGGAGTGACAAGTGGATTTCAGAGTGTTTTTAAGTTGGAAATTAGAGGATGTTCCTCGTACGCGTCAGTGGTCATTTGAACCACTTCTCTAATCGTTACATCTCCTGTTCGCCGTCTGTATTCAGGTCACGATAACTCAATTCGACATCTCATTCTTCCTAGATAATTGACACCGACGTCTCGAGGAATCTTTCGCGACAAATTGCCACAGATATGTGGAAGCTGAGGAAAAAATTGAGGGACCAAGGGCCTATAGTCAAGGCGCACTCTTAATTTCCTCGTTACCGATCCTTTTCATGGATACGAAGATTCAGAATCCACAGATTTCATCTATTCTATATCTCGATTTTCAGTGATCGCGATGAATAACTTCTCTTTCGGCAAGGCTGCAATTTTTCCCCAAAAAGCCGTGAAATTTCGAAAGGAAGGCGTACGTTGTACAAGTAGAAGGGAGGTTGGTTGCATGGTTGTGTTTGTACGTTGACCTTAACGGATCGGGACAGGCCTCGCCACCCACCGTTTCTCTCGCGAGGCCCGCGAACAGGAAACACTCTCGCCCGACTCGTTTTATGCAGTCCTGGGCCCTCTCACTTTCGTATTTGCATGTCGACCGATGTTTTTCCGCCACGATCCCTCGTGATCGTTCCACAGGAACCGACGATCCTCACCGATTTCCGTGTCACGTCGCACCCGGTGAAGACGAATCGACGCTAGCGAATATTGTAATTCGCCTACCGAACCGCTCGACGTTTCTCGTCTTACACACACATGCACACACACGTGTATACACGTGTATGGAAATTTGAATAATGCACCGTGGTGCATTTAGCGGAATTACGGAGGCCGCACGCGGTCTGTTTTCGGTCTGAGACACGCGAGAGCCATCAATCAGGCTGCCTGGGAAGCTAGTTTTATACGAGTGCTCGAGGGAAATCCGTGCCTCGCCGTCTGACATTTCCTGCATACTTTACGAGCCTTAGAATTTGATTGGTACCCGCGGAGGAGGCACAAGGTGTCTGTTCAGGGATCGTACAGGGTTGCTCTTAAGATCGAGCGATCGTTAATACGCCGGTTTAGCCGGCTTACCTCTCTTGGGAAAGTAACTTAATGCACCGAGAAACAGCACAGGGGGATTGATGGTTATGCAGCCTGGGATAAAGGAAAAAGGAGCTGGTGCATGTTTTTGCCTGTTGCTTGTTTCATGCCCATCTATCTACATACTTATGTATGTCACTTTCGTTTGTGGCAGCTACTGGAGCTTACCAATCGACCAGTCATTCCGTGATTAATGCGTTTTAACCTTCATATTTAACGTGCCATCGTGTTTTGGAAAAAGTACGCGGTAAATGAGATATTCCAGTAGTGCGGCAAGCAGGTTTTACTGCGGCTATTTGTGAAATTTAGTTGTAGACGCGAGTGGCAGAAGTTACTGTTAAAATTACCGTGATTTTTCTACTATCCATCGTTAAAAAAATTAATCGCTCTGAAGCACCCTCAAAAATCAGCTCGATTCCCTAAACTTTCTACTGTTCATCGTTAAAAAAATTAATCACTCTGAAACACCCCCAAAAATCAGCTCAACCTGAACCGAGATAACACACTCCAAAATAAAAAAAAAGAAAATTACGTACATCCGCCATTTTGTAAAGATCGATAGGTTCGCTAATACCCCGGCGAATCGGGTGGAAACGCCGCTTAGAAATTGCCTCGCGAGGCGGCCATAATGTCAAGGTTAGCCCGCGGCGCGGACGTTTTACGAGGAGGCTGGTGTCTAGGGGAAACGACATCGACCGTTCACTTGGATCCTCGCGCGGCCGTCATCGGCGAGCAGCTGGTGTCGAGGCGCAAGGTCGTTCCGTTACCTCGAGAGATTTCGAGGTCGGCCACGTCCTCGTCCTAGAAACCACCGGGGGATGAGGATACGTCCGTTCGCCAGCTCGAGAGTTACACGCGTTTATCTTTACGAGGAACGCGTCAGCCACCTCTCTCCGTAACAGTATCCGAGTAATACCACTTGACAAGTCTCTACCGCGGTTAATTTCGCGAATCACGCCGTCAGCCAGCGAGATAACCGCCTGTTCTCTGTCGAGGCGGACCTTGCTCAAGGTAGAAACGGTGGAATTCGCCTGGATACGCGAGTTATCGAAATTACGCGATGAACTGGTAGACTGCAATTTCTGTTTCCTCGGCTGAGATCGCACTCTAGCTTTCGAACGACGTCTCTTGAGGTGGTCGACGTTTAACGCTCGTGTGCCTCCAGCATTCTCACGTCAGATTTATGAAAAACGAGTAAGAGTAAAAATATGGAAAATGTAACGACAGTTTTTCTTTTAACGCTCGTGTGATTAAAGCTCGCCCAGCTTTAATCGTGAGTTTGTAAAACTACGGTTTTTGGAAAATTGCGATGACTCAATCTACTCGGAAGTTTATAGCTAGCAGTTCGGCTAAAAGACACCTAGTAGCTAGGATAAAATTGCTGGTGAAACTACAACGCTAACAGCACGATACCATTCATTTTGCAAACCGCAACAACCGACCACGAAGACGTTTATACAGAACACCGGTACCCTTTGTCATCCCGTCGTCAGGTTGTCTCTCGAAACGACCGTTTCGTCCCTGGAATAGAAATAACCGGTAGTTTCAGTTGTCGGAGCGTTTGTATAGAACACCAGTTTAAGAGTCGAGCAATCAGCGCTATGTTCCTCTTCTCACGGAGTGGCGATAAAAAGGTTCGAGATTCTTGAAACAGAGTGAAACTTTCGATGGTTGGAAAAATGTCGTTGTTCGTTGTAAGATCGTTCGAAGAACACCCTGGAGGACTTGCTATTATTCAGGTTCATCAAGATGGTAAGAATTTTCCGAAAGAAACGGCGAACAATGCCGAGGCAAGGACGATCCGTTAGTGTTCCCTGGATGCAAGGTCAGTCGTGACTTTGTAAGCTAGAAAAGTGGGGCTCGGTAAGAGTCTGACGGTTTTTAGCGGGCAAAACAAACGGCTAATGCACCGCTAACAGTATCCCTGGCTCGGTGATATCGCATCAGCTGCTCGCTATCGGATTCGCAGTTAATTTCACCACACGTTTCGACCGATACGCTGGCCCTGGGGCGGCCAAGGCCAGCCTACCCGCGTTGCAAATCACACACGAAGAGAAAGGGGAAGAGAGAGAGAGAAAGAGAAATGGAGAGAGAAAGGGAGAAAATAAGTAGACAGAGAAAGAGAGAGAAGAGGAAGAAATTGTTTTAGCAAGTCGTGGCAGGCCGTGGGCGATGCATTCATTAGCTGGGTTTACGGGCCAATAACAGAGAACGAGCAGACGCCACGGTAACAACGTGTCAGTCGTTCTAACGGGTTTCCTTCTTTTACTTCTTCTTCTTCTTCTTCTCCGGCGTCCTCGTCCTCGTCGTCATCTTTTTCCCTGGGTGAACACTCCTCCTCTTCGGTGTTAGAACGGCCCGGCAACCGACATTTTCGCCGTTTCGACGCGCTACGCGTCCGGGAAGTGGCCCAGTGACTCGATTCGCGTTCGAATTTTTGGAGGGGCGGTCGGCTACCAAGGGTGCTATTAACGCTCCGGAGGATATCCTCGGCAATCGGACAGCCTCAACGAACGGTTCGTTCTCCGTGCACGTGTCGGGAACGCCAAGCGTTTAATTTCCAATTTAATCGTCCATTTTCTGCACCGTTTATACTTGATCGAAAGAACGACCGATAAATTGCAGCATGCACTTACTCTGTGCACTTGTCCACAAGTACGATCTTTGAAAAATTATTCCACGGAATGTCAAACAGAAATTTCACCTTGAACCTTCAACTTGGAGAACAATTTGCTCCACGTAACGTTCAATTTTCAATTTCAGAATAACTTTCTCGGTGCAAGGTTCTATTTCGAACTTCACGGTTGCTGTTTAAAAATTTGACCTTGAAATGACCTTGACCACTCCCACAAACAGCGTCGACTCACGATGCACACCCAGGTTCAGAGGTTCCGGTTAGCGTCTATCTGTGGCGAATAGGAAATATCAACGCGACGAATCGCCAGCCGGTATCGAAGAAACGCGCACCGATCTAAAGGTCGGGATGTCAGTCGCGATGCAATTATTAAGCATGATTAACGACAGCCGGTCATGTTAACCGGCCGGAGGTTCTTCCCTCTCTCGATGACGCAGCTAAACCCTTTCACGATCCTTCAACATCGTCCAACGTCGATCCTGACCTTTCCCTCGAATCAACAGTTGACAACGATACGAATACAGACGAAAGAGAGTACCACGGACCGAACGTTCTATCCTCACGATTCCAAAGCGGGGGGAGTGTAATTTAACGAATAAGCAATCGGCGAATTCCTTTCAAGACCCCGCGAAGATCGTTAATCTCGACTGTGTGGAACCGACGTGACTGGATGAAAAGCAAGATAAACATTTGCCGTAACTGTACCTACCTGGACTGAATGGGGAACACACCTTGCACGTTCGTAATGGTTCTCGAATTACATAACTCGGGTATAATTGATTCGAGCTGTTACAACGTTAGGCCGGTCGATCGGTAGGTACCGGCACGGCTCGTGTAGTAAAAGGTCTCCTTAAATCGCAATTTACGGGACAACCTTCGCGGTCAGACAATCGTCCACTCGTGCACCGTGTCGTTTTAATAATATCTTTCTCTTTCTACGTCCTCGATTCTCCTCTTATTTCTGTAACACGCCAAAGAGAGATCAGGAAAGTCGGGCGGCTAGAGGCGTCTGCAACCGGTAATTTCTTGGCAAAATCGTCGCGTTAATTGTCCCTCCGCGCGCTTGGATATTACCATTTCGCGGAAGAATTCTAAGTCACGGTCGTACGTACGATTTCTTCTTCTTCTTTTTCTTTGTCATTGTTCGTTTTGCCTGCACCAGGTACGAGTTTGATAGGAGAGGTGTCACGAGTCAAGGTTTCGAGTGTATAAAAAAAAAAAGAAATGAAACAACGAAGATGGAGAAGAAAGAAAGAGCGTAAAATTGACGAACGTTACTCGTGCTACAATTCCGAATAGCGAACAATCGCGCGGCCGACGCGTGAGAATGAAACTCGTATTGTTTTATCGCGCGTTTTCCGTTGGCCGCCGCCGCTGAATGTCATCGACCATGAGAAACGACGACGCGTTTCTGTTTTCTGCTCTGAATCCGCACGGCAGCTCGCGAGAAAGGGACGACGGCGACCGGGGGATCGAAGCAGGAAGGAAGAAACAACTTCGATGAAACGAACGCGCGTCTGACGGATTAAAAGGGACGTCTTTTTCCGTTTTAAATGTCTCTTGCTTTCTTTATTTTAAATCTCTCTCTCTCTCTCTCTCTCTTGCCTTTTTAAATATTAAATCTCTTTCTCTCTATTGCATTTTTTATCTCAAATCTCTCTCCTTCTGTCTCTTGCTTTTTTTATTTTAAATCTCTCTCTCCCTCTCCTGCTTTTCTAATTTTATCCCTCCCTCTTGCGTTTTAATTTTAAATCTCCCTCCTTCCCTCGCTCGCCCACTTTTTCATCAATAACGTAACTTTCCATTTTAAAATTCACATCAACCTGCCACTTACTGTTCAAATGAAATATCATTATCGTAGTAACTCTGTAAACACAGGCTATGATTTTCCACGCGAGATAAATCGATGATTTTGCAATAAAGTCGAGAGGAGGCTAAGATGAATAGATGGATTAGATTATATTTGTTCTCTCGATTACAGGCCTATCACTTACCATAATGCTAATTTCCATGAATATACAAGTATGAAAATGCCAACGAGTGTCGGAACGACGACGCAAGAATCGCGTAATTATAGCAGCTGCGATGGATAAACAGCCGCGATGTGTCATTACACACCTCGAACGATGCATCCGTGTCAAAGACCGTTTCGGAACATCTGCGTATGTATTTCCGCGCGGTAATCGCACGATCCTCTACCACAGATTAACGACAATCTGTCTTCGTGAATTACCAAAGGCATCCTTGATGAAGTCAATTTGCCAACTTTACCGAACAACTTTCCTCCACTTCCAACTGGCCCAAGTCACTCCGGAGAGGATCTACTTACTCGCGAGATACGCTTACAGCTCCACGTGTTGATGAATCAGACAGCTCCGTAAGTGCGTTATGGCCGCGTAGGCGGCAGACATTTCGAACTAGTCTTAGGAAAGAATTCGTCCACGACCTGGATACCCTAATTGGCTGAGGTAATTGACCGATTCTCTTCCTTCCTGCGGTAACAAGAATGGACCGTCTACTGTTTAGTCGCGTTCTATCTGGAAAGAGAGATATACACCGCTGCTGGAAGTGATTAAAACAACCAATTATAGATACGTAAAGAAACCGAGGTTTAGTATAATACAACGAACAATCATTACGAACACCCTTCATATCCGCTACGAATATTAACCTGCTCTAACCGGTGAAGGTAAATTAACTCGCAGCTTCAAATATTTCCATGCTTGTTAAATACAATGCACAATCATTGTGAACACCCTTTATATTCACTGTGAACCTCCGTAATAAGCCGTTTCGTCTATTTTTTTAACCTACTTTAACTAGCCAAGACGAGGTAACTCATTGTTTGAAATATTTCCTTTTGTTCCGAGTAGATTAATTATTAGTTATTAATTCAATTCTGCTACCGTGTTAAAATGTAGCTAGAGTTGCTGTTGCAGGGAGAAGCCAGAAAGGTTGCCTCCACTTTTTCATATTCTTCCAATTTTAATATCGAAGCAGATATCTCGGTGCTTAAATTTTCCTAAATAAAACAAATTTGATAAATTTGATTTCACGGAGCTAGTCACTTTGGCTCAATTTACACTGTCCTTTGCTAAGTGATATCCATCGAACAAATGTCTCCACTTCACCTGTCGACAAATTAATCGCGAGATTTTCAATTCTCTCGCATTAAATCCCTCTGGCATCCGAGCAATCACTCTCCCCGGAGTAACGCACCTCCTTCTCAAAACCACTCGAGTTTTTCCCCCGGCGGGAAGCAGCCTCTCGAGGCGTTGTAGTACAAATTATTCGATGTCGAAGCTGTCAGGAGTGTGTAGTGCGTGGTCACGAGCTACAAGAACGGGCTCACGGTGAACAGGAACGAGAGATCTGGCCGCGTGCCGTAAGAACCTCCCGCCAGGCACGACCGTAAAAGCTCCAACGATTTTTTCCTGTAGCTCTGCCAACACGACTCTCGATACCTCGATCACAGGAAACGCTTCTTACAAGAGATTCTTGCCAACGACGACTGAGCTGACGACGCAAGAACCCCCGAGGACGCGTTATCAGCCGTGTCTCGCGGTTAATTGTTCCACGAGAAAGCGTATGATGGCTGGTTCGAGTGGTCGAGAAGGTGTATGAATCGACGAAGCGTCGATTAGGTCGTAGAGATCGAGGAGGAAGCTTTATGGGTGTTCGATTGCTTGGCTACTGTGCGAACGATCTGACGGTTTCGCGTTTAGTGAGAGAGAGAGTTGTGGGAATTTTTGTCGCACAGTGTTAAGGGGTACAAAGAAAAATAATTTGTGGCGGCCCATGCAGCGCGCACGGCGCCACATTGTAAACACAATCCAGACTGCGAGACGCACGCAACGAACGTGTCTTTCGTCGCTGTCGGTGTCGCGGCGGGCCGATAAGGATGGCTGTCCTCGGAAAGCGGGGAGACTATTGAGATCCGTTCCGAGGGCAGCCAGGAGTCTCGACCGACGACGCGAAGGATGGAACCGCCGAAAGTCGCACGAGCGACATCAGACGTCTCGTCTGGATTTTGAGAAATAAAAGATTTCAAGCGCGAGCACGAGTACGGTTATTTTCCCGTCACCCACATCGGTTTGTGTCGAGGATAATTATTATAGAATGTCCTAGAGGGGAATGTTCGAAGAAAAATTGTGAAGGATCGTTAGAATGTCCTGGAGGAGAATTTCAATGTTTCTTCTAGAACCTTACAGAGAATTCTTCTTGCACAATGTTAATTGGTACAAAGAAAAATAATTCATCGATTTTGTATTCAACGAGAGGAAATAGTGGAGGGTAATTAGAATGTCCTGCAGGGGGTGTACGAGAGAAACTTGCGGAGGACAATTAGTATACCCTAGAGGGGATCATCAACGTTTGTCGTAGCATCTCGTAGGAAATTTTTATTACACAGTTGTAAGTGGTATACAAGAAAATAATTCATCGGTTTGTGTTGGACGAGAAAGAATTGCGAAGGATAATTAGAATATCCTGGAGGGAATATTCAAAATTAACTTGCATAGGATAATTAGAATGGATCTAAGATCCCTAGAGGGGATCGTCGAAGTTTGTTATAGCTTCGTTGAAAAGCTTCCTCCACTTACAGACAATACTCTTAAGAAGTCTACTGCAGTTTATCAAAACGTAACTATTCCGACGAATAAGAAAAATCATAGTATAATAGAAAATTGTAGCTTCGTTTAATCCGAATTATCGTCAATGTTCGACGTATACTTCACCAAGCAGAATTTATGCAAGCAGACTGATCGCAATTCGAGCAGTAATCGCGGATAAATTCGATTTCTGGGTGGTATCGACCAACTATAAAGAACGTAAACCGGCTGAAACGGGAGATACTTGCAAATATTACCCAGAGGTAATTGTACAAGCAGAATAACGATACCAGGATAACGTTGCTTATCCTGATTTACTATTCCCGACTCGATACAAACGACACAATAAACGCGAAACGCTGGCGCGCGCGCGTAATAACGAGCACCGAGCCCACCCTCGTTTGTCTCTTTCGCATGATCGAAACGATCTCAACGTTTCCCCATACATCACGCTGTCCTTTCACATTCTTATCGGGCACGGTCAATTAGAGTGATCCAAGGTCGATTCATCTCGCGCAGAGAGGAAATAATAAAACGTTCTGGTACACGCCTAACAGCTGATACCACTTGCAAACGGCCAGATCCTAACGGTTGACCACGATTAGGCTACTTTCATCTCGAGGCTAACGATAAGTTGCTCGGAAACAGTTCACCGATCGCTGGCCAAAGGCGTGAACAGGAACTTTGGCGATAGACCGAATGAAAGATGATCAGGTTGACGTGAATCGTCGATCATTAGGATCTACGGGGATACGGTTCTATCGCCGATGTATTTCACTGTGTCTGGGAATATAGGGAGGATTACACGTTCGATCGAGTGTGACGTGTTTATCCGCGCGAAATGGACCAGCGAACGGGCATTGGTAGTTTTGTCGATCGGGTAAAGGTATCGGACTGGAACGGAGGATTTATGCGGCCTGGCTCGGAGATACGAATCGTATAAATTTCAGGATAGACCAGTCTATTCTATTCTCTATCTCTCTATGCCGCGCGATTCTACACGTTTACACCTCCAACAGAATACTTTTACGGAGACGTAAATCTCTAAATTTAGTCTCGGTTAACGACACGCTGTTCCTCTTTTCAAAGTCCTCTCTCGACTGTGATAAAAATCGAGGATAGAGAACTGTGCTCCGTTTATTTTATACCGTTTTCTTCTTTAAAACTAGAATCATCCAAGAAATTTTTCATCGTTAACAGAGTGATTTTGCCCAAGCCGCGGGAGATCCTTCTACCTTCATCGCTGTTTACCGTAATAATTGCCGAGACATCGGAGCCAGTGGAAACCGGTGGAAAATTCGAATTCACTCTTGCCCAGGCGGCGGCAAGAACGACGCGGGGAGCAAAAGGACGAGTAAGACGAAGGAGAGTGACGCGAGGCGAGGATAACGGTCCCGTTCCATGTGGCGCCCCGAGTAAATGTCCTCGGTTATTCTCTCATTATACCCGGTGGCTGTACGTTCGCGTCGATCCGCGCCGATTACTCGTGGAACTGGTGAAAATCCGTGGCAACAGGAGTGAACGACGATTGAATTCGTTGGATCTGAGCGTACGCTTGTTGCTTGCTCGATCTTACCGCCTGAATGCTGTTAAGAAGCAGCGGAAAAGAAACGAACAGAGAAGCGCGTAGAGAGAATAAATAAGATCTCTCTTCGAGCGTGGACTCGAAGGAAACGAACGATAATGGGAATCGAATGAATCGAGCTCGTCCCGACGGTGTGACGGTGATTTATCAACGTTTCGCATTAAAATTGGAGTAGCAGGCTGATCGGTAAAGAAGAATCACGCGGTGCATTTGTTACGGGACGAGTTTTTTGTCCCGTGGAATGCGGCGAGACTGTTAAGCCGGCTAAACGCCGTGTCTAATCCGCTTCTTGTTGCTGTCGCTGCGCCAATTGGTACCGCGATCTTTGATGAATGGCGCTCGTCGACCGGGATTGCTTGATCAATAGTTTCGTCACAATACCTTCGATTCCGTTCTTTTAACACCGTTGATCGAGATTTTCTATAGAAACAGTTACCCATTATCTACACGTGTATTTCTACAGATGAGATTAAATTTGCAAAATTTCCTTCGCTCAGGCCGAACAGTTATCGATAGAGAGTGGAGAAGCTAACAAGGCTGATTCATCTCGATAACAGGTACGAATTATCCATCGTCAATTCTCGGCTCGCGTTCAGCCTCCCAGCTTACCGAACGAACGCGATAAAGGTAGCATTTCAGCCCTGTGTAACAGGGGCACACAGGCGGTTTTACGATCTGCCAGTGTGTTCACGTTGCTAGGGGTTGATTTACGAACACCCGGTGTATGCAGGTCCGAGAGACCAGCCTACTCTCCTCGCAACGGTAGACGTCGAGAGGAAGAAAGAGGAACGAAGAGAGAGGTGGATAGACAATGCCTGCCACTCGACGTCATTACGTCCCATTAGACCTCCGCTTCGAGTAAATAAATAAATAATAATAACCAAGTAATAAATAACGGGCTAAAAGGAGCGAGTACACGGTGCGCGAGAGTGAAGTGCTCGAGAGCTTCTGTGGCGAAAAACAGGTCGAAAGAGTTTGCGCGCTTGGTAAAAATTTTCGAGGAAAAAGGAAACGGTTGTATACGTAAAACGATTCTTTATGCTAGTTTTCTTGCGTGCACACGCTGGATTCCTTTGTTCTGCAACGTTTCACCGAGCTTTTCCTCTACGCCGCCTGTGGCGTATTTTAACGAGGACTACACGCGAATTGCCCGAGACGTAATCGTTCATCACGGACGATTTTATTGGTGCAAAATTGCTTCGACTGGTGGATCGTTTGGTTAATGAGCTACTAACGAGACATGACGTGTTAGTGGATGTTCGAATGGTTTGCGCGGAGAAATTCGATCATCTGGTAGATTGAAGAGCCAAGGTAGGAAGGAAAAAGGAGGGAAAAAGAGGAGTCTCGCGAGTGTAACGGCTAATGTGTTTGGAAAAAATGAAATTCCATCACTCGGAGACATAACTCTAATCGATAATAAACTCAACCACAACGCCTTACCTCTCTCGTGGCAATTACCATCCCCGGTTAAATTATTCTCTCAACAGAAACGATTCTCGTCGGGCAAATTGCTCCTGTATACTACTCGAACGTTTCTTATCGCTCACGTTAACAGAGCAATTAAAACCAGCGTAAACTACAAACACCGGGAGTCGTTAAAGTGTTCACGGTGACATGTGAAGGAAAAAATGAAGGAAAAACGATCGTACATGTCCACGGGGAATGAAAAAAAAAAAAAGAAAAGAAGGATCTGCTCGAGTATGGAGGATGGTGAGAGCACGTGTCTCGGTGTTACATCACCGGTGCAATCGAACGCGTCGTCGATTGCTTTCTTCGTCGTGGACGCTTTTCCCGCGAGCGGAGACGAACGAGGTGGACGTTTCCTCGATGGAATTCCAGAGCGTGTTACAGACACGGCAACGACGAACGAGGATGAGGACGTTAGTCGAAGACGGGGCCATTGTTCTTCCGCGTCGCCTCGTTTCCTCGTCGTTGCGGTCGATCGCTCGAGATTAAATTTCCTGGGCGGTCATGCGACCAAGTAAATATGCATTTCTTCTTCTGTCCCGTTTCTTCCTCCTCCTTTTTCCATCTCTTCTTCTTCTTCTTATTTCACCCTCTTTCTTCGTCATCATCATCATTATAATCCAGTCGTCATCATCCACTTGAATTGCTCCTCTTTCGTCTTATTTATTCGTGAGCTTCTCATCTGTTCGCCTGTATCTTCCTCTAATCGACGCTCGAAGCTGGTGAAGCCGGGCAGAAAATAAACCGGGCGCGTTTAAATTTAAGATCGGTTAAACGAGCCTGATAAGGTATGCGTCCACGATGACTTTTTCCTCGCGTTTCATCCTATACGTTTCTGGCTGTTTCTTTGCGACCGGTATTCCGGCAACGGAACGGGACTCCGTATGGAGAGGCGGAAGATCGATACGTTGTCTGTGGCCACCGGTTTTCTTCGCTCCGAGGAGTGTTAAAAGTAACATTATTCCGAGAATCGTTGGACCTTTGATATCTGTTTCGACGTTCGTGGTCGATAAGCTTCTTCATTTTTAATAGCTGTTCGTGCTGTATTTTCTGCGTGTCCTTTGATAACAAGCTCGCATACACTGTTAGCCAAAAGCTACTCACCACTGTCCGTTCAAAGCTAAGCAAGAGTTTCAGAAACTTTCAACGCGTTTTTGAATATTTTTAATAATTTTTTAATGTCCTAATCTACCAAGTCGAATTAAATTACTATCGAGCCCTGCAATTTTAAGTGCAAATCCATAAAACATCGATAGTATAATAGATTGGTATTGGAATTTAAGGTAATAAATTAAAAGATGGTATTCTTCTTTATTTTTATACGCGAGGAAGGCACGTCACTACGTAATTAATAAGAGATCGACAAGACGCATATAGTTACTATGTTATTCTTTTATATATGTTTATATTAATCTGTCTCAGTACGTTGGTCATTTTTGCTGTTACTACTACTACACACACACTCATTCCTCCTAATAATCCAACAATGGGTGTGAATTATTGGATTATGGGAGTTATTGGTTGTTAAATAATTGATAATCCTTATTTTAAACTATAAACTTTTATTAGACACAAGGAAGGTTCGCTTCTCTACTTGATGGCAAGAGCACTGTCTACGGACTGAGAATGCTCCTACGCAACGCCCTAATATTGTCTACGACCCCGCTTGGGACCGAAGGGCCTTTTGTCACGTATCATAAACATTTAGATCTT
>NW_017100190.1:4907953-4924555 GCF_001263275.1 Habropoda laboriosa | reverse complement strand
AGACACAAGGAAGGTTCGCTTTTCTACTTGATGGCAAGAGCACTGTCTACGGACTGAGAATGCTCCTACGCAACGCCCTAATATTGCCTACGACCCCGCTTCGGACCGAAGGGCCTCTTTGTCACGTATCATAAACATTTAGATCTTTACTAAACAGAGGTGGTAAGGCTAAACGGATTTCTCCGAACGTATACAAAAGTAATATATATATACTTCCTAGCAAGGCGTTAGATTAATTTTTGTTATATCTAACTGACTGATAAATCTAACATGAATATACCAAAAATAGAAGATCGGTGCGAACTGACAAGTGGTTCGAAACTTTTGATTAACCGCGACAAGTGGTCAATTCACACCAAAATTGAATTAAAGTTGAGTTGAAGTTGCAGAGACCAATATGTAAGGTAAAAACGGTCAAGATGACTCACCAAAATTGAATTAAAGTTGAGTTGAAGTTGCAGAGACCAATATGTAAGGTAAAAACGGTCAGGATGACGGTGGTGAGCGGTGGAAAAAAATATAAACGTGGGCGGTTAAAGAGAGTGAATCCTTGTATTTTGAACTATACTGCACGAGTGCTGATACAATTCTGTCCTTCCTGAAAAAACCTAGTCAAGAGGACCCCCTTGACAATATGGCCTTTCTTAGCCTTGAGGCAAAACTATCCCTAGGAGGGGGAAACGAAGCAGAAGACTGCACATGGCCCACTCAAGCCTTCGCTTTTTGGACTTTTCTAACAAATATAAATTTGGATAATAAAAAATGCAGCAAAAGTTTCTCAAATTCTTACGTAGCTTTCAATGCACGGTAGATACAATCTGTTGACTAGCAGGGTATCTAAAGCTTCTTTTCAAAGGACTTGGATAAGTTACAACGCGAAGAGCCAAACTTTTGTCTAGTACTGTATACATCGTTCAATTTTCTCTCAGAAGCTCGTGCAACGGCTTGGCTATTCACTCGAAAGCACATCCACTGTCGTAAGAGAACGCCGCAAAGTACGATAAAGCTAAAACCGACGAATGAAAGGGCTCGGTATGGTATTCAGAATTTCCAAGCGATTGGTACCCATCCAGCTGACCCTCGAACGTCGATTCATGTACTCTCGATTCTGATCGCGCAATTTCCCGGATCGGCCATCGTCACGTCGTTTAGACGTGAACTGGTCGGGACCGTTTTGTAACGAAGAATAAAATCGTTCTTCCGGGAACGGCGTTTTGCATAAACTGGCCGTTTCGTTATCGGAGTAGAACGCGTTTACGCGGATCGATTCGATTTACCGTACCCCGTTCCCGTGTATTTCCGCCTTCTCTCGCTCACCTCCCAGGCGTCGTCCACCGTAAAACTGAAACTTCGCGGAAGATATCCTCGTTGGTCCCATTTTTCACCCCTCCGGATTCCTTAATTCGACTCGCGTAAACTCCCATTTACATGGCTACGTTCTCCGCGCACACTCGACAACTTTATTAGCCTGCTCTTTACCATTTTGCGTCTTCCGATGAAAATTAGATCGAGTAACTCTTTCTTTCTGAAAATCTTGCAAAATAACTAAACTTCCTACCACTCGAACCAGTCGACTGGAATGCCTGGAACTCTAAAATAAACCTGTAACACGACGAAAATCACTTTTCGAATGAAAATACTCTCAGATATTTCAATTTTTCTGAAGTAAAAACCAAGGTGAATTGCAAGGATAAAAATACAAAGAGGAACAAATCACTTTTCGAATAAAAATACTATAAGACTTTTCGATTTTTCTATACAATTTTCAAGGCAAACCGAGAGGATAAAAACGCAAAGAGGGACAAAGTGCTCTTCCTAGGATTCCGTTTCTCCCACAGGCGTCCGAGAAGTCATGATGCAGAGGCACGTATTACCGTAACACCATATGTTCGCGTTGATGACTCGCCACGGGAGAGGTTCGTTCGATCTGATCGTCACGATAACAGATCCGGTCCTTTGCTACCAATTCCATGGCAATTTACGAGCGGCCACTAGCCGTATAGAGATACACATTGGGCAAGAATGCAGAAAGTTCGCCTAACCTAGCCTAGAAGTGCTCGCACGGTAACGGTTCGTTAAGTAGATACGTGTTAACGCGACGCGTCTACCGAACGACGGATCCGCTTCGTCGAACGGAAACCTCTGCAGAGACACGAATTCGCGACGAAACATGCGATCGATAGACTACCAAACGACTCCTCGCGTGTTCCCCGTCGAGTAACTGGAACCGGAGTGCTTCTACGGAGAGAAAGATTAAGTGGACGTGCCGAGGCGTGGTTCGATGGATTCTTCGAGGCAACCGTGGCTATGCGGCACTCGAATTTCACTTTGTATAGGAGAAGTTTTAGAAACAGCTGATGGTTGTTTGAAAGAGTGCTCTCTAGTCGTAGTAAGAGCTCTTGATTTTCGATCGAAATAGAGCTCTTCCGCATTTAGAATAACGGTCGGCTGTGTGGAATTTATGGACGAGGGGAATTTTTCGAAGACTTTTGGAAAAAGAAGGTTTCAACTCTTTAGGTTTTTAACTCTTTAGTTTAGCTTGAGAGACACTTGGATACTTCCACGAATCGAAAAATTGAAATTTTTCTCGCCTGGATACGGTATGATAATTTGAACGAACGGTAATATACTAGACTCTCTGCTTAAGTGTCTTTCAGGCTAAATTCCGAAAGGGTTAAAATACCAAACGGAACGCTGAATACTACCCTGAAAGTATATATGTTAAAAAGTTGTAATAGATGGAAGTAAATTAGAGTCAAAACGATCGCCAGATCTAGATATCACGAGTAATAGAAATTTCCTCCTTTTTCATCGTTCGTTTGATCTCTCATCGTTCTCGTGGCTGGTCGAGCCAGCACGCGCACACTAAACCCGTGGAACGGACCACCCGCGAGGCTCGGCAGGTGTCGGGCCTTATCAGGCTGAAAAATGTCTTCTCGTATAGGCGACGATGGCAGAAATGAACTCGTTGCGCTAACGAGAGGAAACAGTTTCAGCCCGTTAGAGGGGAATTCGTTTCGACGTCGTTCAACGGCCCGAGATTAATTTTCCTCACGCCGTGCCGCGCCGCTCCGCACCGAGCCTCGCAGGAAAAGTGTGTACAGCTCGCTCTCTCGAAATCGAAACGAATCTGTTCAAGTGGAAGTGGAATCAAACGAGAAAGTTACAAGAAAATCACCACGCTCTATCGACTGTTTCTACTTAATCGGAGGAAGTTGAATTTTTCGTCGGAACAATCTATCAATGAAATCTCCATTACATCGTAAATTGAAAGCAAACAGCTTTGAATTAAGGTTAAAGGAAAAGGGGGATCGATAGGAGGAAATGTTAAGCGTCGTCGTTCTCTACGTCCAATAGCCTAATTAATAACCTTCCAACGTCGATTAAGTCGTTCCACCGCGAAACTCTGAAACTACAGCGAAGAAATAAATGAAGAAAAATAACGAATTCAAGCTTGAAAAACCAGGAAGCACTTAACCCTCCAATTAGCAGCCGTCGATCGATATTGTTTCGATCGGGATGTATCGCAGGATGCACGGTTATTTATGTTCTACGTGTAACTGCATTCAAATAGAATCGTCGTTCACAGCCTTGAGAGAGAAACACATACTGCGGCGGGAGAAGAAGCCGTCGAACCTGATTCTGGACACGAAGAAAACCAATTGGACGATCTTGTGCCCGAGTGACCCACCGTTTGACGAGCTTCTTCGATCGAGATACTGTTAATCGAATTAATTAACGAAAATAGCCTCTATCGGACTCTCTTTTCTCTCTACAGGTGATGTGCACACGATGGAATTTCAAAGATACAGGCAGAAGCCGCCCCGCGACGAAGCTGTCCCGCTATAACAGCCGGTAGCACGGCCACGGCGTGTATCCTGAATAGTCGGTGAAGGTTTCAGGATGCAGCTGAGAGAGGACGAACGCGTTTAGTGGCTGCGTGCTACCCGTTACCTAGTTATACTAGCCCGCGGTTACGGGGATCACGTTACGACCAGTCCCCGTGTCTCATCAGACATCCTGCTGCTCTCGATGCTGGCACAGAGGCGTACAGTCAAAAATTACGACCGCACCAGGATCTTGGAAAAATCGACCGATACTGGGCTGCTAGGCCTCTGCTATGTAGCTGTATATTCGTAGCTGAGAGTTAGTCATCGAGGTCACTCGTTCTCCGCCCCTCTCTCTCATCGAAATTACTCGATCGGGTGGATTTTCCTGGTTAACGTTAGATCCGATATACCTTCGCTTCCTGTCCACTGGGAATACAGGGATTAACTCTTTCGCTGTTAACGCTGAGCTTCGTTTCTTTTTCCCTGTTAATGCCGAGTTTCAGGTTTTTCCGCGAAATGTCCTGGGGATATGCGTGTTCGGCGCGATGGGTATTTGGATAAGGAACTGGTGGTGACTGTGATTAGGCAGCCTATACTTGAGGTAGATTTGATGGATATCAATATCGAGTATGTTATTGATTTTTTATAAATTTGGAATCTTTGCCTTCAGATATCGTATAATGATAAATGATAATGAAGCATTTTTTTATGCATCAATATTAGTACTTCATAACTAATATGTAGGCATTTTGGGACGGTTTATGGCTTGGCCTGCGCCTCTTGGCGAGTGACAAACAGACCCGAGTACCCATCGGTTCGGCCCAGAGATATCTTTCGCTGGACGGACGCCGAAGAGTCCGAAGTAAACTACTTTGCACGACATCCTGATTTGAGTAAAGTTCGTTAGACCACCTCCTACAAATACTACGTTGCAATATTGAAATAAAGGGAAACTACATGGTACTGCCCAAAAGTGACAAAACGAGCGCAGACTAACTGGACTATTTGGCCCGCGAAGGGTTAACACTGCAGCGATAGAAATTTGCTTCGTTTCGGTAGATCGGAGTAACAAAAGATTACATCGCGCGTGTTTGATTTATCTCTCTACCTATTCGAAGGAAACAGTACGTGTGAGTAATTGTTACGTCGCTGTCTAATTATTACTTGGAATAGTTCCGTTCCTCGCTCCGACGAATCAGGCTAATTCGTTCATATTCCGAACTGCCGTGACGAAAGGGTGAAATTAGAGGCAGTGATTATCGTTGAAAGTTGGTCGATTGATAAGTTCGAGAAGCTGGTGATTTAAAGGGGAGGTACGAGACGTATCCTTCTTTTTCGTCGAGGGTTAATCTTAAGGAGATTTGATTTCTGGGCGCAATCGAGCATTGGCAAGAACAATGTTTTTTGCTGTCGTTTCATCCGACGAGACTTATTCCCCGCTGTTCCGCGCGCACAACCAGAGGAAATTGCCTTTTCTCGGTCACGGTAATTCATCATCATTTGCCTGCGAGACCGAAAGGTCTTAAGGGAAATTTATGTCTCGCCGTTCTAATAAATACGGCGCGGGGAACCGTCGACGTTCCTTCCTTTCGTACGTTTCGCCCGTGGAACGTGTAATTTCCTAGCCGGTGAACTGTTAACGGAGCAGGTTCCTATAGCGGTATAACTCTAGAATAAGATCAATAATCGTGGTAGCACAGAGTAATTAGATAATTTTCATTCGAGGATTCGGAACGGGGACTGTGGTTGAACGGCGTCCGGTACGATTTTAACTCGCGCTCTTAAAATACCATTAACACCGTCGCCTATTTATACAACCTGTCTCTGCCTTCCATTTCCTGAAAACCGACTACGCTCGGTCTTATCTCGAGTGAAAATGCGCCGAGGATGAAATAAAGTTTATCGAGTAAACATTGAGAAATAAACGAGGGAAGAATTCCTCCATTCGAGGGAGAAACTGTTATTACACGTTTTGTATTGCGAGAAAAGTGTGAGTTTTGGCAGAGTTTTCAAACGGATTTCAAAAGCCAAATTGAAATATGGCCAATGGAAGTCCTTTTTCCAAAAGTAATCCCAATTAAGAAGAAAAGAAGCTAATTTCGAGAATAATAGCCAGCATTATCAGTGAAACACGGTCTAACAAGATATCGATCGCCGGCAATCGATAATCGTCAGACGATCCACGGATTGTTTCGCGGGGTATAAATCAGCGGAACTTATCGATTAATCGTTGTGCCATGCTTGATTGCCCGGTAATTAGAATTTAGTAACGATCCTTATCCATTCCGTCATCTTAATTGATCTGTCTTTGCATTTCAGATTTACCGTAAGTGATTCCGGGTAGACGTTAATTAATTTTGATAGACACGCCGCGCACGGGGAATCGCGCGGTTGCACGCGCTGGAATTTTCGCGGGTACGCGTTCCTGGCGAGAGAACACCGTACAATCTTATCGAGGCGGATCCGCGAATTTTTATAGATCGCCTGCGAAACGGAACGCGCGTCTCGTTGCGTCACGCGTCAAACGTGGAATTCCGGAGCGGCGGTAAACAATGCGACTTTCAGCGATTCGGAGAACCGGAATCGTGCCAATCTCGAATCGCCGACCGCATTCTGATCCGTTGCTGCACTCCGCTCTTATCCCAGGCAGCCGCTTTTGTTTCAATCGGGAACAAGTTCGAATTCTTCACTTACGTTACCTTAATTCCTTCAATTACAACACTAGCTCTAGAAATGTTTCGACGATTCAGACCTGACTGAACGGTCGGTATGTCTAAGATCGATCGATCGATCGACTTCGCTCGAGAGGTTTGAAAAACAAACCTCGAAATATCTTCCGAAGTACTCGATCGATCGTAATTAGTTCAAGGGAATGTAAACGTAAAAGTAGGTTGCAAATTGTGTGAAAATTAACCGCTTCGTTGCTTAATAAACGAGGCTACACCTTGGTGCGTACGAAGATTGCATAATTTTGGAAGAGATGTTACATAAATATATCATGCAACGAGGAAATCTTCCCAATACAGTAAATTCTCTACAAGAGTCAGTAAGTTTGGATTCTACAAGTGACAGTATAGATGGTCCTACGCCTAGGTCTGCGTCATTGCTGCGCCCATGTTATCTCGTTCGCAGTCAGTCAAGCGTGTAATGCTAGACCAGTCGGTTTCCTTTACGAGCTTACACCATGTTATCTCGCTCGCAGTCAGTCAAGCGTGTAATGCTAGACCAGTCGGTTTCCTTTACGAGCTTAACCGGCTCGACAAATCATAATAGAAAAATATAATTTCTTTAATTTTATTTTTTTTCATCTGCACTTTTTTTTAACATGTTGGTGAGTTTTTCTGATGAAAATGACATAAAACACGACATAATTTGAACAACATTTACTTATTAACGCGTTCACTGTTGCGCCAGACTTACAGGTTGCTGTCAGGCGGCCACAAGAAAATACATTTTAAGCATAGGATTATAGTATTATGCTTTATAATTTTTTTTTTCAATTGAAAATAATGTCTAGCTAGCTATGACGTTCAAAATTTTTAGTTGACAATTCGACAAGTGTCAGTAAAATGTAGGGTCGATTCGACAAGTGTCAGTAAAATGTAGGGTCGATTCCACAAGTGTCAGTAAAATATAGGGTCGATTCGACAAGTGTCAGTAAAATGTAGGGTCGATAGCAGCAGAAAAGCTGCTAAACAATTAGAATTAAATGTTGCGATAGAAATTATTGCAATAATGCGTAATGCAATTGAAAGAATCAAAAGAGAAAACGCAAATTCGTATCTTTCTCGATTCTATAATATAAGAAAATTTGAATAAAATACGCGACGAGAATTGAGGAGAAGCATAAGTTAAACGCGTAAAAATATTCAATAATAAACGAACTAGGGATGAAGCTATTATTTCAATACGCGACGCACTGACTCTAGTATTTACTAAAATTCAAAAATTCTCGTATAAATTCCGAAAACAGATTATTAATTACGGTAAACTACTGAGACGGTTTAATTAAGGGTGGGCATGGTCCTGCTTTAGTTTGAAATGATTTATAAACACATAATTAACAGAGGAAAAACCGTGAAACGGCAAAACGTCTACATTCTAATTGTTATAACATGTAAACAGAACTTTAAATTTAGTGTAAACAGAAAAAATATATAATACAATTTATTTCACGGTATTGCAACAAATAAACGTTGAATAAATATTTAATTCGTATAAAAACAATTATTTAACGTAATAATTTTACCTTCACCATGGCTATTTTTAATCTACGACCACAGGTCAACCTGATTTCTAATCCTTACGAACTTTAAATTCAGTCTAAACTGAGAAAATATATAATACAATTTATTTCACGGTATTGCAACAAACAAACGTTGAATAGATTCTTAATTCGTATAGAAACATTTATTTAAAATAATAATTTCACCTTCACTATGGCTATTTTAAATTTACGACCAAGGGTCAACCTGATTTTTAATCCTCCGAACTTGATTTCACAACGAGAAAGTAATAAGATCGTTGAAACGTACTTATTTGTCAAAGAAACTTGCAAAAATGTATAAATAATAATATGTAATGTTTTAACAAATTTTTGGAAGTATAAATTAATAATAAAATTGTGAAAATTAATAAATTATACGTTATTATAACATTAATAGAATTATGACTAAACCGAAGTTCGAAGTCGAGTATTTAAAGTCTGATATTACGTGCCTAGCGAGTGCCGGTAATTGTTAAAATTTGTTTAATAATTAGTAATAGAAATTCTAATTGATTCTAATGTATACAAGTGTTACAAGAAGGCTGAGTGTGTACAGGGTGGACATAGACTAGCTAGTAGCCCCCGACCACTCTATTCACATCTCAGAACCTTCAGGTCAAAATACGCCGCGAAGTGTCTAGGGCCCAGTATAAAGGGTAAATGATTTCGCGGGACATCGGCGGGTCCTTATATACCTGCGGTACCCTCTCCCCAAAGTCATTAGCAAAATCGTCGGTTAGGTCAGGCGGGAAATTTTCGCGGGAGATTTTCGCGGGAGATTTCCGATATCGTAACACGGTATAATTTATCAATTTTCACAATTTTATTAAAAATTTATACTTCCGACAATTTGTTATAACATTGCATATAACAATTTATACGTTTTTACAATATTCTTCAATGGAAACATAGGTTTTAGCGTTCTCGTTACTTACTCGTGGTTAAATTAATTTCGTAGGGATTAAAAATCAGGTTGACCTGTGGTCGTAGATTAAAAATAACCATAGTACAGCTAAATTTATCGTGTTAAATAATTCTTCTTACACGAATGAAAAATGTATTCAACGTTTGCTTGTTACAATACCATGAAATAAATAGTAGTTTACCGTAATTAATAATCTATTTTCGGAATTTATACGAGAATTTTTGAATTTTAGTAAATACTAGAGTCAGTGCATCGCGTATTGAAATAATAGCTTCATCCCTAGTTCGTTTATTATTGAATATTTTTACGCGTTTAACTTATGCTTCTCCCCAATTCTCGTCGCGTATTTTATTCAAATTTTCTTATATTCTAGAATCTAGAAAGATATGAATTCGCGTTTTTTCTTTTGATTCTTTCAATTTTTCAATTGCATTACGCATTATTGCAATAATTTCTATCGTTATATTTAATTCTAATTGTTTAGCAGCTTTTCTGCTGCTATCGACCCTACATTTTACTGACACTAGTGGAATCGACCCTACATTTTACTGACACTTGTGGAATCGACCCTACATTTTTTTTTTTCTTTTTTACGTGGGGCAACCAAACGGTGGCTCGCTAAAGCGATATATTATGAAATTAAATTAATCACTCAATAAGTTTTAACGTTAGATTGTTTCCTCGATATGGCCATGGTGGTCATCAGTGACTGGAATGCCTTAAATGTTTAGAATATGCTTGAGATGTATTTTCTTGTGGCCGCCTAACAGCAACCTGTAAATCTGGCGCGACAGTGAACGTGTTAATAAGTAAATGTTGTTCAAATTATGTCGTGTTTTATGTCATTTTCATCAGAAAAATCTCATTAATATGTTAAGAAAAATTTCGGGATAAAAAAACGTAAAATTAAAAAAGTTGATATTTAAATCGCTTGGTTGCCTCGACTCACGTTTCATGCCTATCTTTTATTCGCTGTCCTTGCCTACGTTCGGCAAACTACAAAGGCGGGCGCGAAGCTCGAAAACGTAGTCCCTGACTCTACGTTTGTCAGGTTTAGCTTCCTTGCGGTCTGACACTTGTGGAGAATAAACTGTATACACGCACAATCTTTCCGAGCGATAAACCTACTACTTATGCCAATCTGTCATGCAGAAGTTGCAGCGTAAAAATTCGAAATCGAGGGGAACCTAACCATAAACCATTCGGTTATCGAATGTTCTCTGTTTTTTCACACCTTAACGCATAATTAAACCACCGAACCGACCTAATCGCGAGGTGAATCATCTTTTACACCTACGTGAGAGATAGCAGGCATCGTCGATAAGCTCGCGAAATGAAATACTGGTAAAACACGAGAACGTCGATAAGCAACGGTCCGGCAGAAGCAACTAAACCGCGGAGGAGCGCATAACCGGTTGACAAAGTGGACTTTAGGTCAGTTCTCGGGGAAGAAGGCTCGATCGTCCAGTTTCCTCGTGGCAGGATCGACAACTCTATCCTTGAGAATGGAATAATTGGCGGTGTTCCGATCGATCCGGATCGCCAACAGCACGGTGGCCTGCCTCTTGGAAAACGACGCGTCGTTCCGTGGAATCGAGTGTCGTACCCGTTTCGATTAATCGTTCTGGATCTAGCTCGGGGCGACCGTCGCTCGTCTCTGTTGAAGAGAACGAAAGCTGATTCGAGCTAGAGAGGATTGATTCGACGGGATCGAGTCTCTCTCGAGTAACGGGCAACAATTTGCCAATTGATTAACCGCGTTTCTTCTTCTCCCTCGAACTTCTTCCGAACGGAATTCCAGCCCTGAGGTGCCCGATCGCTCCACATTTTCGCCATTCGAGGCTCTCACGATTCAGTTCGAGCAATTTTCTGGGGAACTGATTCGACAATTGGCTTCGTGCATTCGGTTTTTCGTTTTACTTCGCTTAGGAGCCGAACGAATCCTTCGAGAATCTTCGCGGGCGATCGAGCTAGAAGAGGCTCGTGCCGAAGCAGGGAAACGAATTGGGCATTCTTTTTTTTAATTTTTGATTTTACAAGAATTCGTAGATCTGGAGCAATTTTAGAGAAGAAGAAAATTGCCAAGAATTCGTGTAATAATAAATCTTTCGATTGTTAGAGTTACGCCGATTGATCGAAGAAGAGGAAGAAGAGATGAAGGATGAGTTAAATAAGATTAAGATCGATGGAAGATTTCCTGTTCCCCTAAAATTCTCTAATACCGACCGTTTCCTCGACTCGCCGCGGCAAATTCAATTTGCCGTTTCATCAAAGCCGTGAGAAACGAGCCCGCGATTTTTCACCTTTCGCCGATAATAACACACGTTACGAATGAAGGATGATATCTGGAGGCTTGCGTTTCGTAGGCGACGTACCACCGACGGCCGTCTATTAATCAACGCGGTAAAGTGATTAACGCGCGGTTCGATTTTTCCGTAATTTCACCACTTTGTTGTTTTGAAACGCCGCTGAAAACTGTGCGAGAGCTTCCTTCGCTCTCTCACGCTGCTGCCCTTTCGCCGCGTTCTCTATTAATCAATCAGCTGATTAATTAACCGGCGCCGCCATGGCCTATGCACCTTGTTTTCCGGTCCGTACAGCGATTTTCGTCCTTGACCAGTGCTCCGTGGAATGTATTCGATGTGCCTGTGGTTGATTCATGGTATTTTCTAGTACATCTGCCAGTTTGTAATAAATAATTGTCGGTGTGGTGAAATATCGAAGAGCAAATTCAACGAGGTGTGTTGTAATTAAAAAATACGATCACCTTTGTGATTTTTTTTCTCGAAGAAATTAAATACAGTGGTAGTCAAAAGTTCGAGAGTACTCGCTTCAGTTCATCTGCTTTCAATTTTTTATAAATTTGAAATTAATACTAAAAGGTCCAACCGGGTCAAAATTGACCCACTGACGACTTTCCAGGAAAAATGAACGTTCGGTATTATTAAGTATTGTCCAATAGCAATAGCAGGGTTCGATAGCAATTTGATTCCTTTCTGTAGATTAGAGTAGCAGAAGATTCATTAGATCCTTCCTAAATTTGTTACTTTCTTTTAATAAAATTCTTGCAACGCACAGTGGTCCCAAATTTTGAACAGACATCAGGTTTCATCAGATGCTTCCTAAATTTGTTAATTTATTTTAACACTATTAGCGACTTTCCAAAAGTGAATTTTTAAGTAACTAAAATGTGAATGAACAATGAAATTAGATCGGTACAAATAGAAGTATACATGCTGAAAACAAAGCCGAGAAGTTACAAATGGTAATACTTGAGCTGTGTATCGAACATTCACTGGTTTTAGAAAGTTGCTAATGGGTCATTTTCACCCGGCCGGTAGTTCTAGTGTTAACATAATTTTTGCAATGCACAGTGGTCCAAAATCTTTAACAGACATCATGAACCTCAAGCGATCACTTTTTATTGCAGGAATACTTAAATTAATACTATCAGTCACATCTACAATTGCAACCTATCCAACTGCCACTTAGCATTCGTACCTTGCCACTGCAGATCGCATCAGCGAAGATCTCAGACAGCAACGACAGCTTCTACAGTTCCACGTTGCTCTTCCACAGCACTTGATCGATAATTCCCAACAACAAGAGCCGATCTCCATCTGAATAACAGAATTCACAGAACGGAATGGAAGGCTGCCGGTCGAACGAGACACGCCTGGCTCAGCGCCGCGCCCCAAACGGCTCGTCCGTTTTCGCGATCCAACGCTTCCGGTCGGTCAGGAGGATTACAAAGAGCCGGGTCGTTAGTAGAGGGAACACCGAGGCGATGCAGGCGCACGCGTTACTTTCAGACTAATGAGCGTTTACCGTATGCGGCTGAAACAGTAACGAGCGATCCCTGTACAACTAGCCACGTGCCACGGCGATAATTTATCACCAGGGCAATAAATAGTTGAAAAATGCTGTTCGCCGGTATTTTTCTTCTTTTTCTTTCTTTCTTTCCACTACCCCGTTCTTTCGCCGTTTATTCCCCCGTTCAACGTTCGTCCTGCGAAGAGAGTCGCGTTTACGATTCCCGATCATTCGAACGGACATCACGGGTCAAGTAACATTACTCGTTGCCTTCATTACCAGTATTACGCTTCTTCTCGCCCACTTTATCGCTGACCGTATCGCTAACCCCGCTACACGAGCTGAGAACGAGAGAAAGAGAGGGAGAGCGTTGATTTACACGCGCTAATCGTTTTATTAGCATAACGTTATGCGGTGGCGTACACCCGTGCTGCTACTGCTTCAATGGAAACCGACCGGCAATTTTTATCACGCCTACCATGTCTCTATTTTTTTTCTTTTTTTTTTTCTGTTTGCATACAATGCAGTGCTTAGTAAGGATGGGTGAACGCGCGATGCGTTGGGTGGTGAATTCGTGGAGTATGTGTGATCTTGGGGAATGAAACTGCGAGTGTTTTAAAAGTCTGCGTTGAATTTTTTCTTTTCTTTTGGTGTTGAGATTCTTCTGTTTGCGAAGTTTCAAACTTTTGACCTAAAATATTAGCGTCAAATGTCTCCAAAAATATTGCCTCGGAATAACTATGATCTTGGGAAATAAAACTGAGTGCTTCAAAATTCTAATTACGTCAAATTTTTAATTTTCTGTATTGAGAGTGTCAAACTTTTATCTCTGGAGATTATTGCCTCAGAGTAACTATGGCCTTAGGAAATAAAACTGTGCGTGCTTTAAAATTCTCGTTTCGTCCAATTTTTAATTTCCTGTACTGAGAGTGTCAAACTTTCGACCGAAAAAATTACTGTCCCATATCTCCAAAAATATTGCCTCAGAGTAACTATCATCTTAAGAAGTAAAACTGTGCGTATTTTAAAATTCTCGTTTCGTCCAATTTTTAATTTCCTGTACTGAGATTTCTTCACCTGTGAAGTGTCAAACTTTCGACCTAAAATATTACTGCTCCATATCTGCAAAAGTTATTGCCTCAGAACAACTATGATCTACAGAAATGAAACCTCGAGTGTCTTAAAACTCCCCATCGAATTTCACATTTTCTATGCACATTAAGATCCCTTCGTTTGCAAAGTATCAAACGTTCAACCCAAAAGTCGCCGTTCCACATCTCTATAAACGGTTGCGACAAATTTCGCCAGAAATTATCGCGGTGATAACAATCTCGGTACTCGGCACTCGAGATTTTCCCCGGCGAACGGTAAACAGTCCCATTAAGAAACTCCGGGAGAAGTGGAATGGCGAGGGCAGAGGCGGTAAGATCGAACGGATCGAGATTCAAATGTTATGGACGCGATTTTGCGTTTAACGATCGACGCAGGTGCGCTGCCGTGGAGGAAAAGGCACGCTTCTAACGGTACGGAGACGCCTGATCGATCCTGCGGGGCAAGGATACGGTTCCTCCTTCTCGCCTCCAACAAAACCGAATCGTTCGCTCGGAGAGCGCGATATCTCTGTTTGGAGGAAAATTGATACCTGTGGCTGGCAACACGCCGGGCAGATACTCTCTGTGTCAATTGCCGTCGGTACGAAACGAAAGCAGCTTCTCCGACTCGAACAGATCGTAACTACGCTGCAACTCGAGTCTTATGAGGCTGTTTACGATCTGCTCGACTGCGGCTCACTTGGTCGCCTTCCTCCAGACCGAATTAGGTGCTTCGAGGAAGAGAAGCTGGTTGGGATATTGCGTCGAGTCGATGATACCGGCTTCTTCGTTGTTATCGATGCGCGTAGAGGGTAGCAAAGAAGCTTTAAACGTCGAGTACACTACACCCTGGTTCTTCAGTCTTCCTTTAACCATTTGTAACCCGATTTTTCTTCGTTCGTGAGAAGAAAAATTACGGTTGAATGGAATTTTACATGTTTATGAGAGGAAAAATGTAAATTTAACGGAAGTACTATTTTTCTTTCGACACATATTAAACGTAATCTGTACCACACGAGTGATTCGTTATTGCAAGGCAAAGGGTTAATTCTGCATTTTGCGTAAGATTTGTGTTGCACGTTATTTCCTCAAGAATTATTAGAGATAAACAATTTTTTCCCAGACTTCTGTAGATCAAATAGGATCGTTTACACGATACGTAGCTCTTCCCAATTTTTTTAACAAGCCGTATTTCAAATCACAGCCCGAGGATAAAGTGCACACGCACCTCGTTACACGAGAATCTATCTACAGATAGAATCAAAGGTATCAGCGAATCGATGCCAATCTCCGGCAGAAGCTTCGATGCAAATGAGAGACTTATTAGCCAGAAGGTAGCAGTACTGAACAAACATCTAGGGAACAATGAAAGTCCCGGCGAGATACATTTGCGAAATGGCCGCGTGCAATGGGACGAAATGAGACCGAACCGTACGGTTGCGCGTACGCCGAAATCAGTCGGCTGAGATTCGTTATTAATGGTTATTTCGCGGATCCTCGGTGGATCTCGCGATCCAGCAAGTAGATACAGCCGTGCATTGTTCAGACGGCCAGCTTCCTGCGTAACAAGCCGCGAACGAAAGTATACGGCAAATTACGCTCCCCATTGAACAGAGAAAGAGCGTACGCTGACGTAGAAGTCGGTGAAAAAGGAGATCGAGCATCTTGCGGGGAACAGGAACAAGAAGAAGAAGAAGAAGAAGAAGAGGAACGATGGTATGGACGTCCAACGAGATTTATCGTTGCGTAGATGCCGATGATGTAGATTAAAATAAACAGTTATAATATCCGATCCTCACGGCTCGTGGAAAAAGGAGAGGTGAACGATAGACGAGGGAGGAGAGGAGGGGGAGTAAAAAGGCGAGCAGATAGCTACTATGCGAAATGAGATAACCGAGCGAGCTAACGTGGCTCCGACCTATTTCCCAGACAAGCGTTCACCGTCAGCTACAAACACCCGTCGTTCCTTTATCTCCGTCAATTCAATAGAGGAACGGCGACTTAATCGCGAGCCGTGCGATCCTCCCTGGATCTAACAACAGCCAATGATAATGATACTTTCTTTTACGTGCTCGTAATTACGTCGCGAGGTCCTCTTGGATCAACCGTGACCGATGCCTGGAGGAGATTCTTCCTAAAAGATGGGTCAGTTGTTCATGGGAACGTCTCAGCTGGACAGAATCTGACACTTTTCCAGCAGTTTTGATTAGAAGCGAAGATTCGATACTGTTCAACGAAAAAGGAAATTCCTCTCTGTAGAAATGTGGTAATTCAAGTTTGAGCTATTTGCAGAGTCTAGACACCGGAGTGTCTCGAATGAGACTAACGAGTGATACCTCTCGCGGAGGAATTTTGTCTTTTCACTTGATAACTCGTCAAACGTCCTTCCAGGAGGAACGATCAAAGAACCAGTATGTCGTGTCGCGACTTCCTATTCTTTCTTTAACCGTATAAAAAGCGGCTCGATCACGCCACCCACAGACACGCAAGAGCAAGTAAATTTCTCTCGTTCGAGGTTTACATTCCAGGTAGAGAGAGATATGTGTTCTGCGAGACAGACTCGCGTGAGAAAGCGAGAGAAACTTGTGTGTAGATCGTTTGAAAAGGAAGAAACGTCCGACGAACCAAGTCCTCGGAAGAGAGTTGCTACCGGGAAGATTTTATTCGGTAGGCGGA
>NW_017100190.1:4891933-4907922 GCF_001263275.1 Habropoda laboriosa | reverse complement strand
TATCCCCGGTTAATTGGGAAAAATTTGACGCGTCGAGAGCAAACCAGCTAATTGCGCCGTTTATGTCCCCGGTGTCTTTACGACCCGCTGGAATCCGGCTGGGATTGAATTAGGAAATTCTCCCGTTAAACGTGTCGCTGAGAACGCGCGAAGAAATCCAGCGAATAATACGACGATAGTATCAACGGTGGACGCGAGAGACACGTCGTCACGGTTAAATCGTGGCACGATCGAGTGTTCCGATGGAATTCGCGGAAAAGAGACCAGAGCTAAACAGGTGAGAAAGCTGGGAAGAAACGATCTGTAGAACCGGGAGAGGAGGGAAGAGACGCGCGTTTACGATTTCAAACGAAGCTATTACAGTCTGCGCGACCAGGGTGTACAAGAAGTTTCAGAAGCTCGAAACTGTATGCTTGTCACGCGATGAAAAAAGGAGAAGAAAAGTTTTGTATTTCCTCGCACGTGATACGGTCGCACGACTAATCGCGGCAGCCGAGCGAGAAGAAATTAATGAACCGATAATGATCGCGCGACGTGCGCCCGGAGCCGCGACCGCTTCCACGTTGATTTATCAAATAAATTTCCAGGAAGACGCGGCTACGTGTTTCTTACCTGTCCTTATTTCTTTTCTACAGTCCCTCGAGCGATCTTTCCCTCCTGTTACGCCATCGCCAAGCGATCCAGTTTCCTCCTAGACGATGATTTAGGATCGGGAACGATCAATTTTCAGATTGATTTAAAAGCTTCAATCGAGACGACGTTTAGAGTAGCTCGCGTGGGTGTTTAACAAATGGATTTCGTATCGCCAATCTTCTCTCTTAGAATATCGTATTCATATCGTTCGCACAGTGCATCCTGAATTATTCACCATTTAACAGCGTGCAATTAACCTCAATTACGAGGTAACATTCGTCTAGACAGATCTAACCTCGAACTTCTCTATGTTACCACGAAAGAAACGAAGAAGGAAGGAGAAGAGAAGAATTCTCGTAAATCGAAGAAACAGCAGCTTCGTTTCTCTAGATTCACCTGATCTGTAGAACTGGTGGACTCATATCGCGGTATCGGCATCATCGCAAACGTGTATCACCGGGAAACTCGAAAGGGAGATAACTGTTCGGGGCCATGGATCGCGTTCTAATCCCGCGTAATTTATGTAACATGTAAATCGGGGGCTAATGCCGATTCAGCCGTTTCTTCGCGAGAGATCAGGCCGCTCTGAAGGGCCGCAACCACGCGTGACCGAACATTCTCTTCCGCGCTCGTCTCCCGCTGGATTTATCGAGGCCCGGAATTCACCGATGGTGAGAAGAGAGAGAGAAGGAGACAGGCTATCGTTAGCCGTGGATTCTTTGGATATCGGGGCTGCTGGAAGCTGCACCGACCGATCGATGCCCGTAATTATCGTCCGAATCGTCCACGGTCTATTTCTAGACGCGTTCGATGCATCTGCGAAGACGATACGCGTAAAATACTTTGCCCGTGAAACGGTGCGACCGTTAACTCTTTACCGGATTTGGTCCTTGTTTTTTTTCGACCGTTCGTTTGATCGGTAGAATCTTCTTTTAGGTGTTGAATGGGGAAGAGAATCGTTGTCGGCGTATTTCGCATCGGTGAAGAGACGGAACGTCGTTGGAGCTTCCTTTCTTGGTTTAGGCAGTTTGAAGAAACTTCTGTGCCGTTCAGAAGAATTTTTAATACTTTTGCGTCACAGTTGCGAAAGTCGAATTTTTAACATTTTGATGTAAAATGTAACTGAAAATTTCACAGGATACTTCTACTTCCTCGTTGATCGAAAATTCTCTGCACAAAATTCGAACTTAATTCAAGCCATACTTAAACATTCCATCCGACATTTTTCCCAACGTTTGGAACTAATCGAAATCACATCGCCGTTTCACCGGAATCGATTCGCAAGAATTCCTAATAGATTTCATCCGAGAAAATCCACTTAATCCCGTTGATCCGTAAAAAGGATTCTCTGGTACAGAAAGAAATACGACGATCGGGAACAATTACCAGGCATTCTTTCCGCGAATCGTTCCGACCAATTGCTCCGGCAGATCCGTGGCTGAACATGTAGAGCAAGCGCTTTTGCCCGGTGAAAAGACACGACGGATCTCACAATGGGTAGGCGAGGAAGAGGCGCGTGCACGGTGGCGCGCGCGTGTGTGTGCACGCGCAGGAAGACGTTGATTTGCCTCTTCTTCTTCGTTCGGGGCAAAATGAGTAGAAATCGAGTGACACGGGAAGTCCGCTGTATAAACGCGTGGCCGGCATCGGGCGAACCAGGATGAGGAGAAGCCGGTATATTCATATTTCTTGCCTGTCTCTCCCTTCTCTAATCTCTGTCTCATCAGAGCCTTTCCAGAAACGACTGATAATGCAGATGGGGACGATTTCCGGACGCGATACGTCCTCGAGCGGCTGATTTCACGGATAAGAGGATCGGAGCGGAGTCAACAACCGCGAAACGCGAAATATTGTCGCTGCCTAACGAGGATACGCTCTATTCTTACGATCGAAATAAGTAGAAAATTTCTCGATACAGTTAGAGAGTGGATATTTCTTCCAATTTATCTCTTCGCGAGAATTCGAACAAGTCGAAAACAAAATTTTTCTCAACTAAGCGGGAAAATTGAGATTCGAAGAATCGTCGATGGAAGAATACGAGAATCGAGGATAGGATTTAGAAAGGAGGAAACTTAACCACGATTTATATGGAAGCCAGTCACGCCACCGTCTTTTACAATATGCATGATTTGTAGTTCCTTCGAGCCAACAGGTTCCTCCCAGACCAGCTTCAGCGACATTAATTCATCGCCGGAGAGCGGTGAATACGGCATGAGAGAGGATACGAGGGTCTCCTCTCGTCCACAATCTTCAAATTACAAAGTGTTGCAAGGGGAAATTTGCAGCGGCAAAAAGACTGGCCATTTAGCTGGTTAACATTTTTCACGCACGCCACTTCCAGGCATTAAATACTAACTGAAAAATAGAAAAAACTTATCCTATCCCCTGTAGCTCGTAAATCCTATCCTCTAAGTTCGCCGGTATCACGAGCGAAGTTTTTTCTACGATCGTAATTAACACTTTGTTGCTAACTACATTCACGAGAGAGAGAGAGAGAGAGAGAGAGAGAGAGAGATCTCTCCTGGCTACCGCTAGGTTTATTGATTTCTTCCCAAGAAGAAGAAGGCGCTTAATAAATCGAACCGCGAACGAGAACCGCTTCCACGGAAATTATGATGTTGTATGAAATTCATCGATCGATCGGGGGGATACGCGAGCGACGCTTGTTTTTCCCGCCTACGGCGGTACACGGGCATAATAATTATCGCGAACGGCGCATTAGCCTAATCTCGACCTCGCATCACGAGGCTTAAAAGCAACGGTAACCGGCCTCGTGGATCATTCGTCCTCCCCTCACTCTCGATACCTTTTTTTTCGGGATTCCTATTGATCCTGTTTCATTCTTCTCCGTGGAAGAACAGAGATAGCACGAGGAAGGAAAGAAAGAAAGAAAGGAAGGAGGGAGAGAAAAAGTGCGGCTCGTCCAAGTTCTAATGAACGACACGACACTGCTTTGCTAAGAGTAAAATTGAATTCCTCGAGACGCTGGCGAGCAGATAAGAGCGCAGCCTCGCTGTAAAGGGGGATCGATAAGATCGAGACCGGCGGAAAATTACCCCACGAAATTATTCCTATTTACGTCGCCGGTGAAATTATGAAGTTCGCGCGCGTATAACTTATCCACGGTTCGATGGACGACCGGGCTCGTCCTTCCGAGCGAACCAGGTCGGAATCATTTCGCGAATTCCATCGATAAACTAAATCGCTCCTAGATATCTACCGGTCTGAAGTCTCGAAATTTATCTCGGGGAATAATTAGTAGGTATAATCGGGGTGTAACTAGGAGAGGTTTCACCTGGCCGAAATAAAATCGAGACGAATTGACGATATGGAAATAGATAAGCTACAGTTTAATCAACTCATCCTAGATATGCTAAATCATTCACTGCATTGGTTGTCGCTCGAAAGTAAAACGCTCTTTACGTGCATTAACCCCTTTTTGATCCATTTTTTTTTATTATTTCCTAGGCGAAGAGAAACAAGTTTGCCTTTGTGACTTGCATTTTTGCGATAGGATAGAGAGGATAGCTCCGTATGAAGAGTGAAAGAAAATAATTAACAAAAATTACACTTTTTGGAGGATTAGTTGAGCGTTAAGGGGTTAATAGTCTATCTAAATTGAGATTAACTTTTGTTCGAGTAATCAAGTGGAAAGTATACATCCCTCTGGTCACGAAAGGGTTGAGTTACGAAATCTCAGATTCGCTGAAAATTTCACATCCGCAAAATAGGCAGAAATTCAAGTGTCTAGCGACGTCAATAGCAGCGAAAGGGTTAACACCCGAAAAGCAAAGTTTCCATTCACCAACGATCCACACTTGCACCTTCCCATCTCTCACGTCGCACGTCTCGGCGCTTCCTCCTCGCGTCACCGGAGGCGGTTTCAGTTTAATTGCGGCAGGATGCAAATCCGTAACTCGCGAGGTATATACCGAAGTTAGTCGCGGCAGAAATTGCGACGAGCGTCTCTGCACGGAAAGGGAGGTGGAGGAATCGTACACGGGCGAATATGGTGCAGAGCGAGGTGCGATTATCGTGATTCATGCGTGCCGGTGCCGCTTAATGAAGACAACGCGATACGATCCGCAACGGGTCTCGCGTAACAGAGAAAGAGAGCCGTCTGTTTTTTTTTTCGATTTTTCCCCCGTTTTCCACCACCAGCCGTGATACAACTAATCACGAGACGAAGAAGAAGAAGAGCGAATAGAGGCGAAACAACCAGGATGATTCATCTGGAGATGTTGGTTGGATGTTGGACTAAAGGAGGATATTGGCAGAGGCCAGTCTAGATCTAACCCGGAGATAGATATCGCGCGGATAAATCGATCCACGTCGACAGGATGTTCGAGGCGTTATTGACGATTTAGCGAGTCGTTACGTCGGTTCGTACAGGTGTGGCGGAGGAAGCTCACGCTTGATGGACACTTTGTGCGCGAGCCGGCTCGATGATTACCGATGCTCGACGTGTTATTGATAACTTAATGAATCGTTCCGCGGGGATCGTTTGGATAAGGATATCGCGGACGTGCAGAGGGGAAACGAGCATTCCATTAGTGGGTTGTTCGATAAATTACATGTGGGTTATATGAAACAAACTGTGGGTTCAGATGGTAGAGATGATTTTTGTCCTGGATAGCCCGAAGCCTGCTCTATTACTCTTTATTACCGATCGATAATCTTTCACGATGTGAATACACATTCGAGAGGATATTGCAGCGGGGATTGGGGAATATTGGATACGATGTCGATTAAAGAGTTGCTTTCGCTTGGTGAATTTTCTTATTCCTTCAAATTGACTTGCTCGAGATACCGCGGATTGTAATTATTAGATTAGGTTCAGTTCGATTCGAGTAATTCTGATCGACGTTGCCGACAAGTCCACGATTCAAGATCTTGTTGTAGGTTCCCTTTAGATCTCGAAGAAGCTTCGAGGAAGAGGAGAGAAAATACGGAAGCGAAGTGAAAAATAGAGGAAAAGATCGGTCGAGCTATAAATTCAACGAATTATGTAACAGATGCAAGATTCCAGCCCTACTGTAAAGGGCTTTAACGCTCGTAATTACTACCGAGAGGCGCCCACGGGAAGGGCAACAGTTTTACGATCGCGATATCGATGACATCGGGTAAAACAGGCCGCGGGTTATGAGCGCAATGACGATAGCAGGCGTGTTTCGCGGAACATTTGATACCGTACATTTTTATCGCTTGTTACAGCCTTTGGAGAGAAACGTAAATTACCGCCTTTCCTTTTCTGTCGCTAACGAACAATCTAAGGTAAAAAAAATGGCAGAAGTAAATCTTCTACACTTATAAATCCAGGATGTAAAAAGGATCATTTCCCTGAAATATGCATACGTTCGTTAAACCTCGTGTTTCGTCGATCGACCTGGATAGAAACGACGTCGAATCAAATTTACCGCCGTCTCGTCTTTCGTCAAGTTGAAAGGCTCGTAAACCAACGATGAAACAATTATCTCGGAATCGTTCGCACGGTATACATATACGCGTGTAAAGTCGCCAAGCAACGATAGACTTTATCGCGGCAATCGTACGGATGTACCGTAAATCTCAGAGACACCGTGACTATCGAGGACGATAGCAACGGCACCTTATCAACGCAGCTTCTTCGCGATCGATCCTGAAGAACGATCGTTCAAGGCCATCGATCCTTCTTCTACCATCGTGTATATTCATAGACGGTGCTTGTATATATTCCTTATGTATACGCGTTCGAGCTGTCGATGGAAGAGAGTGGTGCCGCTACTTCCAACCGTTTACCTGACCATACCTCTACACCGGTAGTTACATCATTACAAGGTAATAGGGAACGATGACGCGTACCCGTCGAATTACGATAGTGGATTAATGTCGTGAGGCTACCGTGCATGGACCAGCCCGACCCTAATCGATCAGGCTACGACCTCGAGTGTTTTACGAGACATTCTTCGGTAAAGACTGGTTTCGCCAGATTTTTCACCATTCCGTGAAGAAATGTGCGGAGTTCACTGGGTTATATTACACCATCGACCGCAAGTTAGGGATCATTCGATAATTTTCACTCGAAATTAACATTGCAGAGATCAATGGCAATTGTTTTCATTTTGGTTCGATTAGAGTGACAAAAGAAATTGTGGAAAAATTCCAAATTTTAGGATCGTCTGACAATTTTGACTTGAAATTAATATCTCAGAGATCAATGGCAATTGTTTTCATTTTGGTTCGATTAGAGTGATAAAAGAAATTGTGGAAAAATTCAAAATTTTAGGATCGTCTGACAATTTTGACTTGAAATTAATATCGCAGAGATCAATGGCAATTGATTTCACTTCGATCTGAGTGACAAAAAATTTGTTAAAAAATTCTTCAAATTCTTAATTTTTCTCTGGAAATCTTTGTGCAACTTGCAAAAACTTTTGGCCCAGAAGAGTGTAGCATATTCTTCGTTGGAAGGACGTCAGGCAGCTGTGCAGAGGAATTATAACATGATTTATCGATGCCTTTTGTCTCGCGTCGAATGAGGGCTATGGTAATCCGCGATGCCTGGTTAACCGCAAATCGAAGATTGTCGGCTATCGAGCACGTAGCGTATAGCTACGTATTATCACGTATAAACGCTGGGAAAGTCGAATTCATGCATTCGATTCGAGTTCACACTGTTTTTTGACTCCCCGTTCCAACGCAAGAAGTTTATCATTTTCTCACGAAGCATATGGATGTGGTGAAATTCGTGTGGGAACCGCGAAGATCGATGCGCCGGTTTTAATTAACTCGTAAACGTATCTCAACCCTTTTCTCACACTGTTCTCTTGGCGATTTTTGGCACACTTTCACTTTAATCTTTGCCCTTTGCCAACTTCCACTTTAATATACAATATAAATAATTTTCAAAGAATTTTTCAATTTTGCCGCAAAACCTGCCGCAGCGAAAGGGGTTGACAGAAGCCAAAGAGGAGGAAGAGAAAACGAGAGAATTAACGAGAAGCTTTCACGAGAAACTCTTCAATTTCGCTAATTCCCGAATTATTTACACAACATTTCCTCTTCGAATTACTCTTCAGAAAGAGTTATCCAGACGTCTCTCTGATCTCTTCACGCACGGCTAATCAGAGGGATGCCATTTTGCCCCGATTAACCACGAAACTCGAACAACTCCGCGTAAGAGTAAGATCGTCCCTGTCGCGAAATTTCAGTCTCGCTCGAACGACTTCCGATTCTCGGGAGAATCGGCATTCTTCCAGTTCTCACAGCCAGCTGATAGTTCCTTCGAGCCTCCCGGCGAAGACAATAAAAATCGAGGGCATTTCAGCCCCCCCACAATCAAGCGAGACCGTCGGGTTACAAGCTTGAAATTGATTAAGAACGGTAAAGGAGCCATTAACGCGGGAAAACACGGGGAACTGAATGCTGGTTCAGAGGCAAGCAATTAGCGCCTGGTTTTTCAACGCGACCGTGTCGCAAGAAACCGCGGAATTTTTCGCGACTCTACCAGCCTCTGCTCGCTTGGAATACGAGATAGAAGCACGCTATCGTCGCAAATATCCTTTAAATTGAACTTTTTAAAGCTCGACAAAGTTTTCTTCCAACGTAGAAATGAAGAAATCCAGAGTTTACAGATATCTAAATCTCTGGAAGAATTTTGTAACGTAATATAATCATTCTGTAATTGCTAATTTTAGATCATAGTATCATCTATCCACTTTTCACAATTTCTACATTGAGATGATAAGTTTATTAATCGCGGGATAAGAGACGTCCACTATCGCTGAAAATGATAGAGTTGGATTTTACATGGTGACCGTATCTCTCGCTCTGATTAAGACATTCTTGCAAATCCAACTACTCGTTCCACGGCTCGTAATTATCGGATTCTCGATTAAGCGGCGCGGATAATATCGAACGGGAGAGTCGTGACTGTATCGCGAATAGCGGAATGCTCCCCGCGTGCATTGACAGTAAAGCGGCAATTTGTTGACCCGTAGTTTATCAGAGATAAAAAAAAAACTCTACAAGCTCATTGTTCGCCGGAGGTTTTTTCTCTCTCGTTAAAAAGCGGAATTCTCGGTTGGAGGTCTTGAACAGTCGTTGCGACTCGGATTTAATACGGATTCGAGGGACCGGGGATTGCGGTTATTTATCGCGGTCTTTCTTCCTTCTTTAGGAGTTTATTTAAGAGCGGAGTTAGCGGAGGGCTTGAAAGAGTAATTGAAGGTAGAGTTTAGTTTGATATCCCGGATTAACGCCGGGGGAAAATGTCGGAGAACCAGTACGACGAAAGTCGTCGTGTAATTTGGGGATTAATCGGTGAAAAGCTTCAGACAGATGTAGCGGAGGTAATTGGTGTACTTGGATAGCGTTAAGCCAGGGAAAAATTGCTTAAAATTGGGTGTAATTAGAGACGATATCACGTATAAATGTAGGATAGCGTGTACAAAGTATAACACTTTCGAAATCGACGAAGAGAAGAGTGCAAATGACCAGTTTCTTTCGTGAAAAATTGACGTGTGCGGGTTCGATGATAAAATATAGGATACTCATATGCACTTACCAAGCTTTCGAGACTCTCAAGACCTATCGAAACTTTAGAAACTCAACACCATCGAGAGATTTAAGTATCGAATTTTTGCCCGCTTAAAATCTCGTCTTCCCTCCGCCCGCAAAGTGTCGAATTAGGTCCGAAACCTCGAATCGTTTCGAAATTGAGATTCAAATTCTACGCAGACCAAATCATTTTCACCCTTGAAGAAACACCAAAAAAATAAGGTCTATTCGATGGAAGAAAAAGGCGACGTTAATAACAATCGCGCAACTTTCACGGGAAATATCGTCGCCGCAACTCCGCAAGGCAATTTGCAGCGCGTGCTCCTGCAGCCTCCATAAATTGCACGCGACAGATCTGACTTTGAAACGCGTTGTGTCGCGGGCGGAGTTCTGCTCGGCTCGAATATCTCATAGACACGGAATCGCCAGCGGCCGGCCGCGGATCGCGCCAATTACGCTTACTCGCGCCACGCGGATCCACAGATTTTCCGCCCGCGGCCACTGAAAACCCTCGCCGCCCGCTACCTCACGCCAAACTAACGGAATTGAAAGACGATCGCCTCTCGATCTGCCTGCCAGCCTCTCTCTTTCTCTCTTTCTTTTTGCATCCACTTCATTTTGCTCTGCAACGACGTAATTTCCGTGGAGGAAGAAATTGCGGGTTCGACTGGATGTTCACGTGGTGGTACTGGTGGATAGGTGAGCAAAGATGAAGTTGAAGTTTATGTTGGTTTAGGTGCTACTGAGTATCCGGTGCATGTAACACTAGATAGTATTTTCTTCGAGATTCTAGGAAGAGTTAAACGTATCGATTTTCTGATTTTTCCTCGGTGAGAAAGTGGGAGTTTTAAGAGCGTAGTGTGAGAATTTTCAGTCGCGGTATTTCAGAGGTTTATTTAATTATACTTGATGGAAGAATATACCTCGAGAACTAACTGATAGATTTGTCAAAAATAGTCATTTCGAACGTATCGATTCTCTTCGGTGAGAAAAATTTATCGAATTACGCTTGACGACACAACATGTCCTAACAAACAATTGACAAATATCTCAGAAAATAGCCATTTTAAACGTGTCGACTTTCCAATTTCCGTTCGGTGACAAGATTTCAACTTCAAGAGCACATTTCCAACAAAAATCGTGCACGTATAATTCTCCAAAGACTCAAAGTAGTCCATTTTTAACGAGGCCTCCGCATCTCGTTCTCCTCACACCACCGACAAGTAGCGACTACATCCGCTTTTTCCACCGGAACCCGGACAAGATTAATCATTCGCCTCCTCTCGCTTTCGATCTTCTCACAGAGATTACCTCGGGTATAATTAACGCGGACGACTTCGGCCGGCAAAGTCGATCGATGATCGATGGAGAAACGGGGACCACCCCCGCTCGGTGGAAGTTGGAACGATAAACGTATCGCCGGCGATTCGTCGCGACCGCCTACGTGAAACCGAAGCGTGTAAGTACGCTCCTCGTGGTCGCGCGACCTCGCAAGATTAACGGGCATCTTCAGAGATTCTCTCTGCGCTGAACGTTCCCTCGTCCCACGCCTAACACCTTCCGCTCCATTTAGCCAGCGCCGCCAGCGAGCAAATAATAATTACGCGGAGCGAACAGGATGATCCGTCCGCGTAACGCAAACAAGAAAACCGTACGAAATGTCTTAACGAGAGCTCAGCTCCTCTGTCGCCTTCTCTTCCTGTCGTTTCTCTTTTGTGTGCGTTGCAGGCAGACGCGAGCTTCTTCTGGTGCTATGTCATTCTTTGCGCGTGTTGCTTGCGAGCGGCGAGCGCTTCCCGGTGAGCCGAGGTTAGGTTTCTTCGTAGAGGAGTTGTTGCTTTTGTCAAGCAAGTAGATACGAAATTTGGAATTTTTTCTTTCGTCGCGACTTTTCTAGGAATAATTTTTAATAATTTTTTCAGTTGATTTAAATTTGGAAGAGAGTTGTGTTTGGTAGTATTATCGTACGGAAAAAATCCTCATCGGGGAGGTTGGTTTCGCGTGCCGCGTTTTTAATCGAGGTTTCCCGCTCGTGGGAAACTGTCGATTTCCGCGAGGAGTCGCGGCGTTGTAATTAACAGGCCAGAAAGGAACCCCATCCCTGTCATTAGGAGGAGTTAACGTGCACGCGCGTTTAGCTGAATAACAGAAATTACACGAGCCCCGACCGCCTCATTACCGCAGGTATCACAATGATCGCAGTTGAACGTGTGCTTATCGGGAGATAACGTCGAGAACAAACCAAGAGAAAAACTGACTTCCCGGCGTTGTTTCTTTCAATTAGTCTCAAATGTACCGCAACTTTGTAGGAGATACTTTGGATCTTCAAACCTCCACAATCTTAAATTCCTACTTCAACAAACCATCCCTTTAATTACCTCACAGCAAAAATAGTAATTTTCTTCTTTCTGAAATATCCTGCATACGTATATTTTTTCTTACCGTCTCTGTATTATCCGTAGCTGTACCTCTCTCTTACCTAACACCAGCTGTAACACTTATCCAACCCGCTCTTTCTTACACACCCGTAATAAAGACGTTTAAACGAAAAAAAAAAGAAAACACTAGAAACCGGTAGATCTACTTAAAGAGTCAGTAACGTATTAACTCTGGACCACAAGCATGACTCACGTCCATCACGTTCGTCCGATCCCAACCGCAAGTCTAACTCCGCTGCCTCTCTACGTCCAAACATGGAAAAACCTCGAGATATATATATTCTCCTGCAATTACTCCGTATGGTCTGTCGAATCTAACTAAACAATCGAGCGCAGAGATCCGTCGTGTGAGACGACACACAGGAACCGTGCAGGGTTGAAGTCGGCGGGGATCGATGTCAAAGAAAGAGACCCGTTAGATCGGGCCGAGTAGAAAGGAAGTCGATGAAGTGCGACCGACGGAGTAGAAGGGGTTAGCCGTCCGCGAAGAACGAGAGAAGCCAGGAGAAGGAGGAAGTGGTGGAGCAAAAGGTGGAGGAACGAATTCATCGGTTCGTTCTATGAGAACCTAAGCTGACACGGATCGTAACGCGTTACGTCTGCTCGCCTTCATCTTCCCTCCGTGCATCGGCAGCATCGTCTTCTCGTTCATCTAGCTGCTCATCTTGCTCTCGTGAGCACATGACTCATCCTGCTGGTTGCTCGTTTCCTCGTGCCACAGAGTGTATATGTATGCGCTATGGGAACTCGCGAAGACCTCTCGTACCTGGCTGGTTTTCGAGTTCGAAGAGTAGTTTCGTATGCAAGACACACGTCGGCTGACGCATCGACCAGAGGATTCTCCTTGATCCCGCGGCGCGATTAGGCCAAGTCACGCGTGGCAATGATCCGATTATGGTTTCCCGCGATTCTATCCGCCCGTTGTCCTTCGTTATTATCGCGAATTCGCGGCCTGTTACCGCGCGAATGGACGTGCGCGTCGCGAACCTTCTCAGGATAGAGGAGAGACGCTGTTGAATCACGGCTGAGACGGAGGTTTCTCCCCCGAGGAACAAGTTCTTTAGGAGTACTTTGTGGTCATAAGATCCATGGAGATCTGGAAGATACGACAGTTTTAACCTTGGTGTGGTCTTCGGGTCTTTTTCGACCCATCGCCTTATTTTTTTGATAACTTTGGCTGTCGTTAAGCTTATGTTCCCTCAACGTTATGTTAGAAGTTTATTACCTAGGTCCCTAAAAATTATTACACATAAATTCTTTTTTGACCCAAAGACCTTAGAGGTGAACAGAAATAAACGACGGAGAAAGATTTAAGAAAAAGCACGCCTTCGGTGAAAAGAGCATCCTACTTTCTGTTCCAGGTACGCGATAGTGTGGCTACTGACGGTATCAACGATCCAGTGTCAGGTAAATTCCCTAGAAAATCCGATAATTCTCGTGAAATTCGAGGAGACCAATCGAAAGGTGAATTTTCAAGGCGACGGTTCACGAGAACGGCGAGGGGGATGGTAACGCGGAGGAGTCGGTAATGGACGAGACGACCGAGGATTATTGGGCCGGAAGTGGATCTGGTCCCGAGGAGGACGACTCGCTTCACAACGAAACCAGAGAAGCGTTAACACACGAGGCCAGCGACCACGACGCTGTGAGTATCTCTTTGATGTCGATCCAATCAAGCGTCAATTCCATCTACTCGCCTCGATATATAGCGATAGCATTCTCTCTCTAGGTTAATCTTTTTCTGATATGCTAAATTACTGTCGCGAACATCTGTCGCGTAATTTACCATCACGCGGAGAAAGAAGGCACTGTTGGTCTTTCTGCGTAATGGAGTTCGGCGATTTTTCTATTCGGACAAAAAGAATCCTTTTTTGCACACAGTTTTTCTACGTTTTCCGCATCGTTGATTGTTTGTACAACAGAGAAGAGGAAGAAGAGAGAGGTGATCGAAAGATCGACGCGTGTTTGTGTGTTGTTCGAGGATGGTTAATCGGCGAACGGTTACCCAGAAACTGCTCGTTATTTCACTTGTGAAACAACGAAGCACGGAGAAAGAGAGAAGCGATAAATAATTTTTTTCGAGCAACGATCGAGGATTTTAGCATTTCTGCAACCTGGTGTGCCCGCTGAACTGAATACCAACGCAACAATGTAACAAATCGCAAAAGAAACGATCGTAGAGCGTAGCAAAGAAGCGTAGTATTCTACTAGAACCACGAGCGAGTACGTTTCTTCTCTTCGACAATTGTGAATTATACTCGTTCGGAATTCACAAAAGGATACCGAACGATAGAGTAAATTGGACGACGGATGGTCCACTTTTGGCCGGTGAACAGGTGTGCGTGTAGATCAGGGGCAAAGTTAGATAGACGATAAGTGCGTTCACCTAGCCTCTCATCTGACCGATCATAGCTCGACTAATGACTTTCGACACCCTAACCGCGCGACCGTTAATCATCGCATGAGCGCGCGTGTCATGATGAGACTCGAGAGACCATAGGCAACCGGCCACGGAAGAGAATGATCAGCTTAAAAGGAGCACACTATCCGCGAACGTCACTTTACGTTTATCCTGACACAAGCTGGAATTAGAATCGAGTGGAACGATTAGAAAGACGGGGAAGAGTTGTAAATCGCGTAGTACCTGCTTCTAATTGCTACGAAATAAAAGGTTAGAAAAATGAGAATCCTTAATGGTGCAACAACTGGAAGATAGAAATCTCTACCTCCTCGAGAGAAACGCCGAGAGATCATCCACGGTTGGAAAGTGCACTCTAGACCACCCCTAAAAGCTTCAAACGAGAGAAGAAACGATCCAGTTCCTCGGAAGCTGGCAATTCCGTCGGCTCCTCTTCACCTTACGAGTGTTTCTCAAAACGATACCACTAAGAAAGAGAGAGAGAGAGAGTTTGGAGCATCCTCAGGCCTCCCATAAAGCGGACGAAACAGAGGATACAAGGTAGAAACGATCCTGTAACCACTCTAGTGGCCCATAAACGCCGCTCGAGTTCCAGAAATGCCAGAAAAGTGGAATCCGTGAAAAGCAATAATTTCTCGACGCAACGAGAGCAAATAGAAGAGATGGAGGAAGGCTGACGTGAACGGTCTCTGCGTGTCAGTCGTTCGCGCGAGAAGTCGATTCGCGAGCGAAGTGAAGCAAAGTGGAATCCAAAGAAGCAATCGGAACGGAGAACGGCGTACGAGTAACAGGCGGAGAAACGAGGCAAAAACGGCGAAGAAGAGCGTGTAACGACACGATTGTTTCCACTGGTACCGGCATATGGAGGCTGTTTGCTCGCTTTTTGCGTTTACCACCAACCACGTGCCTACTCTTACCTGATCCAGCTTAGAGAGATTTACCGAGACAGTGGATGCACAGCGAGAGAACTCTCGGAAAGACGTACTTCTTAATTATTCCATTTTCCTGGTATTTTTCGGTATTTATCTCGAGAGAATTATGGGTGGAGAAGGCTTGTTGACTGCTTCCATTTTGAGCTTAATTTTTGATTTTATTCCCTTGTTAATAACTTTGATAATTATTAGAAAATGTTGAATATTAAATTTTACTGAAACGATATTCCACTTACGTCCATATTCTAAACGATACCACGTATCAACAGAGTGTCACAAACTCCACAATTTACTCGACAAAAATTCCTTCCCTGTGAAACACATACGTGACACGAAACAGCCTCGTAAACTGGACGATCCACCTCAGAACGACGCTTCAGTCACAAAGAAGGAATTAGTTTCCGAGATACTTCGAAAGATCCACGTGAAACAGCAAGTGCTAATACCACGGTACAAGCTACAACTATCTTTTCTCAGAATAAACATGATTTTTCCGTTGAAGTCTTTAGTGGTCACCTTCTCCCGTGCACGCTCGTACACTCATAAACTACGTGCAACGAGGATGTTAGGGAGAGGAGCGAGGAGGGCGAAACGAAGCTGGAGGATTCTTGACGATCGTGGAACAAGTGGAAGCCGCAGGTTGCGCGACAAGGGAAACCGTTTTCTTAACATATTGACGAGATTTTTCTGATGAAAATGACATAAAACACGACATAATTTTAACATTTACTTATTAACACGTTCACTGTCACGCCAGATTTACAGGTTGCTGTCAGGTGGCCACTATTCTCCACAAGTGTCAGACCGCAAGGAAGCTAAACCTGACACACGTAGAGTCAGGGACTACTTTTTCCAGCCTCGCGCCCGCCTTTGTAGTTTGCCGAACGTAGACAAGGACAGCGAATAAAAGATAAGCATTAAACGTGTGTCGAGGCAACCAAGCGATTTAAATATCAACTTTTTCAATTTTACGTTTTCTATCCCGAAATTTTTCTCAACATATTGATGAGATTTTTCTGATGAAAATGA
>NW_017100190.1:4889406-4891253 GCF_001263275.1 Habropoda laboriosa | reverse complement strand
CTAATTCGTATTAAAAAAATTATTTAACACAATAATTTCAGCTTTATTATGATTATTCTTGATAAATGACCACAGGTCAACTTGATTTTTAATCGTTATAATCTTTAAATTCAGTGTGAATAGAGAAAATGTGTAATATAATTCATTTCACGATACTATACCAAACAAGCGTTGAATACATACAAATGTAACGATAGAAATTATTGCAACAATGCGTAATGTAATTGAAAAATTGAAAGAATCAGAAGAAAAAACGCGAATTCGTATCTTTTTCGATTCTAGAATATAAGAAAATTTGAATAAAATACGCGACGAGAATTGAGGAGAAGCATAAGTTAAACGCGTAAAAATATTCAATAATAAACGAACTAGGAATGAAGCTATTATTTCAATACGCGATGCACTGACTCTAGTATTTACTAAAATTCAAAAATTCTCGTATAAATTCCGAAAATAGATTATTAATTACGGTAAACTACTGAGACGGTTTAATTAAGGGTGGGCATGGTGCTGCTTTAGTTTGAAATGATTTATAAACACATAATTAACAGAGGAAAAACCGTGAAACGGCAAAACGTCAACATTCTAATTGTTATAACATGTAAACAGAACTTTAAATTTAGTGTAAACAGAAAAAATATATAATACAATTTATTTCACGGTATTGCAACAAATAAACGTTGAATCAATATTTAATTCGTATAAAAACAATTATTTAACGTAATAATTTTACCTTCACTATGGCTATTTTTAATCTACGACCACAGGTCAACCTGATTTCTAATCCTTACGAACTTTAAATTCAGTCTAAACTGAGAAAATATATAATACAATTTATTTCACGGTATTGCAACAAACAAACGTTGAATAGATTCTTAATTCGTATAGAAACATTTATTTAAAATAATAATTTCACCTTCACTATGGCTATTTTAAATTTACGACCAAGGGTCAACCTGATTTTTAATCCTCCGAACTTGATTTCACAACGAGAAAGTAATAAGATCGTTGAAACGTACTTATTTGTCAAAGAAACTTGCAAAAATGTATAAATAATAATATGTAATGTTTTAACAAATTTTTGGAAGTATAAATTAATAATAAAATTGTGAAAATTAATAAATTATACGTTATTATAACATTAATAGAATTATGACTAAACCGAAGTTCGAAGTCGAGTATTTAAAGTCTGATATTACGTGCCTAGCGAGTGCCGGTAATTGTTAAAATTTGTTTAATAATTAGTAATAGAAATTCTAATTGATTCTAATGTATACAAGTGTTACAAGAAGGCTGAGTGTGTACAGGGTGGACATAGACTAGCTAGTAGCCCCCGACCACTCTATTCACATCTCAGAACCTTCAGGTCAAAATACGCCGCGAAGTGTCTAGGGCCCAGTATAAAGGGTAAATGATTTCGCGGGACATCGGCGGGTCCTTATATACCTGCGGTACCCTCTCCCCAAAGTCATTAGCAAAATCGTCGGTTAGGTCAGGCGGGAAATTTTCGCGGGAGATTTTCGCGGGAGATTTCCGATATCGTAACACGGTATAATTTATCAATTTTCACAATTTTATTAAAAATTTATACTTCCGACAATTTGTTATAACATTGCATATAACAATTTATACGTTTTTACAATATTCTTCAATGGAAACATAGGTTTTAGCGTTCTCGTTACTTACTCGTGGTTAAATTAATTTCGTAGGGATTAAAAATCAGGTTGACCTGTGGTCGTAGATTAAAAATAACCATAGTACAGCTAAATTTATCGTGTTAAATAATTCTTCTTACACGAATGAAAAATGTATTCAACGTTTGCTTGTTACAATACCATGAAATAAAT
>NW_017100190.1:4872907-4888567 GCF_001263275.1 Habropoda laboriosa | reverse complement strand
TAAATAATTCTTTTTACACGAATGAAAAATGTATTCAATGTTTGTTTGTTATAATATCGTGAAATGAATTATATTACACATTTTCTCTATTCACACTGAATTTGAAGATTATATCGATTAAAAATCAAGTTGACCTGTGGTCATTTATCAAGAATAATCATAATAAAGCTGAAATTATTGTGTTAAATGATTTTTTTAATACGATTTAGGAATTTATTCAACGTTTGCTTGTTACAATACCATGAAATAAATTATATTATACGTTTTCTATATTTACACTAAATTTATCGTTCTATTTACATGTCATAACAATTATAACTACACGTTATGCTGCGTCCGTTTGTTTTTTCTGTGCAGTTCAACCTAATTTACTTAAATTTACGTTGCGAGACAGTATAATATTTACAATTCTGCCTGAATTTTTGAAATTCAGAAAAACTCACGTAAACTTCCATTGCATTTAAACGATATTCTCCACCAAACTGGACAAAGTACAGTAACACTTGTATTGTCACTAGTGGAATCGACCCTACATTTTTTTTTTTTTTTGCACGTGGAGGTAGGCCGACTCTATGTGATAAACAATTGGCAACCAAACGGTGTCTCGCTAAAGCGATATATTATGAAATTAAATTAATCACTCAATAAGTTTTAACGTTAGATTGTTTCCTCGATATGGCCATGGTGGTCATCAGTGACTGGAGTGCCTCAAATGTTTAGAATAATTAAAATAAAATAAATGTTGTCAACTAAAAATTTTGAACATCATAGCAAGCTAGACATTATTTTCAATTGAAAAAAAAAATTATAAAGCATAATACTATAATCCTATGCTTAAAATTGTATTTTCCTGTGGCCGCCTGACAGCAACCTGTAAATCTGGCGTGACAGTGAATGTGTTAATAAGTAAATGTTGTTCAGATTATATCGTGTTCGATATCATTTTCATCAGAAAAATCTCATTAATATGTTAAGAAAAATTTCGGATGAAAAAAAGTAAAATTAAAGAAATTATATTTTTCTATTATGATTTGTCGAGCCGTGTAATCTCGTAAAGGAAACCGACTGGTGTAGCGTTACACGCTTGACTGACTGCGAGCGAGATAACATGGGCGCAGCAATGACGCAGACCTAGGCGTAGGACCATCTATACTGTCACTTGTAGAATCCAAACTTACTGACTCTTGTAGAGAATTTACTGTATTATCCTGGCGCGCGTGCATCGCAATCGTTCACGAACCGACGATTCCGACGCCAGAAACGAGCTTGCTGTAGCGTTAGTCACGCGCCGATCTTTTCCCCCGCGGTCGCTGAAAGAGACGTTAAATCCCTCCCGAAGATAGGATGTGCTTCGTATTTGTCCACGCTGAATCAGGGTTGAATTGTTGATAAACGTGTCGTTTTATTAATAGGAAATTCTGCTGATTTATCTCGTCGGTTTTTCTACCAAGGTGGTGTACGTTGGAGAGGGAGCAGCGTACGTACCGGTACCATCGCTGAAAGGAAGACCTCTAAGTCCGAATCTTCAAGCTCTACAGACGCTTCAGGGTCTGCAGGGTATAGCTGCGAACGGAGGAACGGGCGTGGTCGGGGATGAAGATTGGAAGAGGCATCCGGAGACTTGGGATCGGGAGCATAGGAGATACAGGCCTAACACTACTCGAGTTCAACGTAAGTCAATGAAAACTTTGAAGTCTCTGCAGGTTCTCATAAAAAAATTAGAGAAAGAAAACATAGATCAAGAAGCTGAGATTTTTCGTTTAGTAAAACGGTACCAAAATGGCGACAGAATGTAGCGTAAAGTCTGAAATAATTCGAAATAGTAGGTTAGTCCTGACAAACGTCTGACTTTTACACGTTACTCGATACTTAAGGTGCTTCCAATTGGTTCAGTTAAGTGTTCTTTCGTTCTCACACACTTCTTACACCTCCGCTGTAGCGATAGCACAGAAAAAAACAGGTCTCGTCTAAAGGGAGATTCGTCTTTGCTGCCATATTTCTCCAAGACGAACGTCTAGATCCAGAGCAGCTACGAAACCCCTGGCAACCATAGCCCCGAAGAAGAAAGCATACGCTTTCACCCTCGGAGACCGTTAGCACAGCTCACACGCACACACACCTGTCCGTTATTATTGCAATTTGTGCGGCAGCCGATGAACTAGAAGGGACCAGCCCGAAGCCAGGAAGCGTTTGATCGATCGATCCAAGGGAATCGTCGTTGGACCACGGCGTCCTCGACGCTCCGGCATTCAGAACGCGATGGCGAATGGCTACCGTTAGAGTGGACGCAATTAAAACGGTGTCGGAAAGTCGTACGGCACTCTGGACACCGGAGAGAGCACCGTGTTCGACACGTCTCCTCTCACTCGATCTGGCGATTATCCGCAGTCTAGAATCGATCCTTGTATCTCGAGGAAACTGGTGACCCGTGGCGGCCGTAATTTGGCAAATTGCGAGGCCGCCAGCCACCGCCAGTTTTCCCCCAATAAATCGAGCCTCGAGGTGTGTTGTTCGGCCTCGAAGGCGTTGCCCCTTGTCTCTATCTGCTTTGTAATTTCCGAGATTTACACTGCTCCGCACCGAGGTGAATTACCTCCACGCGTAATTGGCCTCGAAGGTTAACGCTTCGATCTCGAGAGAGAAAGAGAGGGAGAGAGACGTGTGGGTGAAGGGTGGCTTAATTAAGAGGTAAATTGATACGAATCGTCAGAGATTGACGTACAAGTACGAAGCATGAAATGGATGCTACTCCGTGTGCATGATTATCGATGATGGATTCGGCACGTTCCTCGCACAGGCTCTGCAGTTCGTTTCGAATGAAGTCGTAAAGGACCTCCTCTCTCTCTCTGCGGGAAACGCGGCGGCCACCCGCGGTATCGTCAATTACGCGAAAGAAGACCCATTAGCTTTAATGTACCCTCCTGTGCACGCTCGATTCTACGACCTCGAGAGTATCTCGTCTCGCCTTCCCCTTTATCAACGTAGCCAGTTCCTCTTCCCTTTGATCCTCGTTCCCTTATTTTCGACTTATCTACTCTCGCGCGCATTAACGAATGGTAATCGTAATCGCGCGGAAATGAGAGCACGCGCGCAATTAACGAAACGATCCGACGAAGATGAACCAGCTCGGTTGTTCGCGGAACGATCGCTTGGTACGCGAAGAGTGATGATCCAGCCGGATACACACTTGGTGTTCCTGTAATTCGGACTTAACAACCACCGGTAGACTCCAGTTTTTGCAAAGGTGGAGTTCGTTTCGTTTGCAATTTAGAATCTTACGGGTTCGGCGTAACGAGATTTAAATGAAGGACTTTAAGCTTTGAGTAACCTTTAAATTCTACATTTCGCGGAGTTTCGTTTTTGTAAAAAGGTAAATGGTTGTGCTAGTTTTTTCTCTTATTCGACGGTGGTAGGTTGTTATTACGGAGAAGCAGTGCTATTTTAAATCAGAAAACAGTTTGCGGGATGCTGTAAATGAAGTATCGTAATTAGATCATAGCAGGAGCATCGAGAGATGTTAAAACTTCCTGTTAACACATTATCAACCCAACTAATTGCGGTCGTATACACGTATAAGGTTGCTAAAACGGTTTCTAAAATCGTTAGCAGAGAAAACGAGTAATATCCAACTGAAAAATAAATCCGTCGTACTTACGACATATTATAGTACAAAATTTCATTGACAGTACCGTACAAAATAATACTAGCCTGTCATTCATACAGAAATTTCAACTTTGAGATCTCACTCGAAGCCTACTCCCCGATGAAATACTATCAACTAGGGTAGAACTACCCTAACCGGTAACCCAACCTCTCGAAACCTCAGATCGTCCCTCGTTAATTCCACGCGAAATCTCCCACGATACAGCGTAGTACGAGTCACGGACGAAATCGCGAGTGAAGAATGTTCGTCGCGGACACCGAAATACTCTTCCTCGCGTACTATCGCGGTTGCGTAACCGGGGCTCCATTGTTCAACCTCGGACGTTTTGCCGGCCGATGAACACAAAGCACGCATCCGCAATTCTAATAAGCGTGCGTGCATACCGCACGAAAACGCGTGCAACGCGTGCACGCGCGTCCACCAGCCTACAGAAACACGCTCAGCTGAACTGCGAGCCGAGTGAAAGAAAGAGAAGCGGCAAAACGTTGTATCATCGGGACGTACCTCGAGTGTGACTATCGGCAGCCTCCATCTAACGCCGTCCATCTTCCACACTCCCGCTGGATTACGTCGTTTTACGATGGAAACGGCTCCTTACCACGAAGAGCGCCTATAAGAGGCCTCCTCGCCGCGCCGGTTTACTTTCACTCGTGATCGGCGACCGGTTTTCCGCTGCTTTCCGCCCACCGGATGGCCCCCGATTTTCCGACCGTTTCGACACCGCACAACCGTTTCGGCATTGTAGCCGCTGTGTTCGATCCGCGGTGATAGCTCACGGCTAGCTAACGCGGTTTATCCAAGTTTCCGATCGAGAGAACGGAGAGATGTCGACGAGTCGTTCGCTGGATGAAAACTGAACGAAACTTGGACGGGAAAGTTGGAAAGTTTGTTGGGTTTTTGGAGCAGGTCGAGTTTCGCAGTGGGACGAATGGGGAAATTTTTAGAGAATAGAATTTTGCTTTATGCCGATCTGTACGTTCGTTGAATACTACTTTGTTACGTTAGAAGAAGAAAAAGGATTTCTTCTGATTTATGCTAGCACACTCGCATGTGTAATACATTCTACGCGATATTTACCGTATTATCTATTCAGCGATCTGCGTGGACAGTTGATAATTTACCGAGGTATTTAGCGGTAAAGATCGTATTTCATGCGTATGTTGCATGAAATATCTACGACTTCATAGTTCTACCGGGCGAAATAGTAGCGAACTAAGTCTATGCATATATAATCGCGGTTGTATCTCGAGTTCCGTTCTAACCGAAACATATTTCTTTCGATCCAATTTAAATACCTTTTGTGAATTTTAATATCGCACACAAAGAAATCGATGTAACTCTCTCTGAAAATACGTATTAATTTCACAGACATCGAGGCGGAGTGCCAGGACGACTACATGAAGATCAGGATCGGTTTCAACGGTTCGTTCACCGGGCTGCTCTACTCAGCGGGTAAGGAGCCTTTGAGAAATTAACATCGCGACGGGAACCCGCGGACGTGCTCGCGAGCATCCGCGTCGAAGGACGTGCTATCACGTCCGAACTGTACGACCTCACGCTCGCAATCATCATCTCTCTCTCCTCGCGGACAACAGAACGCTCGAACTGCTGCAACGCTGACGAGCTAATGGCAGAAACATTATCGTGAAACGATCTACTAGCGGGCTCTCTCTAGCCGTACCGGCGAGAAACGCAGGAGGGAATTTTCCTTTTTCCAAGGCGAGCTCGGAGAACGCCTAGCACGGTCGGACCACGAGCTTCCGTTATTTTGAAAGAAGCATAACGCGTGTTGCCTACTCTACGCGCGATGCACGCGATGCACCTGCGAATAGCGCGTCCTTCTTGACCATACTCGTGCTCGCAGACTGTTCGCCTCTCGGCGTGTTTCCGACGTCCACTCCTATGGAATAAATAATCACCGTTCTCCTTTGATTTTTAAGCCAGTTCGCTACATTTTATGTCCTGTTAGGCTAAGTGGCGGTAATCAACCTTTTTCATCCGAAAGATTCGTCTTTCTACACCGACACACTTTCTTCGGTTTAAATTTGCCGCCAAATTATACGTTCGTTAAAATTGCACAGAATTCCCTCTGTTTTCTATCACTCCTCATTTCCTGTTAGGTTACGCGACAGTAATCAGCTTTTTCCGTTTCAAACATTCCTACGAATTCGTTTCTTAACAGCGATCCTCTTCCCCCGTTTCAAATTTCCCGCCACAAACGCACGCGCACCCCACCAATTTCCAATTCAATTTTCTCGAAAACTAAGCTTCCTACGAAAAAACGTTATTCCGTATTTTCTACTTACTTTTGCCCGTAGAATCGTCCTGCGTACCTTTCGTGCTACTCGACGAATCTCTGTTACATCTCTGTTATCCTTTCTCCATTGTGCATCCTTCGAAAATCGGTCCGAGTGAAACAGTTATCCAATATCCATAACTCATCGACCACCAAAGATATTCGATCAAATGTACACACGTCAGGCTCGATCGTAGAAGTAGCTGGAGAAATCGGTTGACGGAGGACGATCAATTTCAATTGCAGGCTACTCCTACGACCCGGACTGCATGTACGTGAACGGGACAGGCCGCGACTACTACGAGTTCTACATTCAGCTGAATCGTTGCGGCACCCTTGGCGAGAACACTCATCATCAGGACAGCCGAAAGAATCCTACGGTACGTAGAAAAAGAGCACAGAGGAACACGGTGCAGAGGGATAGAGAGTGGCGTGGTTCGTTACGATCACAGCGTGACTGCCTTCTCTTTTGACAAGGAATAATAATGATTAACGTTCGCCAGAAAAGTACGGGCTCTCTCTCTCGCTCGTTACGGTTTTATTTCGTTGATCGGGGAACGGGGACGTTTAACGATCGACCGTGTCCCGCGAATAGACGTATTAATATACACACACGCGAACCCGCTGGGGATCTTTAGCGCTCGCGGATCATAAAGGCACGCCGTTGCTAATAATTCTGTTACTCCACCGTAACGTGATTTATTCGACGCGCGTGAACGCTCCGTGACTTGTACCGAGCCAAGCTAAAATTCTCCTTCGTGTCGCGTGCTCGATGAAATTTTTTAATACTGGGACGGTGTTAACCCTTTAGCTACGGTGTGCTCTAAATCTCGCACAGAGAGAATGAAATAAGTAAACGTCGATTTTCTGGTTAAGTAAGCTAAGTACGCTGATCGACGAGCATTATTTCGGGCAAACGAGGAGGTATTGCAGCTTTTTATCGCGCGATTTACGACGCTCGATTTCCTGCCGTTGCAGAAAAACCTGATGTGGAACACGGTCACGGTGCAGTACAACCCGCTGATCGAGGAGGAGTTCGACGAGCACTTTAAAGTGACTTGCGAGTACGGCTACGATTTCTGGAAGACCGTCACTTTTCCGTTTCTCGACGTCGAGTAAGTGTCTAAACGAAACTGTGAAAATTCGCAAATTAACACGTTCAGGACTGCGTGACCCACGCTGTAATTATATCACTTGTCCAAGTGACCCACGTGGGTCTATTTGCCAAAGTGACCCAGAATTTACGACAGAAAAGATCCACCGGTGACCGCGTTATTTCACAACATTCCAGGAAAAGATTAGAAAGAGACAAATGAAGTATCGGACAAAAATGAAATCCATCTAGTCATAACGGACACCTGGAATAGCAAACGTTTCGTGAAATTCTCCAGAACGTGTTAATGACGGATAATAAAAATCGGGGATATTTCTATCGTGGAGTGGAACGTTGTCCCACTGGCGGGTAACGGGAAGTCGCATCTAGCCGGAGTCTCTGATATCTTCTTCCAGAGTCGCGACGGGAAATCCCGTAGTGTTCACCCTGCAGCCACCGGAGTGCTACATGGAAATCAGATACGGTTACGGGACCACTGGAACTAGAGTGGCTGGACCAGTTCGCGTCGGCGATCCCCTGACTCTCATTATCTACATGCGCAGCAAATACGGTACGACCGCACGCATTTTCGCTTTACTCTCCGTTCGGCCGGAGGCCTAATCGCCTGGCGCTTAGTAACATCTGCCCGGTGTTATTCCACGGGATAACGGGACAATTCAACCGGCCGATCTTTTGCGAGCTTTTCCCTTGGAACGGCTAAAATCAGCCGCGTAGGGGTTCGCCGCTTCAAAGATCGATATGCTAATGAGGGAAGGGTTACTTGTGCGATAATCGCATCATCCTTCACTGGGACTTTCTCGTTTTAATGCATTAGGGGATAAAGGAAGTTTGTGTTTACATTTTTTAGGAATCCTTTTAAGTATCTTTTGGAAATGAGAATGTAGGTCATGGAGGTATATTTCACTCTCGAATATTATTCTGAGAAATTTTGTTCGTTAATTTTATTAAGGCTACGTGTGCATTTGAGAGTAAGGCTATCGCGAGTTTCTCTCGAGAGTCGAATTTATCAGTGTAAATACTTACTTGCAGGGTATTGAGAATGCTGGCTGACAGCCAGACACTCAATTTCAGAGTACTCTCGAGAGCAACAGTCCCGATTGATAACGATGAAAATCGCTATCTGGAATATCTCGAAAGAAAAGAAAACATGAAAACTTTCTACGTTCTTTTTCACGCCGCATAATTTCAAAAAATTCCCTAACTTGCCCAACTCCGACGACGTTCGTGCGTACAGATTTCCACAATAGACAATTCCGTCGGGTTAAATCATCCAGGTGAAATAAAATGGACATTCTGATGCTCGACAGATGGTTTCGACATCGTCGTGAACGACTGCTACGCGCACAACGGCGGAAATAAGAGGATTCAGCTGATCGATCAGTACGGATGCCCCGTCGATGATAAATTGATCAGCAGATTCCGTGGATCCTGGTCGGAGAGCGGTCTCTTTGAGACGCAAGTGTTCGCTTACATGAAGACGTTCAGGTTCACCGGTTCGCCGGCTTTGTACATCGAGTGTGATGTGAGAATGTGCCACGGAAGATGTCCGGTGAGTATAGAAACGATTGCTCGTTCGATTGTCCAATGATCGTCGAATCGAGGATAACCTACTAACTCGCCAACTTCACAATACCTGTTGCTATGCAATTACTCGTTGAATCGTATGCAGAGCCAACCGTGTCATTGGAGAAACGCCAAGAACGTGGCGAAACGTTCGTTGCCAGAAATCGGCGGCCCTTCGACACCAGCGACGAGCTTGTCGGAGAACGTCAACCTCTTCCAATCGTTACGCGTTTTACAAGAGGGTGAAGCCGACACGGAATTCTTCCAGAATTCAACTACAGCCTTCAGAAGTGGTAATCAACGTTAATTCGAATACACGTGCAGAATTAATTCTCCAAGAAGTGCAATTTTGTTTCATTATTTTCTTTCACTTTCCATACTGTTTTCTATTCTATGGTAAAAATGCAAGTTACGGCGTTGCAAATAAATGGAAAACTTAGTTATATACGCCTAGAAAATAATTAAGAAAACACTACAATTGGTCATTTTTGGCAGACCAAATAGAGAAAAATGTGAGCGTTAAGGGGTTAACCCTTTAAGTCCGGTGGGACTGCAGACTCCCGTACCAGAAATCCATGATTTTCCCATTTTTATGCGTTCCAAAGAGTAGCCTCCCAATCCCAAGTGTAAAGGAGACTATTTCAACCCTGAAAAAAATTCTGAACCCCTCAACTTAGAGGGTTAATAAAAATTCTGGAGTCCCACTCGGACTTAACGGGTTAAACAGAGGAATAAGTAATTCCCTATTGTTTGTAAAATTGAACGAACCATTAATGCTAATTTTTTTTAAATATTCAAATAAAAAGAGTCATAGATTACTTATTTCAACACCTCGCTATATTTAATTAATTAAGGAACGTCTCGGTTGCTCGTATTGATTTTGGACAATTTTCCAGGACCCAGTGAACCAACGAACGACAGAGTGTGCCTCAGATCGTCGATTCTCAGCACGGTGATAGGCGTGGGTTGCGGTTTCCTCTGCATAATGGCAGGAACGATATTGGCCATGTGCTCGCGAATGCGACGACAGGCCAGGGAAAAGCTGCTCTCCGACAGCATAAGCTACATGACACACAAGGGTAGAATCAACTAAACGCGGCCTCCTTCAATGTACAAGCGAGTTTCTCCTTTCCGTTCTCTTTCGTGGCGTTTCCAATCGGTACGAGCGTGTCGAGGGGGATCACAGAAAGGATCATTCTCTGTCGATAATGCGAGGACGATCACTGCGTACGCGAGAAGCACAGTCGGTAAAATGCGGTTGGCCGCTGACTCGGTCAACAAAATCGGCACTTCCACTCGACGGTCGATAAAAACGAGAGACCCAAGCTCAACGGGGAACACAAGTGTACTTGGACGAAAAATTTTGTACTTCGAAGCGAGGATCAGCATAGACGGATAGATAGAAAATTGAATTAGAGAAAAGTTGTGGAACATTGTGATAAATGTGATTAGAATTATTATTAATATTTTGTTCTTCTTCGTTCTATTTTTTTTTCTTTTTTTTTCCGCTAAATAGTCGATTCACCGTCGATGAAGTGAAACGTAGTCCAGTAGATCGTTAACGATTGAACTCGCGCTTCTTTTTCCAGGCAACGCTGTTTCCTATTCTCTCTATTTCTCTTGATCGCTCTTTCTGAATCGCAACTTCTTTATCGTGCGTACAAGCGAGTTGCCGCTCGTCGATAATAACGAATCAAGGCGAATTTAGAAGTCGAGGATTTTGCCACGGTCTCCGTTGTCGAGTGCACGATCGAAAGAAAGCGAAAAGATTTGAATATTAAAAAACAATTTTAGAAAAAAAATGCATTTTTTTCGATCGTGTGAACGACACTGTGAGAGATCGAAATAAATAACTAGATATACAGGCGCGTAATGCCGTCGATGAGATTCAGTACTTATAAGTATGTCTAATATCATTGCTCGCCATATTCAGGAACGCGAAGAAAATTATCGGAATCTCGAGTTGCAGCTGAACAAATAGTTAATCACACTTTACGTAAAAATCAGCATATGTTGTATCGAAAGAAGAAATTAGAAGGCCGTGAAATTTTCTGACTTTGAACTTCCAATTATTTCCAGCTGCATCGCCGAGGAATAGTATAAAAGAAAAAAAACGCAACCGACTGACACGATTTCACAAGCCAAGGTTTCTGAATGTTCGCGAATAATGCATTATCGTATGATACAAATATCGCTATGCAATAAACAGCTACAATATCTAGGTTTATACTCATATGCATAATGGTATATACGCAGCGACCAAGTGTGTCTTGATTTCCTCTTATCTTCTTCATACTAAGATACTCTTTCTTCCCCTTTTTCTTCCAATTCTCGAGAGGCAGGAACATCGCGGAATTGCCACGAGCGCGAACGGCCAGTGAGGATTAAATAATATTTCACGAGATGAACCCCGCGCGAATCGGGGAGGAGAGCGAAAGAAACGTAGCTCTCGGCTCTCTCCTCTTGATATTTATTCAAGAATTTCGCCTTCTGACACTATTTTCGTGAACGTTTTTGTCCGAAATATTAATTTCCCCTCCTGGTCGTTCCGGAACCATATTCTCTAACGTTCTCGTTCTCAGTATCTCTTTTCTAACACGACAATTACCAACAGGATCCACCTGGTCGATCGAATTACTTGTAAATATAGCATTGTACGATCCATAATATTTATAATTAAGCTCGAGTGTATCAAGGTTTCCAATAAACAGTAGAAGAAGGATCTGTAGTGTTCTTTAAAAAAAAGAAAAAAAGAAATTCCACCGACACGGGAATTTCTGGAAATATATAAATTATCACGAGAGAAGTATGCAGTTCGACGCGAGAACAATAGGTCGGGAAGAATCGAAGGTCGAAGACACCTTTTTGTCAGCGACGCCGGTGAATCGGAAAATTCACGTATCGCAAAGGATCGACGATTTTATTCAACCTGCCGCGTGTCCAGCGCGGCCGGCTATTCACCGGCGTGGCCAAAAACCAGCGTGACGAAAGGGGATCGTCTACCTGGTCGATTTCGAAAAATTCGACGTGTCCAGGGGCCACAATGGCCACGGAACGGAACGAATCGTGTTTTCCAAACAGCACATCCCTCAGCTGAGAAACGTCGTTTCTCCGGGGCGCTACGCTCAAAGATCGCCGCAAATGGCCGGTCGTGCCAAGTGAAAAGTGAAAATCTACGCAATACCTCCCGGGACCGCCATTTGTCGCTCGATCCTCCCTCGATAACGGGTGAAAAATACGATAGCTGGTGCATTATCGATGCCTGCACTTTTGTTCGACAGGGGAAAACGTTTCGAGAGGTCCTGGGATCGGGACAATTAATAAAATGCCCATACTGCGGCGGAACTTTGGAATATCTACGGTAGAATAGCCTGGGTGGTCTATTTTACTACACAACTGCACCTAGTATCTCAGAAAAATGCAGAAATAAATATTGAAAATTTCAGAAATTAATCGAAGAAACAATCGATCAGAATTTACGATTTATCTGGAAGCACTTTGAATCAGATAAAGGAACACCGAGTGTCCCAGATGTCGCAGAGTGTCTTCTACAAAAAAAAGGCTACAATGGGCGATTTTTATCGCCGGCAAAGAAGGGAGATCCAGCAGCACAGCAACGAACTGTCTCTCAGCGTTGAGCATGCGGCAATTAATCAAGCCGCGATAAATTAATTGCCGCTCGGGCAGGAATTAATTGCCACCCCGGTAATAATTATGGCTAACGCAGAAATAATTATCGTGCGCCACGGCTACGCGTTGATCCCTCTGCACGACGATAATCCCCTCGTAATTCGATATGTACCGTATATATCTCGATCGATCCTCTCCCCGTTTCCCTCCCCTCGGCACTTTCAACGCTCTTTCAATTTCGACAAAACTGTATCGACGGATCCATAAATCGGCGGGCAAGTGTGTAGCCCCCCCCGTTCCGGCGACTGAATGCAACGTCCGAGAGAAGAAAGAAGGGGTGACGAGACGAGATATTACATCCGAATGTAAAGTGCTATTTTATCACCAACCTGAAACGCGAGTGTTGCTGCACATTAATTGGAGCGGCAATTACGCATCGAGCGCGTATAGGTACGCACCTTTCGAAGATGTTTCACCGTTGGCGATTCTCTTTAGTGGATTTTATTACACGTCGTTTCGCCGCGAAACTCTCGCAAACGAGAAGAATTTTTATTCGCTCGTAATTTTAGGTGCGGACGTTCAAAGGTGCATACGGCCGAACAAGGACGAAAACGTCGCGGCGGCGACAGAAAAACCCGACCGAGTGAAAGTTTCCCTCATGGGGAATATTAAATATGGGATCCTTTAAGGAGTGAAACCTTTTACCCGAGAGGAAACTTTTTTTCTTTATCAGCGGTGAATCGGTAATGAGAAGTTGATGGCTCGAAATTGTGTCTTCGTGGACAGCCTAGGGGAACCGCCGGAGGAATTTCATGGAAATTCACCCCTTTCGAATACGGCGCGCAATATTTCAATCCACGCCGGTGGTATCTCGCGGCGAATTCGAGCGTGTACTCCTCGACGTGCAACTTCCGGTCGGAGAAACGCATCGTTGCACGGAGGGTAAGGCACGGAGAGTTTCGGTATCAAAATGAAATCTCGCGGGCTAATAAATATTCGGTTATCGTGGCTAATCGAGTTATCGCGCGTGATACCGAGCGAAGAGCACGGCCTGCAAGTGCACCGGGTTGTCTTTAATGAAATCTCAACAATTCTTCCAGGCGTTATATCGTGTAATAATTAAATTAGTATATAGATGGGCGAAATTGATAATGTTTAAAGTTACGGTGACACTTTGACGCGGAAAGTGTATTCTCGAAGCTCGTTTTTATACAAGTCGTATCTACCTGGGTGTACGAAAAAATTCATTTAACCCTTTCACTACTGTCATAATCAAATAGTACGGCATCACTGGGCTTTTGTTAATTACTTCACAAATATAAAATGTAAAATATTGAGCAAAGTGAAGATATTTCGTACACAGCGACAGTTTATCAAATACTCGACTGTTTAGCTTAAGAGAGACTCTTTGGAAGAAAGTTAAAAAGGGACATAACTATGACGTAGGATTACGTAATTCCGTAATTCCGTTTTTTATCGTAATTCACAATTTTATCAGACTGTCAAAGGGTTAAAGCGTTTTATCCCTTCCGTGATGGAATTTTTTTGAATCTCTTATTTATCTATCCATCACCGAGTCTACAATAAATGCTAAACTGAGATCAATTTTTGTTCGAGTATTCGAACAAAACCAGCAGCGAAATGGTTAACGAAACCCACTACTCAACAACACGAAAAACTAATCGAACAATTCCCTAATTAACCACGCGAGCAATCGAACTCCTACGATCACTCGTTTCTCCAAGTTGCTCTTAATTCCGACGCAAATCGAGCAGGATTACGGTGCATCGCTTCATGAACACCTTTTTTTTTAACGCGGTATCATCGCGTATCGAGTATCCGAACGAACCGGTGAGCCACGGTATGTGTGTACATTTAATAAAGTAGAGGTGTGGAGTTCCGCGATAGCGGCTCGCGGAAGTTATGTCCGACCGGAATCGCAGTTAGGTCTCCGCGGCAGCATTTGCTGAATTATCGTCGGCTGAAGGCTGCATATAATACCACGACGCACTCTGTTCCCCGATTCTCCGACTACCTACGATCCCCGCCGCGATTATTCTCCATTCGGATCGAATCGAACGTGTTTTATCTACGAATCGTTCGAAATTTAATCGCCAACGATCGAAACCCTCGTCTGTTGATCTTTGTTTTATTTTAATTAGCCGCGTTCAGTGGCGATCTTTCCACTACGAGAATAACGAAGCACGTTTTTCATCGAACTAGACAAGCGGTTGATTGTCTAACTGCTAATTGCGAGTGTAGCCCTTGGAACGCAGGTTTGCACCACACGTTCTTAACACTTATGTCTATAACCAGAATTGTCGTCTACTTTGTCGTCCAATTTTAGTAGTTTTCTGATACGAAAATTCTAAACTCGAGGCAAACACGGATAGGAAATGTGTCAAACAACGAAGATCAAATACTTTAAGCGAGAATTATGCAAAAGGGTACCCGGGTAGCCGGTTATTGACCTAAGGGTTAACACAAGGAATGTAAAAGTTGCAATTGGAGAAAGATGCAAACACGATTGCAGATCGACAGAGAAATAAGAGATTTTTTTAAGAAAATCTTTATCTTCCGTTGGTGAACGACTTGGTTTACTCGATGACTCGTTCGTCGTTATTTCGGCCGATGAAACGTGTGTGTACACTGTGAGCAGAGCAAATACACGGCGTACGTAGATAGCGAGGGAAATATGGCGACGTTTCATGGTGGATTTGCTCGATCCACGAGGACAGAATTTTTCCGTACGTTTACTTTTGATTAAATCATTTCATCGAACACGAGCGACCGACTGGTCGGGTTCCCTCCGCGCCGATCTATAAAACGAGATTACCAGTTCTCGGGGTAGAGGGAGTTGAACCGTACTCTCTGCCGGCCAGATAAAATCTGATGGATGCTCCTCGCCGATTTCCTCCGTGACGTATCTGCGAATATAACTCAAGGACTCTCGCGTGATTTCGCATGATTACCGGGCTCAGGATAATGAGAGCGTCGCCGGAGAAAAATGTGATCAAGGATCGGAAGCAAAGTGCACGGTGAAACCGTGGCGAAATTTTAAGAATACTTCTCTCCCGTTAAATGCACGCTATAAAATATTCATGCAAGTGTCACTTTTTAAGTATACGACCGAGGTATAATAAAGAAAATCGATACGATACTCTCGCCGGCAATTTCAATCGTTTTCAATCCACTAATTTGCACGGTCATCCACTAGAATTACTTCCGAAGAGAGTACTACATTTGTTAAATATTCCGCGGTAGCATTTTGCATAATTAGGTTAGCTGTTAAGTTCAATCACTCGGACCTGCTCGAACAGTTTCGATGGGAAAATGTAGCGTAGCTTCGCTTCGGTTCGAATTATTTAAGAGGAAATAATTCATATTCACCGG
>NW_017100190.1:4868019-4872887 GCF_001263275.1 Habropoda laboriosa | reverse complement strand
TCTTGCTCGGCCATCGAGAAACAAGGGAAGATAACGAGCAGTGTCAGCGATCGAGGCAAAGAGAAGAGTTCGAGGTACGGCTAGAAAAGTAGAGAAGAACCAACAGAGTTTCTTGTCGCTGGTAGCGCGAAAAGGCAGGCCGCTTATCAAACGTAAATTGCCACCTTCTTTTCCATGCTAATGCTGTGCTCGATACCCCGGAGAAATCGATACGTGAACGTAGCCAGTCTTCGCTGTTATCGCCTCGGCCAATTATTCTCCAAACGATAGCATCTTAATGAGGAAAAAAATGAACCGCGTAATCGCGAAAATGCGATGAACGTCAAGCGCGTAACGTGAAAATCGTGAAATCGTGAAAATCTGCCGTGAAAAATCGAGCTCGCGGCGCGACTACTGGAAACGTTAATTCACCCCTTCGTATCTCATAAGAGCGTTTTTCCTTCTCTCTCGTCGTTTATCGCGAAAAAACTGGTTACTCTGAAGCTGCTCTTCGACCACCGATGGGAGTGGCCACGCGAAAATTTCGATCTACGGCAAAACTCGTAACTACGTGTCACTGGTTGGATAGAAAAGTTAGACAACCCATCCGGAATATCAGTTATAAATTCCTGTAAAAATGTCGATGGTAAGACACGTATTAAAAATAACAGCTTTTTGTGGATAGGTGTGGAAACGTGTTCGTGATTCAACGCTATTCACCGCGAATCAGCGCGAGCAGCCCGAAGTTCCGTGGAAAAAATTTGATTCATGCCCCGTCGACAGATTTATTAATCGACGATTGTCGATGCATATATCAATACACTTTCTCGAACACCGTGCACAGTGTCGTTATGACTCACGTTCAATTAAGAGATATACCTTACACACCGGCAACTTTCCAACCAATAAAAAAAAAATATCTCATTTCGATATGGATGAAATTTTCTCGGTTCGCGCACATCAACGACACACCCGGCGCTAGGGCCCTCCATCACCGTAGAAATTTCATTTCAATTTCGAAAACCAGTTTAACGCGCGTCGACAGCCAACCTCTCATTACCATCGCTGGCTAATCCACTCGCTGGTTTCGAACGCCATTATCGCAAATTAGCCGGGAAAACAAACATTTAATCCTCTAAACGAGCTCTCGAATAACCCCTCTCTTCTCGTTTCCTTGTGCACAGCTGCTGCTGCTGTGTGCCGTACAATTAAAAGCTACGGGCTGGCTAATCGGACTGGTCTCGTCGCGAGGAGTGGTCGACTGGTTGCGTCGACTCGACGAATGAGAGACTACGAATCGGAGGTAATGCCTCGCGAGTCATGGGGTGCATAGCCGAGAGAGAGAGAGAGAGAGAGAGAGGGAGGGAGAGAGAGGAGCCCTCGGGGAGACTAACGAGCATGTGGAGGCTTGTTAACGCGAGAATGCAAGGTAGCCCCCGTGCTAACGAAATTTAAGGAGCTGACTGGTGGTAACGAGTTAGGGTAGAGGACCAGCGACACTCTTGATTCAGAGATCTAGAGGTTTGAGAAGGGTAGAGTACGCTGGGTATATTTAAACTTCTCGCCCTATGTCCTCTGGATTGCAATATTTCGATAAAAAGAAATGGTTAACCTCGGTGCAGTCTTTGGGTCCTTTTTGACCCATCGCCTTCTAATTTTTTAAATAAAATCTACCGTTGCCAAATTTACGTTCCCTCAGCAACGTATCGAATGTTTATTGTCTAGGTTCGTAACGAAAATTGTTACACGTTAGATCTTTGGGTCAAAAAAGACCCAGTCGAACGGAGGAACGCACAAGGGTCGATTTGCTTCTGAAATAACTTACGCCAAGCAAGAGGCGCATCGGGTAGCCGAAGAATAACGATATCCCCAAGGAATATTCCCATCATCGGCAATTCATTTGTCGGCTCGCGAGTCACTCCCACCCCTTTAATTCCCATAAATGACAATTTCCATTGAAGGAAGCCGTAAAAGGTTTTGCGCGCGGGTACATGTTGGACAGATAGGTACTATCCCGGGTAGGATTCGATCGGATTAGCATAGGTTTCCGCGTTCTCTCGTGGAAAAGGCGCGTCGTGAATCCGGAATTACTCGGTAATAAATTTTACTTCTTCGAACAAGGGTGGCGGATAGGGGAGTAGGCGGGGAGGAGAGTAGAAAAAAGAAAAGAAGGCGCGCAGAGGCGAGAGAGGAGCGATATTGCGGCGCGGCGAACGAGAACGATACTTAATAAGCGACTTCCTAAAGCAGTCGAATGCAAACACGTCGCCCATAACGGCACGTCCATAGCTTCATTAAAGAATATGAAAGGAAAAAGAGGAAAAAACGAGAAAGGAAGAACAGGTAATTCGTGATTACCATCGACCGATACGAATGAAAGTTTTTAATTGGCGCGGACGTTAGATCGGTTGAGCAACGTGCAAAAAGAGATTAATATCGATCGCGCGCGAAGACGCGTCTTGAATAATTATTAAACTACAAAAGCTACAAGTGTAAGACAACCTTCTTGTACATAGATCACCTATCGATTACAATTTCTTCTTCTCTCCCCTTCTTTTTTTAATTCTTCGATAATCTGGCGAATCGTGAGGAAGGAAAATTTGGTGGAAAATGATTTTTAAAACTCGTGCAAGTTAGTTACGTGTCACGGATCGATGTTGACGCACTTTAAAACTTCACCTGGCCGACGACGATTTACGAGCTGACATTTTTTTTTCCTCGCTCGCCTCCTATCCGCTGAAAGATCGGCCCATAATGAGGCTTAACGATCGCCTCGAGAGCACGTTGACGCGCACCCAAGCTCCTCACGAACCCGACGAAAAATGAATACGTGATTCACGGCGCGCATGCACGCCACCGTCGTCGTTCCTCTCCGCGTGGTGAAAAACCGGCGCACAAGAGGAATCGATATTCGCGCCGTTAAACCGCGTCCCTCTCGACGCAAGCCGGACATGTCTGCATCTCTCTGGCTCTCCTCTTCCCTTCCGCTTCCTCCTTCGATCGTTCGTTACAATTCTACTCTGATTTCGTTGGGTCGATCGTTTCGCGAGAAATCTCTCCGACTTACACGCAGAAAATGGAATAAAAGAGCCTCGGGAAAAAGGGTAAATTGAGAAATGAATCGAGAATTTTTCGTATCGTTTAAAATTTGCCTGACAAATATTGTTGCACAGAAGATGAAACGCGTATTTGGTGATTTCAATCGAAACTCATTGCCACCGCAAGTTGCGCCACGTCCATACTAAGCACCGAAAGGGTTAAAAGCGTATTGTAGGACACGCTCGACCACTTAGTGTGGCTCTAAAACGAGTCAGGGATGAAATGAAGGCTACGGTGAAAGAATAGTTGGCCGGTTTCTCTCTTTAATCTAAATTACTCCGATGCAAAGTGGCTCGCAGTCAGAGCGCACGGTCTGACTGTGCGGAATCCGGCTACATCGTTCCTCAATTCCGCGCAAATAAATATGTATGAGAGTGATGAAAAATTATCGGCGGAGAAAAAGGAGAAGAAAAAAAAGAAAGAGAAAAGAGAAGAATCGCCTCGATCCTTTGGTCGATTAATAATGCACGCGAGGATCGTTCGCGAGGCATTAGCCCCGTTCCCCATAACTCGCCGCTAAAGATGAAATTGGATAGATAGGCCTATACAATGTCTCGAATGGGCATTGTTACAACGGCGTATTACCGTAATAGCGGCGATCATAGGATCGTTGCCTCGCAATTGATTTATCCACTGGCCGGGAAATGATCGTGGCCACGGAACAACGATCGAAGGGGAGTAACAACGGAGCGAGAAAGATGGAATACAGTGGGCGAACGATCGTTCGAGTCGCCGGTATAGCAATAACTGAAACAAGAAAAGAAGAATACGAAGGAGAAGAAAGACGGGTGTACGCGAGACAGGGACGATCGAATTGGCGAGGACAAACTCTGGTTCGCGGGAGATTGCGCGAGGAATCGGCGAGTTTCGAGCGAAGAAAAATAGACGAAGCAACCCCCTTAAGGGTGGGGAGAAAGTGAGAGAGAAAGAGAGAGAGCGAAGGTGGTAGGAGCTAAGAGCCGGATCGCCTGAGAGCAGATAGAGGAATCAGAAAGAACAGGCGGAACGTGCTGGGGACAGGAGAGCGAGAGAGGTGAGCGAGATAAAACGGAACGAGTGAAAAGCAGACGAAGAAGAAGACAATCTGGAGAGAAGCCGGCGCGATAAACGCGGCAGGAGGGGATAAATCGACCACGGGCAGGAAGAAGACGAAGACCGTCCGGCTAAAAAGGACAAGCGAACGCACAGGGGCAGCGTACTGGATCACCAGCGGACGGAGAGCAGATAGAGGAGCCCCAGAAGTAAAACGGAGAACGTTTTCGTTCAGGTGGAACGAAGAGGTGGTCGAGAAGGAAGAGAGAGGGTTACGGATAAACACGAAGAGACTGGAGGTCTGCGACTGCGGGTTAGGTGGGGACTAGCAGCAAGTCTCGCGTCAAAGGAGGGATAGACAGAGGTAGAAAGAGGGTTCGAGTTGAAAGAAGAGAGCGGAACCGGTCGGAAGAGGGGAAGCCAGGTTCTCGGTTGCCTATCAGCAGTTCTTCCGTCGGAGTGGTGGAAGATTGGGCGTTACGGCTTGGCAAGTTCTCACTGCAGCCGGCAGATGTCGAGTAGTCGCGCCCCTAGACAGGGTCTTCACCCCTGAAAAGGTCAGCACAGGGGCGTAGCAGCTGTGGAATCGACGCCCAGGAACGCCCATCGTCGACCCTCCCGCCGCTTCCTCGCCGCAGACGCTTCGCGGCAACCAACTGGACAACCAGCCCGGCCTGGATCCACAGCGTCGCACAACGGTCCCGTTGAAACCCGCGTTTACCAGCGCCGTGCAGGAACTCCACGTTTCCAACCGATCG
>NW_017100190.1:4861160-4867876 GCF_001263275.1 Habropoda laboriosa | reverse complement strand
CTTCGTCACACCTCCCGGTCTCTGTCCCCCGTACGAACCGTTTTGCCCGGTGTTTCTCGCCTCGGTTTCCTGCTCGCTGGCTCTGCTTTCGGTGCGCGTCGCTACTTGACAGAGTATCTACTTGTGAACCAGCTAGAGAGTACCCTCTTTCAGTTCAAGGACCACCGGCTACCGCAGACCAGGAGGAACGCGAAAGTGAGAGTGCGATGGATTATGGACGTATCGAGAAGATTTCGAGGCGGTACGATACGGTTCGTTGTCGGTTGGACTGTCACTTGGAGTAATGATCTACCGGCTCGGTTCGACTTGGTTCTTAGTGTAACTACGCTCAGAGAGACTGTTTCCGGGGAAGGATGAGAGATAAAGTCGGAAATCCATGTGGCGGTCCGTCATGAACTGGCCTGAACAGTGTCCGTCGGCAAGAAACCGGAGGAAGAGTACCTAGTGCTCGAGGGATAGTAGCGTGACTGAAGGGTGCGCGAATATTTGCAAGTTTCACACGAGAACGGTGTACTCCATGAGGTAATCTAACGATACTATGCGAGTAAGACGTCCAGGGTGCCTCCGTTGATGGTACACGGACGGCGAGAGATCGGACAGGTGCCATCCACGAACACGATGCTCCCTCCAGGCTATTTGCTGCGGATGGAATCCGTTAGGTGGGTACACTGAACGATCTGAAAATCGCCAAAACGACCGGTAGACCGAAGAGGACAGTTGGGGGCAGAGTAAAAAGAGGATCTCTCCAGCTGTCGCGATGGGAAGGCTAAAGTTAATTCAAGCCTAACCTCAATTTCGCTACCCCGATCAGCTGGACAGAGTGGAAAAGAAATTTTACCGAGAGTAAAAATATACGAGGAAGGAAAAGAACCATGTCGAACACGCCACCGGAATCTTCCACGGGTTTAGATACCAACGATCTCCACGAGATCAGGCAGAATCATCTAACAACTCGGCTGGAGTTGTCCGAGGACTCCGAGAAACGTGAACAGATACGAGGAAATGACGGCAACAACCCCGACAGCGATTGCGAAAGCGACACCAGCGAAGTGTTGAGCGTCGGTAGCGAACCGACGCCCACGAGCGTCGTTGGAATCCGTGGCTGTGGTTCAGTCAGGTATGACCAGGAATCGGCCAGTAGTCGTGGCGACTTTCGCGACGAAGAAAACACGAGGACGTCGGCGACACCGTCGCCTTCTAGCTCGACGAGCTGCAACGATGCGTTCTATCAGCGAACGTCTAATCACATCCCTGCGCCGAGTCCACCGGCCTACAGTCAACCACCTTCGTCGCCTACGGCGTCCTCGGTCAGGTCGCCGGCTTCCTCGTCGGCAACTGCCTCCTCCCCGGGTCGCCCTGAGGCCATTCAAGACGTCATAGTGCCCAGGTATCAATCCAGTCACCCGCAACACTTACTACCACGATATTCCTCGAGGGAAACCGAGATCCCCGATTATCCAGCTCGTGTTCAGCACAGTCTGAGTCACGAAATTGTGTATCCGACTGTCGAAAGACTGCACAGAACTCCGATCAGCGTTCCTCTGGTAACGAGACTATCGTTGTCACCACCGTCGGCCATGACAGTCACCGGTCTGCAAGCTACCACCCCTGTTCTCCACCCTACAGCCTGCAGAGACCCGAGAGAAACTGCCTCTCTGATGCCTCACCCGGGTCAACATTTGCACCACGCGAACAGTCACGTTCACATTCATCAAACGTCCCAGGTGCAGCACGTACCGGCGAATTCGGTGCATCAGCATCGATTATCCGTCAGTAAGATTCTTCAGAGGGAACCTGGTAGTCCTGTCTCGCCTGGAGCCAGAGAGGAGAACGGAAGAACGTTGCCTGGCGCTAACGGTGTTCAGAATAATGGCATCAACAACAGTAACCATCGTAACAATAACCATAATAACAATAACAATCTGCAACATCAGGCTAGCTTGAAGTTCAGTATAGATAATATTCTAAAGGCAGACTTCGGTAGAAGGATCACCGATCCTATTTCCCTGAAGAAATCGCGTCCGAAGAAGGTGAGCTCGAGGCCCATAGACCTGACGAAAGACTTTCTCGAGTCTGCCTCGGAAAGTTCGGAGAAGAGTAGCTCGGAAACGAGCTCTACGACCAACGCCACGTCCGGTGGTGGCGTTTCCACGGGGAATTCAACCACGAACGCACCAGGACCACCTGTGACCGAGCCAGGGAAACAGTTACCCTGGCCTGCGTGGGTCTACTGCACCAGATACTCGGATCGACCTTCCTCCGGTGAGTTTTCTTTCGCCTGTACATTGTACCACACGTATAGAGTGTACGCTAGGCTTTTCTAATGACAGTCATTAACGTTTGTAGCGATGGTAGATAAAAGCATGGGGGAAACTATTGCTATTCGGTTTACACCGTGTAAAAATTTCAAGTACTGATATGCAGGTTCGTTAACTAGCCGAGTTACAAAGAGTTTCTCAGGGGCAACACTGTGTAATTTTTCACTTATGAAAGTTAAAATAGTCCCACGTTCGTTATGTAACGGTCACGAATCGATAGGAAGAGGTGTAGGTATACGCGTCGATCGGTTGGCCGGTTCGCAGATAAATTTCCAGTAAACGTGAAATAATTGTTGCGCACAGCGAAAGGTCAGTTTAATACAGTCGACGGTATTTCCTGTGCCTGCTCGTGATTCTTGGTCAATTTATTCGTAGGAACGTTTTACGAGATATTGGTATAAAGTTGGAGATTTATTTTCCCTTCTTTTTGGAAGAACGTGAACTACTAAACGACTGGCGAATATATACGTTCAATTGTCAGCGAGAAATTGGCCGATAAAGGGGTTTCTCGTTAGAACGGTATAATGGTCCCGAAAGTTCATCGACTCATAAGTTTCAACGGTGCGAAAGAGTTATATATTTCCAAGTTCTGAAAGAAACGATTATTATGCAAGGGAACGGTTGCTTGGACGGATAATGCTCTGTCACGATTTCAACAATTTTATTCAGATTATCGACAGCTGGACCTTTTACACAACGCAACGATTTACTAATTATTCGAGCGTGGCTGAGAAAAATCTGCTCGTGACACAATATATCCCCGGCATAAATAAAACTCGGCAGAACGTTGCTTTCGAATCTGATCCACGCTCGAGATAGAAGAGCCGCGATTTTAATTGAGATATTTTAATAATTCATCGAACCACGAAACACGGAGAATCAAAAATTCTATAAGGCCTCTCACGGTGTGTAACTACCTCGTGACTCTTTCATTATTACATCACGGCTTGATTAAGACGTACAACCGACACGTGAGTTAATTACCGCGACGATTCTACGATTTCGCGTAAAAATTACGATTCCACTCGGCGCCGAGCATCACCATTTTAACCATCGATTCTCCGCCGTCTTCCTGAATATTCAACAGAGAAGGTATATAACGAACTTTCCTCACGAATATAAAATCATCGCGCACACAGATTCACGTCCCCATCGAACTTCCTTTCCCCCGTAAGATCTTGCTAATTAGAGATTTATTTTGTCGTCGAGGGACGTCTACGGCGGAATTGTTTCCCCGGGTTTGCGAGCAGATGGATGACCCTTTGAAACGACACAGGAAAACGTGTAATTACTTTACTCGCCGACCGAGTGCCAGCTTGATGAATGGTAGAAAACGTTTCTTCGTGTCACTCATATCTGATATACGCTCATTGTCAGGAAACAATTGTTAAGCACTCGGAGAAATAAGCTGCTCTCTGCCCCATAAATCAACCGCGATATACCAACCAACTATTTCTCCGCTTTTGTACGCTGTACAACAATTTCCTATAGGTCATTCAGTTGTCGTATTCTTATGCAAACCATCGGTAAATAATCGCACCCTATTAGATCGCATTTTCTGCTTTCGTACGCGAGTCTCGCTGCACACTCCGCTGAAACTCTCTCGCGCGTTGCGTTGTTCCGCGGAGCGTCTTTCGCGCCGAGAAAACCACGCGTGCGCGCGCGCGTGTGTGTGTGTGTGTCCCTTTTGCACCCGCGGATGCGTGTTCACTGAAAATTATGGCTGTCCGCGCACCGTCGTATTGTGTTAGAAAAAAATTCGCGTGTAACACCGTCACTTGTTTCGCCGTCGCTTTGCCACCCTATTGTATTTTAATAGTCGGGGCCAGCTACACTGGCAAATGGCTAATGGGAATGCCGCGAATTTCTCACGGATCATATTTATCCACGACAGACACACTTTCGTGGCTACTCTATCTGTTTAGAGAGATTCTTCCGTAGAAATCTTAGACGAAGAGAGAACTATAATACGAATGCAAATTGGCTACAACGTTGCACCGTGTTTGTAGATACTTGGGTCTACTGAAACAGCAAATATCCGAGTTCAAGCTAGGAAACTAGGAAAAAATCACGAGACAAGGGGTTGAACAGCATACGTCGAGAGATATACTAAGCAGCAACCAATCGGAAAGATTTCGACACCGTGGTCTTGTTGCGATCTCCCTCGGCGAATGAAGTCGTAGCCGACCGGTGGAACACATAAAAGTGCTAAATTCTCGATTAATAACCGGTAGTTTTTGCGTGGCCGGGTTCGAGCGGCCGCTGTGGACAAACGACAATATTGGATCACGTTCCTATTATGTCTTTACAGCGCGTAATTTCGCGGCCGACAGATAAATAGTCCGCTGAAACGGCCACGATAAAGCTTAATCACTGTTATTGCACCGGTCGGTGCGGCTTGATATCGCACCACGCACACACCAGCCACACGAACCGGTGTGCTCTTTTTGCGCACACGCGCGTGTACCAATGATACTTTATACAGCAGCCGCGATCGTTCTGATCCTTTTCCGAAAGAAACGAGAAATAATAGGAGAGGTTGATCGTGGGGATGTTCGAACGAATTGTACGATACGGTTTTCTTTTGTATCTCGACAAACGAAGGGAGCTTCACGTGGGACCAGTTTAAGAGAGCAAAAGCCGGGACGGACGTGCGCGGAGGGCAAGAAATATCGCGTCCGATCTGGTTCTCCACGGTGACTTTATAATTTAGCACTTTGCACTTGGGGAAAAATGCCAGCCGGTGTTAATGGTGCTTTATTGCCGGTCAGTCAAATCAACGAGATACGCCGGCGAGGCGGCGCGTTGCAAACCACCTTATCACCGGGATAAATTCGTTATTAATTACCTCGACCGTTTTACGGTGACCAAAGTGGGAACTCGGGTTGAGGGAAAGCCGTTGGGACGTGTTAGGCGACGTTCAAGGGGAATTAGAATTTTAGTCAGACAGTCATCTCGAGCGAGATTGCATCGACGTTTCTCTCTCGTGACTGCCTCGAGAATTATGCAACTTTCGCGTGATAATACAAATCGTTCTTGGTGTTTGCTCGTTAAAAACGGTATTACAGGCAGTGGGCATTTGAACATTGTTAACACTTTGAGAAACCATTTCCTGGAACAATTATTCTCGAACCTTTCGATCTAATTACTTCGTTTTTAATTTTATTCCTTTGATTAACAAGGGGACAGTCGGTTTACCGAACGAGGATATTACAGTGTACGCACGGTTTTCTAGTATTTGAAAGAACGTCGGAGGAACTGGTAAATGATTAAGTTCCATGGTGAAAAAGGTGTGCGGCTGGGAACGATGCAGGCTTGTCCCGCAGGAATATATTCATTACCACCTTCGGCGCGGTCTGGCAATAAAACGAGGATATCGCGCGTTGCATCCATTTACGGAAAGTTATGGTTAATTAGCTTTCTGGGCTGTGTATGGAACGCATACGGAAGATATTTCCATTAACGGGACAGCGTTGTGCGCGGAGGTAAGAGAGAGAAGGCAAAGAGCTGGAGCGATCGTAAGCATGAAAGTCGCGAGAAAAACCTGGTGAGTTCGATCCTAAGCTCGCGATAAATGGTCGATATTCGCTGTGCACGCGACAAATGGGAAACCGTGGCTCTCTCTTAACGAGGAGAAAGGACCTCGAGCTCGTTTTGATTAACTGACACGATCGGTTGATCCGCGTTGCCTTTTAATTGGACGAAAAAATGCGCGATATGAGAAAGGAGTGGACCCTTTTTGATTACGAATGCCAGGCATTATCGATGAATACCTTGGCTGGAAAATAAAGGACCGCGCGATAGGTATCTATGAAACTGGACCTAATTTTAGCCCATTCAGGAAGAAATGTATTCTCGGTTTCTATGTCTTCGACTTTTCAACCTGTACGCCCATTTACCATCGCTATCCCGTGTAATATCGCGTAACACCGGCCATACATCATTTTTGTATCTAAAATGAAACTCATTTCGGGTCAAACGAGCCCGAACGAAACGGCCTGAAGTTTAATGCGGTATATTTCATTCGAATCTGATATCTGACTTAGAAATCTGATTCTCTGATTGTTTTGAGCAATGTGTTTATGCCGCACGCTACTTTGGGCGTGTTCGTGGTTTTATTAAACGCTCCCCTGGCAGCGGAGAGGATAAAAGAGGAATCGCGGAATCGCGAGCGCAGAGAAAAGGAAACGAGATCGCGCGCGCGTGCTCTCCGATCGTTATTATTAGCTCCAGGCCGCGGAATAGGATCCGTACGGCGTTGCATAATTAAAGGAGCGATCGGAGCCACGGGCGATCGACCGATAAAAACCCGAGCGCGAGCTATATGGTGATAAATCAAGCTTTAACGAAATGCTCGCTGTGAAATAAAGAGACATTAATTTGCAGGTCTGCTCGGTT
>NW_017100190.1:4858184-4861105 GCF_001263275.1 Habropoda laboriosa | reverse complement strand
GACAACTGAAACGTGTACCCAGGGTGTACGAAAGATTAACAAAAATTCCAACGACTTCGTGTAAATTACTTTTTTCAGTTTTAATTTATCTTCACGTTTAACGGGAAAAAGTCGAACATGTAGCGATTATATAGCTCGACTGGAAAGTCTGGTCGACCAATTATTATTCGAGCAATTAAAAAAAAAAAAGAAAAGAGAATTCTTCTATTCGAAACAGTAGGAAAACCTCTAAACTTGACTGAAACATAAACTCCGTTAACCACGCGCTCAATTTAGCCCGCGTACTCCTGAATCACCCGGTACTCTATGTGTCTGTGCATATGCACACAATCGTCAAACAGACACGTGTGTTAGAAGCGAGAGCTTGCTCCATATCGGGCAGCCTCGTGGGATCCATCGATCTTATTAAGGTTAAATCGAAGGTGCCTCCCGTTCTCCGCGGCTGAACACGATAACAAACCCGGCCAGAGGCACGCACCATCCGTGTGCCTACAGGCCGCTGCAGAAACCTATGAATGGCTTCCGTTCGTTCCAGATATCGTAAAGTGTATTTTCAGATACCGCGAATCGGCTGGAATGATCGTTTTCGTCTCGCGTCGCGCTACAAATGGCGGTATTGTGTTACCCGACGTGATTGGACGCGGATTTGTTAAGACCGGCTGAAACTCGTGGCTGACACGCGATGAGAAATCCTTCTCTCCCTCTGCTACACCATTGGCTATAGTCTGCGATAAATACCACCAAGATTTATCGATCCTATTCGAGAGCACGAAGACGCGGTCCGCGGAGTAACGGGTCGATCACTAATGGTGAACTTGTTTCTTCACTGTGCATCGTTTCGCCGTCGTAAAATTGCGTTACTACAACATTTCCTTCGGGGATCGATTTCGAGAAAGAAGTCGAGAAAGACTGATTTAGTATCCACGGATCGTTTTCTTCTTGCCTTTACTTTCCTTTCTCCCTCTATCCCACATCCTGCAAAAACCAAATTCACTTCTGGCTTTTATTATTACTATTTATCATTTATCATTATCGCCTTCCCCTTGCGCGTACGTTCTTTTCACCGTGATTCTTCGTCCCCCCGGGGTTTAATAGCTTTTGTTCTCTACCCGAGACATTAGGTTCACACAGGAGCATGCAACTCCGCCTCGACCACTAGGGGGCTGTAATTACAACAGAGCTGCCTGGCTCGCGATTTGCATATCGGAGCACTTCGTTTAATTTGACGCAATAAAGACGTGTTATTATCAATACAGAGAGCCGAGGCGTTCGTGCTTAATAGAAAATCCTTCCTCTTTCTATTCTCTCCGTGGCAAAATAGAATCGTCGTTACGTAGCAGAGTTCTTTTTCACGAAACGATTACCGGAAACTACGTCTTCCTCGAGGCAAACGTTGGAAGCGTGCTTTTAATAGAACGCTATTACGACGACACGCACACCATCGCAGGAACGTCGACGGAGCTAATTACCCGACTCCCAGAAATTCCAATCGATGTCTATCCAGCGACAACGAAGGAAACGGTTCCCTCTTTCTTTTCCCCGCCGTCCACTCACGTTCACCCATTAAAACAAAATCACTTCTAACGACGTATTAACGACTCTCGTAATTATCATTCTTGTCTGATCGCGAGCCTCCGCTACCATATCATCACGCGTGCCTCCGAGTCTCTCAGGCCCTTCCTACTCTCCGCCATCGACATTCATCCACGTTCCAACGTGGAAAATCGAATCGACGAACGTACCACCGGACCAATAATACCACATGTAACAGCAAGGCGTGGTTTGGCGCCACACGTGAGCTAGAGAAATTACACTCTCGCCGAGCAACGGAAACGTAATAACGCGACGAACACGGCGCGTACAAGCGAATGATTAAAGAGACTCGATTCTCTAAGCAAAGAGCTACAGGACAACTCTATCCTTACCGTGAAATCTATCATAGGAAAGAAATCCATTTCTCTGCCGTGTAAAAGAAAATTACACGATTTTTTCTCTCTCTCTCTCTCTCTCGATTCACGTAACAGATAAAAGTCCAGGTAAATTTTCCCAGATGTAGCATAGTATACATCATGCCGCGGAACGTTTGGCCAGCCTCGTTAAGTCAACGAAGCGGCACGTTATACGCGGTGTAACACCGAAAAGCGAGCGACTCGTTAAACTCTCGTTACATTAATCTGGCGGCGATATCGCGGAAAGAAATCGACGACATCGCGGTGGAAGGACTTTCCTTTAAACATACTGGCCGAAGGAAGGCAGGCAGGGATCGTCCGGTGTGCACACGGAGAACGAGGAACATTTCCGAGGCAGAGCCGACGCGAAACGGCACGTCCATTGGCCGATTAACAAGCCGGCGTATGGCACCGCGGGGGATCCACTTGCTGGCCCCGGAACGCTGCATCGCCTTTCAAATATCCCCTGACTTATGGGCGTAACGCGCCACGGAGCAAACTTTTACACGGTCACTGCGCCGATAAGCACCGCCAACGCCATACTCCCTTTCCCCTCTTCCTGTCTCTTCGTTCGCGCGAAAGAGGAACACCGGCACGTGAGATTATCTGTCCTTCGACTCGATTACGCTTGACGTTCTTACTTCGGTGCAGCGCAACGTTCACCCGAACTCGGTTCCGCGAGATAACGTGTTCTTTCGTTCAACGTCTTGTTGAAATTAGGGTGTCGCGAGTTGTGCGTGAAATGTAGCGCGAGAGACTCGGAACTCGAGGCAAGGTGATTCTTTGGAAAGCTGGAAAGGTGTCATTTTTCCAAGTCCTCCGGAAAGAGAAAGTTTCTCCTGAGAAAATGTAGATTCTGAATAATCGTTTCGTGACAAAATATGAGAAGCAGTTACTTCGTCTCTGTAGTCAATTTGAGAAGAACAATAGAAAGTGAGAAGACAGCTGAAGATATCGCAGGTTCGAATTCTG
>NW_017100190.1:4844951-4858153 GCF_001263275.1 Habropoda laboriosa | reverse complement strand
CATATCCATTGTCTTTCATCGAAAGCGGAAGGATTCACGGGTACGGAATGGAAGAAGGACAGAGAAAGGATTAATGAATCGAGCAACTGGCTCTATGAGCTCGACTAATATCGCGGGGCATTCGATTCTATATACGCTTAATGTTGACAAACGATCGAAACGCGATGGAACGTAGGAAGAAGGAAGAAGAAGCAGAAGACTTGACCTCGAGACGGACGCTGGTCGTGCATCGTCCGGTCGAAAGAGGCGACTTTGATGAATCAGGTCCCTGCTTTCTTTGACGATAATTTGAACGTAACAGCGTGAAAGATACGAGCGTAATATTGCGTAATTAATAACGCCGCGTTTCCAGCGCGGGGGGTTCCGAAGCATTTAACTTTTAAATTAATTGTACGAGGTATATAGGAGAAGGAACAGGCTTTGCTCGAACGCGCGCGCGAGCAAGCGAGCGAGCGAGCGCCGCGTGCTTTTCCGCAGTTAATAAGCCAACGGAATAAACCACGGCGTCCCGCTAATGAGAATCAGCCCTGACGGACGGACAGTTTGTAGGCATAACGTCTGAGCCGAGAGCACCTGCTCGATCGGCCGCTTAGAAATTGAATTCGTTGTTGATCGTTTGTCCGGTGGAGGCAACGAAGGACCCATTAGTGAAAGGAAGCCGGCTGGCTCACATTCAGCTACGAAGAAACAGCATCGTTGAAACACGGCGAATACCTCTGACACACACGCACATACATATATACAGGGTGGATTAGTTCACGTAGAAGTAATACGGCGGGGACGATTATCCCTGACTGGATTTTCTACCATTAAATCAATTAAATACCTTTAACGAGCTATTATTTTCTTTCATAAACTTCTTCATTCGGAATGATTCCAGCGAATACGAAGATTCTTCGATGGAATCGATATCGTTTATCAAGGAGCATGGTTATATCCCTTCGGTACAGTTAATTCGACCGTGTAACGTGTATACACGACACAGCCGAGTTCATTGATAAACGAGAGACGGGTTCATTCTCAATTCGAGACAATGAAATCGTAAGTGGGGCCCGGTCAACGATACCGTGAAAGGTATCAAGATTCGTTTACAGGGCATTCATCATACGGCCGATTGAGTTCGCAGAAACGGAGTTTATGATAATTATATTCCGAGAAATTTCCAGGCTGCCCTTATAGTTCACGGTTAATGACGTCTCTCAAACACTGGCGAATACGAATCGAGAAGCGTAGGTGGCCCCCGGAAGGAAGTTGATCGTCATCTGTCTTTACGAGCATACGATTAAGCACGCTCGGGTACATCAATCTCTTCAGGGTCACACGTTCGAATCACCCAATGCACGAGCAAGTTGATTAACTCTCTCTCTCTCTCTCTCTCTCTCTCTGCGTGTTCGTTGAAAGGAGAATAAGAGACTGTTTAACGAGTGAAGAGAAAAATTTGCATCTAAACACCTTTCAATCCCTAATTGCCACGTTCGGAACCATTTTCCTATTCCTTCGAGCTCCGTTCTAAATTACAGTTTACGTACATACTTCCTCTCGATGTATCGAACGTATTACCTATGTACCTATCTCCTGGAAACTATTAACGAAGAGCGAGCAGAAAATATCGAGGCAATGTTCGATCGATGGAAAATTTGTTGGAAAACGTTCGAGCGAAGAGAGAGAGAGAGTAGGGTAGACCGAGAGCCACACCGTGGTCAGTGAAACGAATAAATCACAGCACGAGGAAGCATTTAAGCGGCGAATGCGGGCCGGAAGTGGACCTGTCGTCGACGCGAACGACACGATGAACGCCTCTTCTCGTCTGCTTCGAGTGTACGCGCGTTTGCTTCGGTGACGGGTGTAGGTGTATTATATGATCCCCGTTGAAAAGAGGGAAGAAGGAGGGTCAGGGGGAGCTTACAAGCATGTACGTGGGTGGGCCGCCTCGTGTCTCGGATTCTTCTGGCACGAGGGTATTCCCTTAAACCGTGGAGACACGTGGCACCGTTCACAGATTCGGTAAATTATTAACGAGATTTTCTGTCCGGTCACCGCCATTTTTCGCCTGACATCTGTATTACGGCGCGAATCCGAGAAATCGCGCGATTATACCCCACAAATTCGCCATTCTCGAACACCGACCTTGAAAACGTCCATATTATTCGATTTTACCATTAGAAAATTTCTCCAGTTATTTATAAAATTCTCCATTTTTTTAAGGAAATTTTTTTATACTTCAAACTTTATGTCCACAACATGCGTCATTGTATAATTCTGCTATTTGTTCGGTGTTTCTTCGAGAAACGGTTAAATACGCCTCCTACACTCGAGAATGATTAACAATTCACGTGGAATAGCGGATGCTGTGCGATTTCTACGCGTTCCGTTGTCTCCGCAGACCGCAACCGCTACGGATACTTATATTTCCCTTAATGCTCGTTGACCAGAGAGACTCGCTAATCGCCGCACGCAGGCTGGAGACATCTATATTATTATTGACAATATAGTAAAGAAGTCAGTCATCGATAACGAACGACACCATTACGAGGAAGATCGGAATATTTATCGAAGGAAGAGAGTAACCGGTCTGGCGACTCGTCTCGAGGAGAGTAGACGGAGCCGAGTCAAAAATGTAGAGTAGCCGGTGAGAGAGAATCCAGGCGGTTTCATTACGTGATTCTACTGCTGGCCAACCTACCTGTACATGTTGCGTGCAGTATTGTTAACGAGATTGAGGAAATTGTTATAAAGGGGGGGAAAGAAGAAACGAACAACCCGGGGAAGATATAGTAATCGATGCTATCTTCGTTGCACGCGAACAACCGTGCAATGATAAAATGTAATAACAATGTAGAAACGCACAATTGAATTCTACCACGTTCTTGTTTTTCCAAGGGAAACGAATAAGTTACCATTGAGAATGGAAAAATCTTAACCTTAATCTTTAGAAACGAGTACAGTGTAAATGTACACTTCCGTTCGCGAGGATTAAGGCATTTACTGAAAGTGAAGCATACCGAAACCTATTAAAATTTACTGTGTTCTACTAATAAATTTATTTGACTCAAAAAAGTCACTACAAAATTATTAAAATTCCCCCGCAAAAAAAATTAATTTTTCTTCATTCCTAAATTAAATCATAAAATACTTTCTACACGAACGTAACGGGTGTCTCGATACCCACGAACGTCAATTTACAAAATCAAAGGTAACCAGAGATAACGAGACAATCGACTCTCGGAGATTCCAGCGAATATCGAAATCAAATTAAACACCGAAAGATGGTTAATCTCTGTATCTTTCGACGACTGATCTAAGACAACCAGTTGCCCGTGATCCATGGCAAGAATTAGCCGCGTCGTCGGAAGGAACGCGCAATGACGGATGACGTACTCGCGGCGGCGAACGAAAGGGACGGAATACCTTAATCGAAAGGAAAGTCGCAACCGGTCCGGCGGGTTCGCGGAAGGTGAAACAAAAAGTCGCGGCCGCGATCAAAAATATCCGATCTCGGTGATCGTTAGCCGGTAGTCAGGTGGAAATTTGTTGCGCTGATATACGTATCGTACGTCGAGACCGCAAATCCGCCTGCCAATAGCGGCATTACGCGCGGCGCTCTTCTCGCGTGGATCATTTTGCCTCTGATCCAAGATAATCATGTGTCTCAATATGTACGATCGAATAACGCAACGTTCTTTTCTCCGTTATTTTCTTTTTTTCTGCTCGATCAATCCCAAGTATTAACTTACCGATACAGAGTAATCTTCCGACTGCATTATTCTCGGAATAATGGAATTCTTTCCCTGCTAGAACAAAGTGCAAATTGAAATATCCTCCGCTCTATCCACCTGTCTAGCTTTATCATTATATTTTAAAGCGGATTATTACGTGTAATTCGTGCATAAAATGTACAGCGATGCATGGGAACTGTGATAAAGGGATAACAGTGGGTAAGAGAGCGTTATCGCTAAGAAAAAGCTATAAAGAAACCACGCTCCGGGGTTCGGTTAATTCACGTGAACTTTAACACACGTATCAGGAAATTAGAATCAGAAGATTATGCAAGTAATGCCGTAAACGTGGACGTGTGGCGTACGTTCCTCCAGGGAAACGAATTACTTAATAGAAAAGAGGGTAGAGGCAGCCAGAAATATAAAAGGATACGAGGCGCGTTATGGGGTTATACACGTAAGAAGACACGATGGGCCCACCCGCGCTAGCGATGCCGAAAAACCGGCCGATGCACCTTCTGTACGACTATAATTTATCCTGGAATGACTGACTGGTCGTTAGAAAGAGTAGGCGAGAACGTACGAGAGACGAAGGGGAAAGATAAAATTCCAATAATTAATCAGTTCTTTATCTGGAATTTTTTTTGTCTTTTTTCACTTTTTTATTAATCCTTATATTCTATTTAACGCGCAACTTAATTGCTCTGTTAATTGCACAATATACTATTACTTTTATTCGAGTCTTTCTTTCACTTCCTCTGAAAGACGTTGGATTGTCAAAGTTATTTATACGTGGAACAAATATCCGTCATTCCATGTGCAACAAGACCGAGGAATTCTTGAGGAAACGATCGCATACACACGCTATTGTTTCCACCCTGTAACGGGTTGCCTATTATTCCCCGGGCAATTCACGGTCTTGACAAAAAGGCTTCGTAAGAGAGCGGATGCAAAGGAGCATCGTAATAAACGACGGATGTGTTTTAATGCAGTCGTTTAGCGTACACCTGTCCACCGTGTGTTCCGACACAGGTCGGATAACACTCGTGGCGCCCGTTTTCGTTCATAAATGTCACTTAGATATCGCAAAAATGTCTGCTTGGACGTGTGTTTAAATGCACTTACCGGATCACCATTAAGCAATGAAAAGAGAGAAGAAAAAAACGCACGATTATTATTTTAGTCAACGTAATTCTTCCTGTTCGGTTCGGTGTGTGTGTGTGTGTGTGTGTGTATACGCTAATCGGTAGAACGGCATTATCTGATTAAAGGTACTTTATAGTTAATTACTTTATCAAACTCTTAAGTAGGATTGCGTTCTCCCGAGTCATTCCAGGCGTTGCCTCTTTCACGATCGACAAAGGCCCCGTGTTTCAATTACGCCGCGGCTCCTTGCCTACCGTGCATTGAGATATTAAATGAAATCCATAAATTCATAGACACGTCTCGATTAATCACGCCTGGCCACACGAGACCGTGGAAAGTTAATTACCACCGACGCAGCAGCCTAGGCCAGGACGCATAAGCGAGGCTGCTCGCTCGCGATTATTTCGCGATTATCTAATACGAATTATCTGGTGGAACGATGCCGCGATGCGTGGCTTTACACGATCGTCAAATTAATTATTATGTCCGTCTCGGCTGCGCCGCTCAACGTCCGTGAAGCTCGTTAGGTTTAAGGACTACACGCGGCGATAAGAGAAATTCGTGAAAAATGCAAAACGGCTAGACAAGAGTATAGTTGCGCTTGCTCGCGCTTCGGCGACGACTGGCTCGTTTGCCCGCGCTTGTAACGAACTAACCGAATAGCTCGTTATATTTTTACGCCAGTCCATAACCTGGCCAGTCACACATCTCACGGCAATAAAATAATACGCGTTGCACGCGCGTAAACGACTGTGGAAAATTTATTCAAACGTTCCCGCATACAGGCCTACGAACTACATTTACCCGTAGCTTTAGATCCTCTGTGTTCTTCGAACCTTCGTAAATTTATACACTTAACGATCCCATATTCCGTACAAATGCTCGACAATTTTTCGAATATTAAAAAACAAAAAAAAAAAACAATTCCCCGGGGAGAAATAAGGCGAAGATGACAGATAAACAACAGCTCGATCCGGAGAAGATTTTCGAACGAAACGTTGTGAAAATACACTTTTTCTAATCGCTAGAGGAAAGTTTTCGTTACGAACGAGAGGATCTTTCAACCTTGGAATCGTTATCTCCGACCGCGAATAGAACGTCGATCAAACAAAATCCAATAAAGCGAAGCGTTTAGCGGGAAAATAAGAGGAGCACGAATAGCGGCCGAGGAGAACGCCTATTAACATCTCCGGAGGGGGCGCGTCCGGATGGATCCACCCTGACGGTTTATTCGCCAGAGCCCACGGACCCACCCTCGGTGCACACACCGGCTCGAGGCCCCGATATTAATTACCAATTCGTCCCCGTTACCCTCGAAATAACAGCAGCGCTCAGGGCGACTAATCACTTGATGCGGTACCAAACGAGAGAGAGAGAGGTGGCCGCGAGTTCGAGCTGGGAACGTTTAACGGATATCTGACGAGTTCATTAATAACCCCCGGTAGGTAGGTGCATGGATATAGCTCTTCAGGTATTCACGTGCTTAATTGATTCTCTTACGTAATTACCACGAACCCTTTCCTCTCTTTCTCCCCGTCTCGGCCGGATAGAGGAACGAGTTCTGTACAGGTTCGACGATTATTTCGATCTTTACAGTAGGCTAACTTGAGCACAACTAAACAATTATTGGAATTATATTTCCTTTTACACGATAATTACTCGTTGCTCTTTTAATTGGCAGTATTAAACGCATGTACAAATTACGAATAATGTCAGGAATTAACCTTGGAGCATAAAAGCTTGATTCTGTTCCTTCTGTCGCTCTCTTTTGTCCTCTTTTCTACCGGGAGAGGATGGAAGGCAGCACGTTTACGACTCTCAGCCTCGTGAGGGATGTAGATAGTAGAACGTAAAGTATCGGAGATTATAAAGATACTTCGGCGCGTAAAATACGCGTCGTGGTGTAAGCCTCGTCATGCGTTGCAAGAATTTCTTTAATTAAGCGATACATTCGAGAATGTACTTGGAACTGTACGGGGTGGTTTTCGAGTTATACGTGTTAACGTTAACGATCGCCGAAGCTTCGCGAAAAGAGAGAGAGATTTATAAGCTCGGTGAAACCGATATCTAACATTTTCTCCTGTATAATTTCCGAACGAAGAGGTAGATGCGTTTGAACTCTCGAGAACGCGTATATTACGGGATGTCGACAAGAGGTAAGACGGCTGAAAGATGAGACAGCCGAATGCAAATATCGCGGCTCGAGGCATGCAACCCCTGCGTAAACTCGAGCGATTCGAGTCCAGCGGGGGGAAAAAAGGCTACACCCTCGTTCCGTGGACGGGTATGTTTGGAATTCGATTGACATCGTGCAGCGCGACACCGGCGAAGGGTTGTTTTAATGAATTTATACGATCGAAGAGGGGAACGTCCCCTAAGGCAGCCGAAAAACCGACCGGGGAACCGGTTGACAGGTCGCAAGATCAGAGAACTTGAAATTCTATCGACACGTTGTTTCAAATGTCGTCACGAGGAATTTTCCAGTCACACCGGATTAAAGCACATTAAAGTCACCCTCTGGACGAAAGTTCCTTTAAAAGGTATTCCTTTAACTCCGTTGAAGAGAAAAAAATGAATTTCTCAGGAATTTTCAGCTGATCATACTTTCTATTTAACAACGAAAAAGTAGGAATTTGTAAATAAATGAATTTCTCGCGGTTCGAATACTGGTTTGTCGAATGATAAGTGAACTCGTTCTCCTCGTGACAAGTTCAAATTGACAGCAACAAGTTTCTTTGTACAGAAAAAGCAAATTCGTTGCAACTTTCAGTAGGTTGTGTACGAAGAACGATGTAATAAAAGCAAGCTGTCATGGAAGCGATCGAAAGCGAGTTGCCGGAACGTTCAACTCGAAGTGACGAAATGTAACGGCGTTCCTGGCGAATAAAAAATTGATCAGCTCTATAACCGGGTTAGACGCTCTGGAATAAGGCGCAGGTCGATGATCGACCTTTCGACGAACAAACCAGTGGAATACTCCTATCGTGATACTGCTTACGGGCATAAATATCCGGTTATCTTTACGTAACCCTGAGACGTTGGCGTGATTACCCGAAGAGGTCCAAAATTTACGAGTAACACTCCTTCCGTTCGAACGTCGCAGCTCAGGTGCTTCTTGTCGCATCCTGTCGCTGTTACGTTACGTAGACACGCCACACGAATCCTGATAAGATAATCAGGAATCGAGAGAATAATTTCTTCCATCTATAATTATTTCTCGCATCGACACCTCCTCTCTCCACGGTAGATCCCGCCGGAATGGTTCGATAATAAAGTAAACGCCATCGCCAATTAAGTTTTTTCCAATGTAGAGACGAGGAGATTACGTTATTCATAATAAGTTCCTTACAGCTCTCTTAACTACAGCTCGAAAGGTAGTTAATTATGTCCGACTCGAAACCCTAACATTATCGCCACTCATGCGCCGGTCTATTACATTTTTTCTCCATAAGGATAAGTGGAGCGAAACTGAGCTAATTTGTCTCGAGTGGGGAACAACAATTTTCTCACGTTTTACGACAAACCCACGATGATAAATGGTCGGGAAAATAAATGGATACGCCGGTGGTTTCGTGTCGTGTTTTTGCCAGACACAGACACGGTATATACCCCTTTGAACACCCATTCGAGAGGAGCCTTTTTCACGTTTATCGTACCATCGATTTCCCATAACAAAAGAATCCTTCTCTGTTACCATCGACCACTGTTAACACACTGTCGCACGTTCAACGGAGTGTATCGTTTAGCTTATCGTAGACGATACTACGCTCTACACTTGACCAGATAGGATCGTGTAGAGTTCAAAGGACACGTCAGTTTCGCGAATTATCGAGCAGAGACGAAGAAAAGGAAGCGCGGTGAAATGGTAGGGGGACATATCCGCCTGGGCAGAGTAGAGAGATTAGTAAATCCACATTATTAGCTTTAATGAGCCGAGACGCCGACCGCCTTCTTGCCTACGGCGAGATGCCGGCAAGGTGTGTGGCGAAAGTCGGCTGCAGGGTGGCCTCTTCGAACTCTGAATACGTCCCTGAATGCTGTTAATCGATTGACCATCCACGCATCGACGTATCGAGAAATTCTTCCATTGATCTGGAGAAACGTAACGATACCATCTCCCGACAATCGGAATTCTTCGTCGGACCAGAAAATCTGATACTTCGTAACTTTCACCCGGCCGTCTCTAACCCACGCCTAGAAGATATACGATTTCCGGAATCTGTTAATTTCGCTCAAATATTCTCCAACGTCCATTTTTATTATAAACTTCTCCAGTTGCAACGTAACACCGAGGGAAACTCGAGGAATCCGCTGGATTTCGCAGGACGAATATCCACCACGGTTAGGTTAATCGCACCTGTCCGACCGCGGGGAGGATAGTGAATTTCGTCGGCGACGATTTCGACGGTACCGAAATGGCGGACTCGTTCGGTCCACCGTCGAGCGAAAAACTTTTCGCGAGAAGCGAGCTGGACTACTGCGTGGGCGGAATGCATTCAGCGTCGGGTTGCAATAAAGTAATAAGCCTCTATAAATAGCGGCACGAAGCCGCATGGAAGGAACACCATAGAGGGAACCGTGGAAGCATGGATGAAGGAGCTTGACCGCGAAAGTCAAGAACATAATCATAGACTATGATCAGCCGAGTAGTTCCCCTACCTATCGTCCTTTCCTCTCGTTCTTCCTTCGGTTGCTTCTCTGTCCTTCCTTTTACGGTTCGAACGTGATGATTGTTTGCTGAATTAATTCGAAGCCTCGGTAAAATTTGTCCATTCGACATTTTACCTGTTCTATCACACGTCGTACCTATCGCACGGTTCGGGAATATTTGTCAGGCGAAACGAATCGTGATTCGTGCAAATTGTAAAGAGAAGAGCGCCAGATCGCAGATCTTTCGGTGACCTCTAAGCAATGGTACCGAATCGAACAATGAAACGTCGTTCACGTTCCACAATTAGCGACCACGAAGGGACAGGTGAAGCACGTAGTAACGCCCCTTCGATGTACACGTGAACTCGGCTTAATATTTCTCCTCCTCTCTCGCCACCATTATCGGTCGATCATCCTGTCCACGGATCGTGGACTCCTCACCGGCAAGAAACACGCGGCGTATCCACTTCTCGTTTGTACGACTTACGCGGTCTGTCGCCTCGTCGAAATAAATCCTGAACCCCCCCGTGACAAATTCACCGTCCCACGATTTTATCCTCCCTCGCAAAAATTCTACCCTCCGATGCTTTTCACGTGGTATGATACATAGTAAAGTTCTACCGGTAACGCTCGCCTTCCATTTTCTCTATAATTTAACGTTGTTAAACCGACTGTCGTTTCAGCGAGTTGCCACTTTCTTAACCGAGACCGAGTTGCGGTTAGCTTCGTTTCCACTGACCGATCGTTTAAAGGCTCGTAATCCAGCGCAGCTACGATAAAAAGCTCCCCAGAACGATCGTAGCAATAATTATCGAGCCGAAACTGACAAGTGAACTGTTTCACGAAGAACCTTCCTTCCGTCGTTGGTGGAAAAAAAATATGAAGAAAAGAGAAGTATTCGATACCGAGGAGATCCGTAACCAGGTTCAAGGAAGTCTCCAATGACAAAGGCCACTTTACGGCCAGAGCTCATCTCTCTCCCTTTCTCTCTCTTCGCTGTGTAACGTAACGAGTCTTCTCTTCAAGTACGCTCTTCGTGTTCCTCTTCGTGGTCGGGGGCTCTGCTCTCTCTAACGACCAGGTACGAAGATATCGTGCTCGATAATGGTTACTTTGGACCCCGACCTTATATAACCTGTTGTCCCAGGTGAGGGTCCCACCACCACGACGACGCACGCGTACCAACCTACGACGGCACTTTTTATCCCCGTGAAACGAGAGACCTATCCCTTCTGTCACTCCTGCCTTCGATCCACCGTACGCTCGGTCACGGTGAACGGGTTTCCTGTCCGCTTCAGGAAAATCGAGACGCGACAACCGATCTCTGAGGGGTACGTTTCTAATCCTCACGGTAGCATCATGCCGGAGAAAAGAATATAGCCCAGAGGATACGACGAAGGAAAGAAAAGAACGAAAGGAGGAAGAAGAAGAAATCGTCCGATCTTGAGGCAGATCGTTTTATAGATGGTAAATTGTACGTTTATGAATTTGAACGATCCCCTGCTGTAAATACGAGCAGTTCTTCGTCTCGAAGAAAAACAGAAGCATAGAGAGTCCTGAGCATTAGACGTACAGACGAATAAAATTGCACGAGGCATAGGAGGTATTTAATTGAAATAAAATCAAGCAGAGGGGTAATTCCAAGGTACTTTAGGATTCCTTCTGGGACGTCGTTGAATCCACATTCCGCGTGTCTCGGACCGAGCTGATAGAGCGATTTTGTCCGGTGCACGGTTCAAGTATAGGCTGTCCGTCGGCTTAACCGAATGAAACCAGTCCACCGGCTGACAGTGCAAACAGACCCACAATTTTCTCAATGACCCTGGTACTTAACCAAAGTAACCGTTGGCAATAAAGGACCGCGAGCTGGCGATTAAGCGAAGTATCACCCCCGGGGGTCTTCTTCGTAGTCACTCTTCGGGGAGCAAGCCAGGTTTCGAATTGGCGCGCTGCGGCGATTCGATCGCCAGGAGGAAAACGGCGGAACGACGATCCTTGCCCTATAAATAATCTCGTTCCGTGTGAGTTTCAACGTATCGCGGATTATCGGCGCGAATACTCAGTTTGCTCGAGTTCGGAAAAACGGGAGACACCGACGCAAATTCATAGAGGATAAACGTACGAGCGAAATTTTCGCCGTAACGAACGATCGTTAATTCGCCGAGTAACGCTATTGGAAACACTTTGACCCGCGGATCGGTAGACGTAATTTAAACAAACCGGTTCTATCGGAGAAAGAGAAAGCGACCATTAAGCGAGGGAAACAATCCGGCTGGTGCAAGCAGGAGAAAGAGAGGAAAGGAAGAAAAGAAAAAGAAAAGGATCGTACGTTCCGCGATATCAATAACGCCGATATCAATTTATGAATGATCCAACCGGTTTGTCGTGATCGACGCGCGAAAAGGATACCACCAGACGCGTTTAATCCCAGCAACGTGCCGGAGAAACGAGATAAATTTTCTACAGATCCTCATTCATGTCATTATCGTTCGAGCTATTAATAGTTCGGCGTATAAGCGGCGTGGATTTATACACAAAATAACTGGTTTAACGTCATTGTGCTTGGCATAAATTATTGCCTGACGGAAAACAGGTTCCACGTTAGAGCCGTCAGAGGAGCAACGACACGGCTAGGCAAATCCTCTCTTTGCCGCTAATACGACAGACGAGTCAATTGTCGGGCAATAAGAGCGAAAATGCTAAAAGGAACGTGCTTGCGCGCAGGTTACCCGACTCGTTCCGCAAAACGCGTCAAGCGAAAGCTGAATGTAAGCCTTTCTTATCGGGTCCGTTTAATACACTTTACACCCAGCGACATTCCAGCCGAGGAGTCGAGAAGGTTAAATATCCCGAGCTCGCCGGCCCGCGACTTTTCCTAACTGATCGCAACAGATCCAATTAATGATCGTCTTTTAACCGGGATCATCTCGTCGTACGTACGTTATCTAAAACGTATCTAACGCCAGGCTGTTTCGTGTAATTACACGTTGTTGGAAAAAGGAGGGAATGAAAACGTTAGTCTAATTAGACGCAATTACTATTGTTAGCAGTCACGGAAACACGGATTAGCTACTGTAATCCGTTTATCTAATTTTCTGCCGGCAGTCCCTTTCATTACAACCGAGCAATTTCGATCCTGCCACTGATATATACCTGGCGTTCCTTTGTTGTAGACAAGTCCTGGAATGGATTCAACCGGCTCGAGACAATTAAAAAGAAAGTTCTCGTACGAACGGTAATGGCTCGTGTGTGATCTTGCTACCAAGTTATAGCCATATTTGTCTTCATCCAGGTTGTACATGCTTATCTTTTACAACGCGCTCGCATACAGGCCCGACTTCACTTCCATTTTATACCGAAGCACGTCGAGACGTTGAAAAATCTTCAACCTTTTCCAGACATATTTCCCAACCTTATCTGATACGTTGATAAAGCGTTTCGGTTAAACAGCTGGTGAAATTGCACGATTAGTCGAGCTCCATTTTTAAATAGCTCCGATGTTTAATTACTCTAAAACACGCGTTCCGCTTAAAGTTAACACACCAGCTATCGGTCAATCAATTCCTCCGCCACAAGAGCATACACACACAGAGCTGGTGTACGTACCACACGCACGTGTACACTGTCAACTCGATTAGGCAGATTCGCCAAACTCTCGGCTGAGTAATAGCGAGAGTCATTAGATCGCGA
>NW_017100190.1:4838133-4844639 GCF_001263275.1 Habropoda laboriosa | reverse complement strand
CGCGCCGCGTAATAAAGCGGCACGTTTACGCACACGCGTGTACACACTACCACCCTCTATCGCGAGCAGTGACGGAGCGTTTAATCAGGGCGTTCCTTCGAAATCCTCGTTCGAACAACCGTGGATTCTCGTACACACCCTGTGTACCGAACCCTTTTTCCAACTTTCCTCGACCACAAGTTCAGCCTTTATCCCCCGTGTGCTCGGCAAGCTTGTGTTTCCTTCCCTGTTGCAAAGCCTCGTTAGCTGTGATGGATAATATTCCCGGCTAATGACGTTACATCATTCGCAAACAACAACACCTGCGCAACACGATCGCCGATCGAACGAAAGCGTCCCTAATCAATTAAAACAGCGGGACAATCGGAGCGAGCGAGAAAAACCGATCAGCCGTCACGAGGAATTACGCGATACCCTATGATTAATGAGGCCAAAGAATCGATGATATCCGAGGCGAAGCTTAGAGGGTGGTCCCCTCGATCTTCCACTCTCGATCAAGCTGTACCCGTGATCCGACCAGATGGAGCAGCGAAATCCGGCAGGAAAGCTGAGAAACGCGATCGTACCGATGCACAATAAAAACACCAGGTTGTATCTCTTCTCTCGGTTACGATGAAATTGCACGGTTTCATCCGTAATAAACGTGGATCAATGGATCCGGCCGTCGTCACCGTTTCTGCCAACCGCGAGAAAGATCGACCTCCCACAGATCTCTCTCTCTCTCTCTCTCTGTACGCCTGACTTTGTCAAATTTATTCTAACGCCGACACGAATAACGTTTAAAACGCTACTCGGCTCGTGTTTAGAGAGTAGTCCTGGCCGTCGGTAAGTACCAGCCGGAATTCAGCCAGCTAGATTGAGAGATATTCCGGCCATCCGTGCGCACACATAGCCGATGGTCAGTGCGTACATACGAGACCGGTTGTATGGTGTGCGACGGCTGCTGAGCAATAGGCCTCGCGCGAGAGCGAGAGAACGAACGACAGAGGGAATCAAGCAAGAGAGAGAGAGAGAGAGAGAAGGAGAGAAGTTTTTCTGGTGGGGATAGGCCTCTGCGTGCGGTCCCTTCTTCGACGGACCACCCAAGTAGACCGGCTTACGCCGGCCATACACACGGCCACAGCTCTTGTGTGCGCACCTACACCTCTTCTCATACGTGGCCGGCATACACCTACACACCTGCCCGGCACGCACGGCCGAGCAGCGCACGAGCGCGCCCCGCTCACGTGCACGCGCGTCTAGCCTCGGCTCCGGAGAACCGACCGCGACGGACGACGCTTGCACGGAAACGATCCAGCGGCCGCCACTTATGAATGAACCGATACATTCGATCGTCTGGCTTCTTGATCCTTCCGCCGGAAGATCGGCCGGCTTTAAATTCGCCTCTACGAAGGAGAAGTTGGTTGGAATTCCGGAGAGTTGGGTGCGGAATTAGAGTAGGCTCTCGGAGGGTTCGATTAACCTTTCGCTGTATACGTACGGTAATGCGATGTGAAGTAGGTGATAGAATATAGTTTATTTCTTTTTTCAGTCTGAATTTAGACTTAACGAGGTGTTTTACGATTTTATAGCTTGGAACGTTGTTTAGCGAGACTTCCGGCTAAGTAAGTCGTTTCATCTGGTTTACGTGGTACGGGTCGAAAAGTTCTATGTCAAGAGGTTAAGCTTGTGTTACACACGTGTGTCGATTAGAATGACAATGTAGTATCAGGCTACGTGTACTCGATCGTAAGCTTGACGAAGCATAGATAACGTTGCTTAATCAACGTTCCCCTACATATCGGAATACAGACACTTGTTATCGGTAAGAATCGTGAGTTTGATCGCGGAGGACGAGTTGAATGGATCCCTTTATACGCCTGTTTTAACTTCGTTTCTCTTTCGAACGTGCTACGTATTTCCCTACGGTGGTAAGTCATTTGCCGCGTGCAACGACCGCTTTCTTGGAAGCGAACCGGGCAGCGCGCAGTAAATCATTAGCGGTCGAATGGAAATTTCGTGCCGTCTCGCAAGGTACCGGACTTAACAGGTGTTACGCGACTTTATAACGTTCGAGGAGCCGCGTACCCTGCCGGTAGTAACGTACGGGTTTTACACAGGTGACCCCGTGACCCTCCACGCTGGAGGTCGCTGATGGGCCAACGTCGTCTACCAGCCTCTGCTTCACCAACCGATCATCCTTTTCAGAACGCTCAGCCATCTCCGATACCTTTCTATTCGCCGTACAATTTCGATTCTCACCGAAACAGTATTTCCCAACTTTTCTCAACCTCCCGACGCTTCGTTCGTTCGTCTACCGACGAAAGCAAAAAATCGTGCAAAAACGCAGGTGATCCGCGGTGAGTAAAGAGAGAAAGAAGAAAAGGTCGCGGCGGAGACGAGGGGAGGACGGGTAAAGCAGCCGCTCATTATTGCAATTAGCATGCTAATCTCGGGGTTGTCTTAATGAATATGAAAATGAGCGGTCGGCGATTCCAAAGCAGTGCGGCAGACCGCATACGACAAGCTGATGTACGTGTACACGTCCGTAGTAAGAGACTAGAGACGAGCGAGGCACGGAGACGAAGTAAAAGGAGAGGTGGCTGAGAAGAGATAGGTACGCGCCTGGTAGTCGTACACCTATTATAATCTTTATGGCTTCATCTTGAGGCGAATCGACGATTAAACGGAATAGAGTTGAGCATTGAACCGGCGCGGCGCGCCGCTGCTCGATTATTAACGGTAATGACGCGCGGAGACAAAGTATTCCAACCCAGCGCTGACACTGTACGAAGAGGAATTGCAGATGAATGCGCGACAGCTGGCCTCACTTATGAATGAATTTATATCGATAACTTCTAATTTACTCGCGCTCGTTACACGTGAACGACGGATATTAATTATAGTTTTTACGCGACGTGTGTCAATTGTTAATGGTTCAATTGTACGATGCTTCTATCGAGTCGCGTTTCATAAGGGCTGCACGTTAGTTCGTAACGGACGAGATAAGTATCAAGGTAGATACCGGCAATTTTGTACCCGGTATATATGTACGTGTGTACGTGTTACAACTTCATCTTGTGGCATTATGGTTGCGGGTAAAACGGGTAACGCGAGCGGGAAGGGCGTGAAACCTTGGTAAAAGGAAGTTAAACGGGAATATTTTATCGTTGACTTTCTGATTGACCGGTGTAAATTGATTAGATTACGCTATAGGCACGAGGTAATTTCCGTGGCCGCGTGCAACGGGAAGCAAAACCGACGTAATTGAACTACCAATAATACGTGGGTTGAAAAAATTTGAATTTTAAATGCGAATGTGTAACGGTCGTTTAAACGAAAGTGACGATTCGAATAACCGTGTTGTGGAACTTTTTATCGATGGCTCGATTACGTTTGAATTCTAAATTTGGCGGGAATGCGTGACGTTGCAACGATTAAAATGGCGGCACACCTGACGCAATTGTTACGTTAAATTGCGTCATTTTATGGTTCGAATTTTCTAGAATATTTTAAACATCTTTCGAAGATATTCGTGTTTGTAATTTGTAGAGGATAAAACTAATTGTAACATAACGTGCAAGCAACTGTTATCATATGCTTTAAAATGCGTTTAAAATGCAAGCTTCCAGTATTGCGTTATGGCGTGCCCACCGATAGACATAATGTTCCGTAGCAAATTACTGGGTTCGTGAGTAAATTTGACTTACCAAGGGCACTGTTTCCCCACGTCCATCCTTTCTTTCTTCTCTCTTTGTTTACACCATCCCTGTTGCACTGTTTCTTGTTTGTCCACTGCCACAATTAACTTATTACACTTAAACACCGACAATAACATTTCCGAACACGACAATGACCGCCAACGTTACACCGGATACTAAAGATGGAGATGATTTCGCGTCTAAAGGGATATTTCTATAATTTTTACGTCCGACTGCAGCGCCTCAGGTGGAGAAACGCAGTACGCGATACATCAGCAAAAAATGTACAATTAGTCGATCGTCGTAACGGATTAACTACGCGTATTCTTTCGAGACAGTATGTATTGCTTGAAGAGCACAACGTATTATACTGTGGTGAACAGGTCTCGCATTGTCGAACGACTGAAGAAACACTGCTCGAAAGTCACTCGTACATACACGTATTCGATTTGACTTGAACAGAACGCGAGAATCAAAACATGTTTTGACCGCGGCATAGGTTAGCTGTGTTTTCTCCTGCGATGTTTATTTCGACAAAGTCGTCTCGGTGAAACCTTAGCCTCGCGTTAAAGTGTAACGAAAAAACCGATCGGGTGTTGTGTGTGTTAGTGAACAGTTTAACGTGAAACAACTATTAAACGTGTTGCACGTAGAAAAAGTCGTGAAAGTGTTTCGTATCGACGTTCGCTTTGGACGAAATTCTTGGCGCCAAATCGTAGAACGCAGGTTATGTACACGGTCGTTACACAGAGGTAGGAAATTGCGCATTAAACATTCTAATAACCTAACTACGAAGAAATGTCGAAAGAGTGGTAATAATTCAGTTGGAAGGGCGATCGAATGACATGTTAGAAAACGTTTATTGTCTCGCAACAGTCGGTGATTCGATAATAGCTGATTACGCCGACAAAGAATATCGAGTTAACGCAATCTCGATAGAACTGCTTCGCGACGGTTTAACGAATTCTCGTGCTCGAGTTAATTATGTGAATTTCGTGGGGCAAGCGGCCTCGCGAAACAGTTTCGTTGCGAGGGGCGGGGCCAAGGCGAGAACGTCGTCACGATAATGAGCCATTAAATGATTGTCGTAGCGGGGAACGGTTTTATTATCTCGCGGTCGGTAAGATAAGCGGCTACCGACAAAGCGACCGCGAGTGCCTTGCGACGAACACTTCATTACGAACTTTCGATTGCCCGAAAACGCCTCGGAGGCAATTAAAACCGGTCTTAATTTTGCCCCGAAGAACGTTACTTCGCTTAATGGCCGTCGCATTCGGGAATCGATGTTATCCGAACCGATTCAATTTTCGTCTGTCCACCGCGAGAGCAGCACGATCCCGCTCGATTTCGAAAATATGGAATTCGTAATTAACGAGACGCGAATAATTAGTCGTCTGACATTTGTTAATTGATCGTGATGGAGTGCGTTTTTAAATTATGACCGAATCCCTTAAATTTAAAGAAATGGTTAATTCGTTAAATTTCAAATTTGAAAATTGGACAATTTCACACGAGCTTGGTTTTCGCGCCGTCGATTATATTCTTGCATAGGCGTTTCATAGCTACTTCATAGGATTATCATATATTATCAATTACCGGTGAGGTAACCGACACGTTTATGATGCATAGCGTGTATTATTAATCGCTATTATCTCCATTAATTCGTACATGAACGATATCCTACATATAAATAGTCAGACGACTGGCAATAATTTATTGCTCGTTTATAGATCGTCTCGTGTTACATCTGCAGCTCATTTGCTTCTATTTAATTTCTCATTATGCGTGTATCAACTTTTGAATTAATTTTCATCTCTTTCCAGTACTGTATTTTTCCCCCCGGTACTAAACGTCTCTAATGATTTTCCTGTATCAATAAATTAAGCAGTACAGATTGTTAGAATGACTCTAACGTTTTTTTTTCCTCCTTATTTACGTCACGCTCGTTGAACATTCTCACAAGTAACTGAAATAAAAACCCAGCCTAAAGCAATACGTACACTTACTTCGATCCAACCAACGAACCAATCGACTTTTCTTCGCGTGTATACGAGGACCAATGCGACTCGTTCTACCCGAGGAAAAAATGTCCCGGGAAAACTTTGGTATCGCGATAAAAAGTTCGATGGTTGCCGACGATTTCAGTTCGCTGTCGACTAAATCGAACGGGTGCAAGAACTTTCCAAATAAGTCGGAAAAGAGTGGAACGTTCGTCGATCGCGTGCTCCGTCACGGTGAACTCGCGTCGACGTAAGAATGCGTCGTGGGAGTCCGCGAGGATACGAGACGTCGTATCTATGGCCGACAAGCTAGCTTTCAACGCCGTTTAGAGCCGCACCGAATTTCCCTCGCTTCTTCCACGGTACCGTCCGCATGAATAATTAAGAGCTGCGAGTCCGCTTGACACGCACCGTCCCCGGCAACCGTATAAATCCGGTTCGCTTGTTAAAAAACCACGAAAGCCCGCCACGAATGAGAAACGCGTTTGCCGCGGCACGATGACAAAGTATCCGTGGCTCGCGTGTTTTCGTGTTTCCCCGCGGCACACGGTTCCACAGCCCCTCGAGATCGCGCGCTTTCAGGATTTCTCGATCGAACTTTCGATTCATGCAAACGCGTCCGTGTGAATGGCTCGTGACGCAGTTCGCCGCTGCGTTTCGCCAAATGTCAATTGCATTCTGCGTGACCTTCTCACGGGTTGCGTAACCGGGGGAAATTTATTGTCAGGCTGAAATCAAGCTGTAGGTTCTCCGGGGACGTTCTTTGCGATAATTAACGATAGAACGATTCAAGCGTATCCCACAGAACGTTATAATTTGCCGGCAA
>NW_017100190.1:4835014-4838090 GCF_001263275.1 Habropoda laboriosa | reverse complement strand
AGCACTCTTTGGTAATAGGTTGCGACACGAACGTTTTATATTTAACGAACGAGGAGACGTGGGATATTTGTTTTTCTTAACTTCTAATTCCAAGCGTCGCGGTTAGCTGTCGTTTAGCCAGGAAGCATTAGGTGAAGATCTTTCGCGGCGTCATCGCGCGAAAGTATTCAATTGGCGAATTCAGGAGACGTTTATGGTATCGAGGAGGAATCTTGATGGCGTACTTGCACTTGAAGCGAGCCTACCTCACCGTTAATCTACCAATATTTGTAGTCCATAATTCATAGGCAAATTCCAGGATAAGTCTGAAGATTTATCTTCGCATAAATTCTGTAAATCAAACTTCCTAATTTAACTTCAACATCGGCACGACGTGCTTAAGATGAAGTTGAAGAAAATTCAATAAACACCGAGGTTCTCGTCCTTCTCTCTAATAATTCCTCTTGAACGCGCCTCTCGTCGTATTGTACATCGGCGCGAGACTAAGCAAACGATAAAACATCGCGCACCGGTACCGTCGTGATTGCTTAATTTCTTTCAACTTCGGCCACCCCCTCCATCGTGGAATTTATTAACGCGCGTTTATCCGTGGCGTGATTCGTGAAACGGTCGCGGAACGAGTTCGCGCGGTCTTGCGACGCGGGCAGAAAGAGAGAAAAATGCGGGAGACGGGAAGAGAGGTCTAAAGAGTCTCTCGCGAGAAACCGCGCTCTCTCGCCTTGCCATTCGTCCGATCATCCCGTTAATATCGCGAAATTAAAAGCCCATAATTTATGGGCCGTTTGAGGACCTGGTGCTATCCCCTGAATTATGGCTCTCTTAACTAGACTTGAGTTACGACGAGCCACACCGGGAAGACCCGTCCTCCTTCGACTCCTCTCCGGGCTCAAAGAGTCGTCCTCCTCTTCTTTTCCCTTCCTTGTCCCTTCTTGCCTCCCTTTTGGCCCTCTTCGCGCGAGTTCGAAGTGCGCTCCATCGTGCTCCTCGATTTTGCGGCCACCTATTTCCGTCGTGGCACCTTCACTTCTTCGGATCCACCAAGAGCGCCGGTCGCCTTTAAATCTCTCCTCTTTTTCGCTTTCTCTCGCCCCTTTTTTTTCAAACACCGACGGTCCTTTTATCGTTCGAAGAAATAAGCCAGCTTGATTTCTAAAGGTGGATTTACGGTCTCCTCCGTGAGCTGGATCGAAACCCTTGCAGATCGGCCAACCTGTGACGGATATTTCTTCGTTGCCTGAACCACGCGCTCTCTCCTAATGGAGAGGAGAAGAGACAATTTTAACGCCATTATAGAAACGTCGTTTCTAATCACTCTTACGGACCAACGTTTCTCGTTGGCAGTGGAACCACTCTGTTCCTGTTCTGGCTACCGGAAGATCGTAAATTTCCAAGGTTCCACGTCTGACCACTCCCACGATCCTTACCGCTAGGCAGCCGATTCATGAAGAAGCGGCAGCCAGTATGCGCGCCCCTTTTTCCAGTTGCACCAACGCGAGAGGTGGAGCGATGAATTTATGGATTTGCCGTCCAAATGACGGTTAATTATCGTATACGGTAAATCATGCGGCTGAGAGTGTAATTCGAGGGAAAATTGAATCTCAATGTACCACTGTTCAGATCTGGAGACTGGCTTGTCTTTCGAAGGGGGATGTTCGTGTTGGACTTTCTCTTCAACGAACCTTATTATTCTCTTCTATCGTCTTCGGAAGGGACATAAATATACGTCTTGTTTGGAGAAAAATCGTTGCCAGGTTTGTACAAGAGCATCTGCTTCGAGGAAAGGCCTGCCTCCGCGAGGTCTCCACTAGGTAGCAATTGTCCTTAAGTGGCTCTCGATATTAGTGAGCCTGAAGATCGATCTTCGACTACTATACTTAAACCAACAGTCCGGGAGATCTGGTCGGATGGTCGAATGGTAAAAGAAAACAGGGAAATTCGTGATTTCACGTAAAAAAAAAAAAAAAAAGAAAAAGAAATATGTTTCCATTTGACAGCGATTTGTTAGAAGCCTGCTTACCTAACAGATGACCGGAAGTGATAATACCGTTTCTTTACTACGGCAGTCGTTGATTGTTTATTATGCGGTCGACGTAGATTTCTGCTCGGGAGAAAGTATATTACCGTGAAAACCGCGGTTGTTCACAATTAGTCTTGGCGAATGATCGAACTTTTCTTCGCAGCATTCCGCTTTGTATAATGGACCGGTTAATGGACCACTTTCCTCTCTTTACGTATTTCCTCGTTCGCCTCTGTTCTCTCCGTTCTTTCCATATGACAAATTCGATAGTTACAGCGAGGAGTAAATTCTCGTCGCGTCGAAACGTGCACTTTAGATAGTATTCCTCTTCGTTTCTAAGACTTCTCGAAGGAGAGTTGCGCCAGTCGATCGATGATTACCGATATGGCCGGCACTCGTGAATCAAGCACCTGTAGGTCAGACCCATTTGTGACCGATTTACACAACGCGCACGCGGCGCCGGTTCATTTCTTACCGTCGTCTGTCCGCGAACTGTGCCACGTTTTACTATTACACGAACACGCGGATTTCCAGCGAGATTCATTGGACAGCGTTGAAACATATATTCGAACAAAGAACTTGGACGATTGTTTGTTCTATTCTCGCGGGTAAAACAGCGCGGTTAAATCATTGAAACGATAAAAGCTGTCGTCGAGTTTTAACTCGAACAGGAATCGAACGTTCTACGTTGTAACGTATACTTTCAGATTTCAGATACATCGGATTTTTATAGCAATCGTACACGTGGTCAAAGTTCAAAGTAATAGCACTTACTTTGTACTCTTACGATCCTCGAGTTAAATAAGAAATAAAATCATAAAGGGTACCATTAGGAAGAGTTAACCATCTCACGATCCGGTATACCTGGAAAGAGTATTTGGTAGGAAGGTACGGTTTTTCCAGCATTTACGGTGCAATAACCATTCAAGCAGCATCGCACGCCTATCGATGATCACCTATTTGACCGGTTCTCATGAACCTAGCACGTGTACCAGCCAGCCATTTATGCCCGTTTCTACACGGCGTACAGCTGTAGACACGCGTGTCTTACGGCGGGGA
>NW_017100190.1:4824819-4834788 GCF_001263275.1 Habropoda laboriosa | reverse complement strand
GCGAGGGACGTACGTGCTCGCTGTCATACATTAGAGTTAATTAAGTGTGTTTAATTAAACTCGTTGCTTTCCTCCTCCTCCTCCACCACCACCCTCGGTCGTGCCCCACCTCTGGCAAACACAGAGATGCCCCATACTTCCTCGAGAACGCGACGTTCCTACTTATGGTTCCTTCCACGTCTCTCCCATTTTCTCTCGTTACACTCCGATCAGCCTAGAAGTGTTAATGACTCCCGGCTTCGATTCCCGGTACGATTGGAATTTCACCCGATCATGGTTCACCATTACGGGCAATCGACGATCGTTTTCGGAACGACTCGTCGAGGAAGCAAAGAAACACGAAACCTTATCAGTCTGTTGGAGAGCTATCATCCAGAACCACTTCCCTGTTCAATACCATTCCTTCCAATTAACATAAGAGCCTGCCTTCTGGCAATGCACTAGGTGTACCAATGAGTAATCTACCAGTTTTTCATGCGTCCGGCGTTCTGTTTCGAGGAAATCCTAATTCACCGTCGTTCTTCAATATCTGTCTAAATGTCTGACATATTCTCATTATCACCACTAACCAGCAGAAAAAAAAAACACTCTATATTCGAATCTCGTTAGATAGAGTGAAAGAACAACCAACAGCAGATTACTCATCGGTACACCTGACGAAGTAAGCTCGCGACTTCCTTTCTAACCATCCGATCCGTACGATCACTCCAATCACAGCTAATTAACTGCGTCTAATCGCGCCGTTGCGTAACCCTTTTAAATACCTGAGTCTCCTCTGGTGTGCAGCCAGCAGCCGACAATATGACGGGTACGAATCTCAAAGGCTTAGAGGAACGATCCGCAGGAACGATTCCCGCGAAACCGAGCCGCTTCAGGTTCTCGGAATTGAATTATATTGTCACTCGGTAGCGCATCGCGATTAACAGTTAGCGGGGAACGCTGCAAGCACGTACGTGCGTTAACAATCGGCCGCGCGCGACCGGCAGAAGCGATTCTTAGGAGACGTAATGGCACCCGTTCGGCTCGCGGTCGGCGCAGGGGGGAAAATGGGAACGAGGATGTGTAAAAGGCAATTGCCTCTCTTCACTTATGGTCCGACATAGTCGGCGACTCGCATAACTTCGCCTGCACGGTCGCCGTACGTCTTCCACGTTAATGCGCCAGCGTGGATCGTGCGTGGTGCGCACCTTCTTCCATGTGTAATACTACTTACCTGTGCATGCGCACTCCTCCTCCCTCTTCCTCCACCTTTCTTGATCCTCCCTCTCGCGGCAGCCCACCAAACGGCAATTTCGCGGGGATAATTATAAAATACGTTACGCCATGCCCACCGAGAGAGCCTCTTTGTACAGCGTACTAAATAAATCCGCGTTGAAAACCAGGGGAGATTAACCGGGGGAACGAAGCATGTTGCGTGAAGTGAGTTATCAGAATAGTCGGTCGTTTTTCCTTCTTCCAGCGAACAGGACTATGTTGGTACGGGAGGGAGTGTTTTGTTTATAAAGGGAATTATTTTTCCGTTTAACCGTGACGAAAGGTTTCGAAGCGATGGATCGCGTTTAGCTAGATCCGTCGTTCGAGGCAATTGGTCGCTATATAAGGGGTGAAACGATATGGTTTCTGCGAAAAATCAGTTACGGCGGCTGCGTTCTTTTTTTTTTTTCTTCTCTCTCCTCTCGCTGCTTCTTTGGTCAACGATTTGTGTTCCCTCGTTAGCATAGATCGACAGGTTACACGGTAATTTCTCGTTGATTATGCGTAATAAAAATATATGTACTGTATCTTGCACGCGACTTAACCGAGATCCTTCGTGTATGTATAATAGTTGCAGTGGTTTATGGAGTGAAAGCCGTATGATTTTCTAACTTTCATTTTTTTTGCTCGAGAACAATCGGGATATATATGTGTATATATACCCTTTACGACTTTCATCGGGTCGAATTAGTGACGCGCTAATAGCTTCGTTAATAGTCGCGAACCACGTTGCAGAGCGCGTGTACGGTGGATGAAGGTAATATAGCTGGGAATAATTCGTTGGATCGACTCCTCAATTTTAGCCTGCTCCGTAATTTGGAGCAACGTCCGTGTAATTAATCGCGCTTGCCGTTGAAAACGAGGTAACTTCCGCTTCTGACTCACGATGGAAGTCTTAATCCACCACGGCTACACCAGCCGCGCCGTGTATTCTTTCCTCGATGTTCAACGCATCAAACTTCGCGTGTACCATCGCTGCGCTAAATTGAAACACTGATAAGCACGCTTTTTCTTTCTTTCTTCCTTCCTTTCGTTAACTTTCATTCCAGCCCAAATTGGATACCTTCGAGAGGCGGCTGCATTTTGTTCCTTCGTAGGTTATATTCGCGTGCAAATGGCTCTTTAGACTTTCGAAACTCGTGGTCGTAACTCGCGCAAAAATCAGGCAAAAATTTCCTCGCTACAGGAGGGGCCGCGATGTTTCCTCCCGTGGTCGAGTTAAGTTGTTCAGTGGACCCTAAATGGTTAACCGTGCGTTCCAAACATAACAATGTTGCACGTCGTTAAGTCGATTGCATTCAGTTTCGTGCACGACCGTGTCTTCAGCTTCTTAATTACGTGTCGGCCAATTATACCGGCATCTTTACAAAGTTGCTCGGTTACCATGTACAACGGCCGTTAATAAAGACTCACGTGTCGTTTACTGTGGAAAATAACCATCGAGAGAAGAAGAAGAAAAAAGAAATCTTAGTTTAATTCCTGGAAATATTATAATTACTAAATAAGACGGCAATTTTCAACTGGTGTCGCATGATTCAAGGTATTCCGAGAGCGTTAAAGTTGTCACACTGCGCCAGAGATATATCTCGTTAAAGCGGTGAGGGCAGGGGAGACTCGTTAAAAGGTTTCTGGAAATATTTATCGACGATAGGAGGGAGAAACGTTGGCGAGATTTAGTGTGTCCTTGCGAAAAGGCTGAAAGGACGAGCCGCGACCGATGGTCAGGTTAATCATCATTAAGGCGGAAAGCTGCTGCTGCTACGGGGCCACCCGGAGGATCCTGAGTAACGATCGCGCCAGTACGCGTCGCATTAGGGCTCGCGTAAATACGCGAACTCGTCGAACACGCCGCTTAATTCCGTTCGTGATTGCGAAATATCGTTCCTACTGCTTTATCCAAGTATCACCCTACGTCCTCCAGCATCCCTCTATTCCGCCGAACAATTTTTTTCTTCGATCGCCGATCGAATCTGGAGATCGAACTAGAGATCGTTCCCTCGATCGTACACGGGGAATGAAACCTTCTTCGTTAAAATTACCAGGCTCGTGAATGAAACGAAATAGAAAAAAGAACCGCGTGATTTCTTGCGAAACCTGCTCGTGGCAAATCAAGACGTTACACACAGCGAAACGAAAGAGAGAGAGAAGAAACGAAATTTATTCGTCGCCGCGTCGATCAGTCTGGCAAAAGAAGCAAGTGAAGAGGTCGAGGGCCCGGGAAAAAATATAATGTTGGCCGATTCTCGATTCATATGGGCCGTCACAGTGTCGGGCCACCACGTCGAAGGATCGCGGCACCCTCGTGATTTCATCGACGCGAGTTAAAAAAGTGGCATCGACGCTGACGAGTCAATTCATCTCTCGTTCTACTGACCTGAAACGCAGATGACGTCAGTCAGTCAGTCAGTCAGTTGTGCCCGCACGAGAGGGCCGGCCCGTTTTCGATCTATTCGAGGCGAACGATCCTGGGTAAGATCGTGAGTCACGGTCCCGGGACCGAAACACACCGAGCAACCGAGCTTGGGTAATTTCTTTCACCAATCGAGATAATTCATTCCCCCGGCGGTGTTTTGACGCACTACGCTCTTACGATCCGTCCTATCAAATCGATAGGCTACATTGTGTACCTGTGATCTATGATCGGCTCGATACGCGAGAAAGGTGAACGGTGGATTGCCGTCTCTACGTCGTGTGGTATTAAACTGGGCGAGAAAGGCTTCGGTGAAATTTCTCACGACGTTTTTTGTTCACCGTTGGCAAACAGTCTCTTATCTTCGCCGAATTTCTACAATGTAACACGCTACATTCCATCGCAGAACAGAAAAACCACTTCTGACGGAAATTTCACAGGGACGTTACGCAAGCGTACATACCAGGTTGAAAAGAAGTTTCACCCGTTTCTGCGGGTGTATCGCGTGTCCCGAAGAAAAAAAAGCACCTCGAATTTGTGTCCAACGAAGCTCAACGGGAAGGTTTTTCAGCCGTTTTACTCTCGTCGAGTGGAGAGAACGACGGCGAATTCCACGGCATACAGGAGGAGGCAGAAGGAGAGATGGGACGAGCAGGAAGATGAAAATCAGGCGCAAAGCGTGTCAGAGCAAAGAATAAAACGAGAAGAATAGTCTCGTGGTGCCCGGCAGTTCCTCTCGCGGCGTCCGTATCGAATGCTAATTAAACGGGTGTCGACTGTATCAAAATACCTAACGGCTGGGCCAGCGTGGAGGACTACAGGCCGATCGGTAGAGAAGGGCCACGGTATAGTTTTCGGGGAGCCGTGGAGCCTAATGTATGCCAGTGGGCTAGCACGGTGGTCTCGCGGCACCGTGTGGGTGGTCCACGTTCTCTTGCCAAGGCACTCCCCTATGCTACGGGCACTGCTATGTGCACTATATACCCTTTCTCTCTTACTCTTTGTCTTTCTTCCGTTCTTTCGTTCTCTATTCGTCATAGCACCTCTCGTCTTTAGAATTCCACCAAATTTCCTCCCCACGACCGGAGCTTCTTTTGCTCCTTAATGGGGATATTATCTCTTTAAAACAGGCCACGCTAGATGTGAGCTTGATCCATTGATCGTTTCTCTTTCCCCCCCCTTTTTTATATATATATATATACGTATATACTGTACGTATTACAAGCTCGATTCGCGTGGGAAGTAAAGAAACCAATACACCGATCGAGAGGAGTAATAGAGACTCTCGTAAAGGAAGGAACTTGTACCACGATGACGATATGTCGAAAGACGTTTCTATAGCACTTTGTCGCATCTTTTCAGATAGTTCTGATTGTATCCCATTGCTCCCACGAGCCTGATAGACCCAGTATTGCCTGTACACCTTCCGTTATGGCATACTGATGCGTAGGAACACGCGTATCTCACGATCGTTCGCGAATAAACACACACGTGCTTTCCATATTCCAGAACGATCGCAAACGCTGCGCAGAAACCGCTACCAAACGGCCTCGTGTCGCTTCCAAGCGTTATCCGCGCAATATGTTCGCCATTCCGCTTGAAATATTTGTTTTCGATTATTAACTAATGCTTATTCTCCCGATATCTCGCGTAATCGTGGTTCGTGTCCGTGCATATGCCCCAGTGTTTTCCAATTCGCTTGAATATGCATGCGATTCGTGTGTCAACAAGGTCAGTTTGCCGCGGTAAAATCGAACGAATGACACACGACCGTTCACAAGTATTTCTCTGAACGCAGTATTTTTTTTGCCCACTTCGTTCGAAGTCGCGTCAAGCAACTTTTTAAAGGAACTATTCCCGTTTCTAACGAGGACCATGAAAAAAAGGAAATCGTAAAAACAAAATTACCCAGGATAAAAGACGTTGCAGATAAATGCACCGATAAGCATTTACGAGCTGGCTTATTTTCTACCTTTCGATGTGTTCCAACCACGAAGTAAAAGATAAAGAAAAATGAAAAATAAACGAACATTCAGCAATTACAGAAAAAAAAAGAAAGATAATTCATTAGCATGACTTATTGCTATAACCTAAAGGTTCTTTCCCTTATCCCCCTTATCACTTAATTAAATCCCCCGGATCACATACTGCTGATAGAAGTATCAGGACACACGGTATGTTTCTTAACGAACGTTTCACTGTAGCGGATCGCACGTGCGCGCTCTTAAGCGTGTGCTAAAGCGAACCGGAGAGTCCTACGCGGCCCTTTACTTACCGCCGGTGTACGACATGCTTACTCGCCTACCGTGTACTCGTCGAACGGACCGCGCAGGGAGAGAAAGAAGGGTTGCTCGAGGACGGAGGTGGAGGCGCACGTGTGGTCGTGGACGTATCGCTCAATTGAGCGAACGATCCGAAACCGGTCCCCGGGTTTCGGTCCGGCAAGACGACAGCCGAGTGTCACGCTGTTGCCGCGGCTGCTGCTTTGACTAATTTGCTGGCCCTTCCAGCCCTGATATTGCTCGATCCTACGCTAGTTTCTACGTATCACGGCTCTGTTCTCAATTTTATTTACACCCGTTCCAGGTGCTAATTACGATTAACCGTGCATTTATCAGGTTTAGGTGGTAGAAATATTCTCGGACTGTTCGTGAGGAATCCACGTGTACCATTGTAAGCGAAGAGAAGATTCTCGGTATGATTGTGGGATGAATTTCTTCTGGAGTTTGATGCGTATTTGAGTGGATTATGATTAATAGTTCGAGCGATGCGTTCTCGGAAGTTCTTTCGTTTACAGAGCATGCGATATTGACAGACATCTTCTCGTTCGTTTCTTGACTTGTTATTAAAGTAGGACATCCGAAGATATTGTAAATTCCTGTCCGTCGTAACTCAGTCACGAATACCCAGCGATTAGTAGATAATGCAAAAACTAACAGAACCTTTGGTCTCGTTTGATATTTTAAAAAAACATTTCAAGGTTTTGGATTTTTCTACGTTCAAGTTACTGTAACGCAATCGTTGCAACGTTAATTCATCTGTTTGCCTTTATACTTTTTATTTCATCGTTTGCTATCCGATAAGGCTCTCCGTATCGATTAATTGCACTTCATTTCAAGAGGTACTTCAAACTTTTTCCTTTTTTTCCACCTTCCACGAGTGCTACATACGTGTTATTTTAATCTACCGAGTCTATATTTGTTACCGGACTTGGAAAGATAAAGATTCCACGTCGTCTGACTATCGAAGCGCCGTTCCACTTATCTCGCGGATCGGGAAGCCTCTCGATGAATTGCAAATACGTGCGGGCTAATGGAAAAGCCAAGAATAGAAGGAAGTAAGGGAGAAAGAGAGCGTGAGCGCGCGGAAAGAAAAATTAGCGGCGGAGGGCAGAAAGACGAAGTGCGAAACGGTAAGAATAGTTTGGCGTGCGTAGGTCGCGGCAGGAAAAGAAAGGAGACGCGACAAGCCACGGGGAGAGAGATGTGAAGAGAAAGGAAAGATAGAGGGAGAGAGAGAAAGAGATAACTGGGCTGGGTTTTATTAATACGCTTGAGGACAAATTAGCCAGTTGATTGCACGATTTAATTATAACCGTCTCCCTCGGTCTCTCAGGCTGCCTCGAACCGCCGCGTACAACCAACAGAGACAGCCACCGAGACGAAGAGAGACAGAAGAGGCGTTCGCTGAGGCCCTGTCGAGCCACGGTATTAAAACGTCGACTTCTTTATTAACAGAACCTCGGACGCGTTCCTCCTTCCTTCTTTTCTTCTGTGCACGCGTGAACGAAACCACGGTCCGACCGTTATCGCGCTCTATCTTGCCCGTAAAACGAACGTATCCCTCCTGGACCGGACCTCCGACGAGAGCGAAACGACGATCTAATTTTCAGATCGAGATAACTTGCCACGAAACTCACCGGTGACATTCTTTTTATTCGGACAGAGATAAGAGAGAAATAGGGGACACTGGCAAAAAGAATTTTCTACCATCGTCCGGAGATAAATCTACGTGTAGAGGCTCACGCGGGTTGTCAGACGTTTGACGTTGCTGTTTCTCCAAAGAGACGTACACACACGGTTCTATAGAGTTCGTAAGGTCTTCCGGTGGTCCTCTTGAACGCGAGATCACTCGGACAAGATGTTGAATGGAGAATAAAAAAAATATCAGACAGAATCTCTGTCCGGCTACCTAGCGTTGTTCGACGATAATGGCCGTGGTTGGTCGATGGATTTTTTCTTTCGAAATAGACACGTCCGGGCACGTCGAAAACAGGCGATCCGCGGCTCACCGTCTGTTTGCCGAGCGGAGAAAACATCGTGGAGGGCACTCGATGGCTAAAGGTCCCACTAGAAACCTTTCGTGGAGAACAAGTTCGTCCAGACGTTCCTGTTGCTCCTTTTTCCACGACTATACATAGTCACTATTCATCGTTCGTATAACCGACGGACCTACACGGTGGGAGCCGTGCCTCGTAATGAAGACGTTTCTCTAGGTTAGGGGAAGTTTGACGTTTTTATGGGTCAGCCTTGACTCCTCTTTTTTTCGGCCCTGTCTCTCTTTCTCTGTTCTGTTCGTGGATCAGAAGAACCCAGCAGCGGCAGCTATTTCTCATCGTTCCACCACTCGCTTCTTTCCTCTTCCCTGGATCTTTCGCGTTCCCCGAAGGACCAGGCTAAGCCAGCCACCAGAGCTCCGTTATTGACGGGTCTATCATCTCGCTAATTCCGTAATAGGAGGATTTTCGGCTTTAACGTCGACGTTACGAAGTTAACGACCGAGAGTACGGGCCACGGTGCAACGACCCACGCCGACGCGATGCATCCTCCGGATACGCGACAGGGACAAATCGTCTCTCCCCCACCTGGTGGGGGGGAAACGTGATTTGCACGGACGTTCGCCTTGCTTCTCGTTTCTTCACGGTCGAAAGGAGTTTTCTGGAATCGTCTCGAATCATCTTCGCAACTGTTCCAAACTCACGTTCGACAATTTTCGAAAATACTCCGCGAAATTCGTAGATGAAGAAAACGTGTTGAAAATCTCTCGACAGAAATTATTCGAAAAGGTGTACATTTCAATCACTTCCTTCTTATTTCCCCCATCGATACCTGGTAATCATTTACCTCCTAAATAATGCCCCGCTTGAACCGAGGACACGGATAATGCCACGTCTCTCTCTCTCTCTCTCGTTTCTGGCGCAAATCGCAATTTCTCGGGCATCAGCGGGATCGCTTCTTCAGGGAGGAAAAACCATAGGATGGGCGTGCATTTGTTAATCGATGCCAGCAGGCTATCTCCAGGAACCTGGTAATACGAGCGTACCTCTGCCGTTCCTTAATGAGATTATCCGAGGACCAGAAGAGGAAACTGTTCATCTCGAGTCCTCTTCGCTGATCGTTCAACGATGAGACGCTAATGATGGCTAATGTACGCACGAATAAACGTGGGGAATTTTCGTGGTCGTAGACTCGTGGATCTCGTAGACTCTTTACGCGAACTGTTCCGCATCAGAATCCTGGATAATTGATACGTTAGATGTATTAATACGTCGTGGATTATCATGCGAGTAATTGCCGGTAGCGTAGACCCAGAGGAGCATTCCTGAGCAATGCATCCACACTGGAGAGATACGTAAGGCAATTAAATGGTAATGCTGGCCGATCATAAAGGTTGCATCAGCTCGGTGAACCCCGTCGATGATTTATGCGATCCATTATGAATCGAGCGTTTCATTGTGTGTACATTATTCGGCCCCGTACCGTTAACCGCGACTAATGGATAGAAACGTTGTTGCGCCGCGCACGCGTTTAATAGAACGATGATTATTGACAATCATGGGAACACCGGTAATTAGCAGTCCGCCGCCGCCGCAGCTAGTTGATCCGCGTGGCTAAGAGTGATAATGATAAGCCGCGTAACGAGGTAGACGAGTTCCCGAGTGACGGGTACAATGTTGCTCGAGGGTAAACAGATTCAAAGTGATTCATAGAATTAGCGATGACGAGGCTTAATTCGCGATCGCCAGGCGAATCGTTCGCTTACTTACTTGCTTAGCCTAGGCGCTCGTTCGTAGGCCGAGCGCGCGCGCTGCTACGCGATTTACGGTAGAGTAATCGCGCGATCGTGACTGTCGATCGCGGATTTCTAAGTGCCTCTTACCTGCTCTCGTGTCGCAACGTGACAGCGGGAAAAACTGTTGTTACTCCTTCTGGTGTGTTTGTCAAGTTAGGAGAGCTCGAAGAGAATCGAAATAGAAAATAATTCTCTCGCCGGCTGACTTTTCCATGCAACTTTTCGACGCTCGT
>NW_017100190.1:4814775-4824426 GCF_001263275.1 Habropoda laboriosa | reverse complement strand
AGTCACCCTATCCTCGATCGTGTGCACAGAGAGAGGGGGGAATAAGGTAACATAGCCGAAGCGTGAGAAGCTGTTGAAACCACGAAAATCGAGAACATCCTCGATCCTCCGAACGAAACGATCCACTTCGATGATGGTGGTCCTCGAGGTACAAAGGCTTGCTCGTTTTAAAGGACGCTCATTTTATTGGTGTCGCGCGATCCACCGAGCCCTTAAAGTACCCGGTCGCTTTGTTCGTTGCTCGTGGTGTCCCCTCCCCCCCCACGTACAAAACAAGTCTCGCCGCGGACAGAAGAGGATTAAAAAGATGGGGAAGATGGTGGAAAAGGAGACGGTTCGAGTGGAAACCTCGATTGCCTCACACGGCTCACGTGTCGAGGACACGTTCTACATATAATTCCGTCTCTTTACTCGCGTCAATTCGCATTCGTCTCGGAAAATCGTACAATGTGTTCAACCATCGATATCAAACGGTATAATAGATTACCCAGGTATAGGTATATCCTAGCTACCAGGATCCGTGGCAAAGTTACGAGTCAGTGCACACTATCCACGTATCCGTTACGTCATATATCTATCGAACGAGATTTTTCCAAGCAGAGAAGCCCATAAACCGAAAGATAAAGAGAGAGATAAATACCGAGAGGAGACTGTGCGGTGGTAGAGAGTGGACCTAACTCAAATTTTGCCAGCATAGTCTGCGTATATACCCCACGGAAGCAGTTTTATGGAGATTGCATTCCAGCAGTCGTGGAAGATATTATTAAGAGGTTGAGTGTGGCCTCTAGAGCGCGGTCCTCTTCGTTGTTCACCGACATTTAAGTCAAGCTGCCGAGAGAGCAGGAAAGGAGAAGGTTCGCAAGAGAGAGTGAGAGAGAGGGAAAGGGTCGTTCCTGGAGAGTCGAACAGGTCAGAAGAGTTATTCGTCTGGTGGCTGGTTGAACCGACGTTCTCTTTCCATTCCGGCGACAGCTCTTTTTGGCTCGTTCCTCGTTTCCCGAGCTCGTTTCAGCCTGCGTTACGAGGTACTTTGCGTATCAGAGAGAGCCTTACGCGCTCTTCGTTCAGGTTCAACAGAATCTACGAGTCCCTCGACGACCTCAACAGGTCACCGTCCACCAACCGTGGACACCTTTCTCTCTCTCTCTCTCTCTGTTCACCGCGAAAAGAATTTATTTCGCGGAGGTCGCGGTGCAGCAGCCTGTCAACCGAGCCGACACCGAGGACGTCTTAACTTCGACACGTCGTTCGGCGACGTCCTCCCGTTGTTTGTTCTCGTCGATGAGTTAAGAGGCGAGGCTACCGTTCGCGGCTACTGTCGCATGAATTTACGTTGCACTCGACGTGCCGCCGCCACGAAGATGAGAAACGTGTTCCCCGAAGCAGGACAAACACGTCGATTTGTATGCGTTATTTGGTGGAATTTTTTTCTGGATTCTTCAAATGGAAAGCAAATTTTCGTTTCTCCTTTCAAGTTGTAAAAACGTACGTCGATTCTTTGCGCAGCGACTAGAGTATGTTCAATTTTTCAATTCTTATTGCAAGTGGCAAGGGAAAGGGTTAGAAGAAGTACGAATAAGTTGGCGATAAACATCGAACGAGTTTCAGCGAAATTCCACGAAGATAGCTAGGAGATCTTTAATGGATTTGGTGCGCCGTAACGCAGCCATAAAAGTCCCTCGGTGCCTCCACTGTAGCAAATTCTTCGAGGTGCGTCCCGTGGCCGCAGCAACCCCGAAATTCCACGGGAATTCCAGCCACGACCGGTCACCTAATACTCGGCTAATCCGCCAGCGTTGGAGTGTGATCGACGAAAGAAGATTAGGAGCGATGGGGCTGCCTTTGAGTTTCGTGGCTACCGAGCATAATATTTTTGCTCCGTGCTATCTGGAATTATCCTTCCACGCCTCGACGAAAGCCGTTTCGCAAGACAGTGTTACGTACCTACCACCTCTGATGCTTCTTACGTTACACTTTAGCCACATCAGTCTTCTTACTCTGAGAAGACCGACGTTAAAACAGAGAAAAGTACCTTGGAACTTTTTAACACGTTCAAGAGCAACATTAGGTATCTTTCGGAATAATTTGACTTAAAAAAGCAAGAAAATTTAACTCTTTTCCTAACTTTGATTTCGAATGCAATCATCGACCAAGATTATCAGCGCTACATAGCTTTACACGCAGATGGAATTTTTTGTGGACAAAAAGAATGGTCGTTTTGCGATTGTGTTAGACTGTGTCGAAATGAGAAAAGCGAGCGCTACGATGGAGGCGCATTTGCGTGGCGGGCAGTATGCGTGTGGTACCAAGCGGCGTGTGGCGCCGTGCGTTTGTGCGTTCATGCATGTCTCTGCTCGTAACCGAGGCTGCTCCAATTTGAGGCCCGCGCCGCACATACTGCGCTTCCGTCGACACGCAATATAATGTTATCCGGCATGCGAAGTCAACGTGCCGCGCGATATTCTTTCGCGTGCTGGCTGTCGCGGCGCGGCCTCCTATCAACGCTCTATGCTTCAACGGCACTGGCCATCGAAAATTGCCGTCATTACTTTCTACCACTTCTCTACTTTTTATCGCCGATCTCGGAACCGATCGTGATTAGAAAATTCAGAAATTACTCCGTACCAGAAGATTGAAATTAATTACGGACAGGTTGCGTAGAGTGGTTATTTAACAAATAACACACTTTCCGTGATACCGTTGAAAGTGTATGTAGACATAGGGGATTTGCACTTTGCACAACCTAATTATTGTCTTGCAACACCATATCGTTCATAAATCACACGTTCATTTGTACCGCTACAAACCACCAGTTTCCGTAAATACGGTCACCTTTTTATACGTGTGTACCGAATCGCTGATTGATCTTTCTGTCTCTTTAATTTCCTTACTTCGATCCCAACCTAGATTCGATCCTCTTATTTCCACCTATCATTTTCTATTTGCTTAATAAAGTCGTTACAGTACCTAATTAGAAACTTTGTAAATTCCCTCGGTCGAGATCTCTTCCACGAGATGGAACAGGATTTTCCGTTATCCAAGGCTGACTCGGAAGTCCACGACGATGACTTTTGTGACCGGTGACGATAAATCGCGAAAGGTGGCGTCGCGTTACGGTGCGTGTCGGTTTTCTCCTCTTCGGGTTCTCCATTCCCTTGTGCCACGTTCCACGGCAATCCTCGGGTATATTAAATTCACCGTGGCCTCATATGAACCACGAAATTAAGCGATTTCGCGGGAGCACGTGGAGCGAGAGCGGGCGCGGTAACGCGCTTCAATTAAGCGAGCACCGCCGGGATTATTAATTCCGGATTAATTCGCCGCGACAGCGTATAACATTTCCGCCCGGCTCTTCCCGCGAGTTCCCTCGATCCCAGATGGAAAACCGGAACGACGCTTGCCAGAGACGCCGCGAGTTGACGGTGCCTTTCCGCTTTAAGCGCTGGAAATTCGAATTAGTTGATACGCTCTTTCGTGAGAGGCTGGGACAAATTGCCGGAGATAGGGCCGGGGAGCTTGATTATCGTCTTCTTGATGGTGATTTGGTGCGAGTGTTCGAACGATGATGAATCGAGAATTTAATTAGGTTTAGTTGGAAGTTATTGCTCTACCACAGAATAACACCCTTAATTGAGATTATCCTCATTAGAGATCTGGAATTTAATGTACGCGAAATTAATGCTCTGCGAAATAATTTTAAATGAGAATGTTTAATTTCGGTGAAGTTAAGTTTTTAAAAAAATGAACTATTTGAAACCGCGGCAACCTTCTGGATGACATAATCCCTTTCTTTTCACGAATACTCCTAATTATCGCAATTAATTCATACGCGAATTGCCCGAAAATCACGCTCATCCTCCATCGAGAATCATTCTAGCGGCACCGAACGCTACGATCACAATATATTTCGTTGTTGTGGCTCGCGGAGGGAGGAAAGAGGTTCCGAAAAGTCGGCACGAAATGAAGATGCTCGATGAAGAGGCTGGGCCTGTTGGCTCGGGCCGCAAAAAAAGTCGAGCCGATGCAAGTGTGCCGTGTAACAGGAATAAAGATGATATAGAGGCAACCGTTATTGCTTTCCTTTTTATTCGAGGGGCCGACAGTAGCCTGACTGTCAGATGTTGTGGGCCTCGTTGCAGGGGACATTATTTGATAGCGGATCCATGGGGACGGCCGGAACGGTGTTGGTGGTCCGAAACGATGGCGACTCGAAACAATGAATTTACTTCATAAATCTCAATTCAGCCTGGGTCCACCGGCCAATTAAACTTAATCTCACCGACCACCGCTGTGGGGCCATTTGCCTAAGACGTATCGACGTTGATGCGCAGGGAAACGGGGACCCACGTTGCTTTCGATACCGCTGTAATTGCTTAAACAGCTGACGCTTGATCGTTCAATCTTTTTCACAATCCTTTCGTTAGGTCACCTCTGCTTGCGAGAACGTCGAAATCTGTGGAATTCGTGGAAGAAAGTTTTCGCGTAACTTAGGAAGCTGAGGTATGAATCCTTTTCCTTTTTCCAGTCACTGACCAGTGGTTACTACCACTTTCATTGGATAGTTAGGTTAGGTGTAACGTGAAACTTTGGATTTCTAATCTGATCGTAAATTGATCAATTGAGCGTCATTTTAAAGTTTGGTATCACTGTTTTCAGAAGAAAGTTAGCAACATTAAGAAAATTTTACAAATTTTTTATCAAGAATCTAAGGAGATTAGGGGTTAATTAAGAGGTATGTCGTGTTTCATTTCCAATTTCTGTGACGTCCGAGGCACACTTCCACCAAAAAGTATCCGAAGAAACGTGCGTAACACGTAATATCCCGTTCCTTGCAATATTATGCAATATATCGAAAGACGAGCATGAATCGACCCAGTTCGTGAACACCGAGCAGAATACCGAAATTGCTCGGAAGGACGCTATGGTGTGGACGGTGATTACCGTGTTGGGACAAGCTTCGCGGATGTATACGTTCGTTCCCGAGGCGTTGCTGTGGACGGTGCACGAGCAGACCGGACGGCAAAACGTTTGGTAATTGCTGGTCGCTTTGGGAAGTTCCAAAGACTCGGAGGAGTAGTTTCAAGGGTCGTCGAAAAGACGGGACCTGCTCGTGCGAGTGGAGGAGCTCGGGGAAGAGCCGCTTCTAGGAAGCCTTGTTCCCGGACTCTCGCTCCCATGGAAACCGCTCCCGTATTCGCGAATCGTGGGATTTCTCCCGTCACCGGCCACATTGACGCGGAAATGAGAAACATACCGATGACACGTGTTACTCACGCTGACGCGAGCTTTCTGCCTCCTCTTCGCTTCAATTTTGAGGAAATATCTTCCACTTTGGCTCGAGCTCGCGGTCCGCTTCGCGTGAAAAATATGAAAATAGCGGTAAACTCTTGACACTTTAATCTTTGCACATATTTTTCGTTCAACGAAAGTTCTGTTTCCGAAATTTGTCGTGTTCCGCCGATGGTATAGTCGGTGGAAGGAATACAGCGAGGTCGTAAATTCAGGGGTTAAGAGATCGATGCGGTAACACTCAGGATCGAACGCGGCATGTTTAATTTTTCGATTCGAACTGAGTGAAAGCTAAGGCATGCTTTATGCAGCCCTAAGGTTTCATGTCCTTATCTTCTCGGATTTCTCACCGATTCTACAATCTCGCTATATTTCTTCCATCGGCTATACACTTGACGCGTAACGTGTTAAACTTAAAGACCCCAGGGGAACTGCGTAAAACTGAACGAGTACTTTTGCACGATAGTAATGACATTTTACGAGATATATTATATTACCTATTTCCGTTGAAACAGAGATAAATAGTGAGTTCGAAAAGGGTATGCAACTTCCGGACTATTCTAAACGTACCGCGTTCCACGCGCGCGCCAAGCGATATTCGAGACGTAATGAAAGAAGAATCATCTGAATGGTGTATGTAATTCGTGTGACTAGGATTCATGAGGGAAAAGCGCGACAGTAGCCCGAGGCCTGTAAGGATAATTAATAGCTTAATTTCAACCTATCAGGAAGTCATTTCTCACGCGACCGCCGGCGACGTGCGTTTAGACCTCGGCGACTGTCCACTTTATAGACCCTCTACCGCCCCGAGGATACGCGTTTCCAAAAAGAAATCCAACCGTTCCTCGTCTAACGTACTTTTTTACTTCTCGCTCTAGTGATAAATTTCGCAATTTGCTTAATCTCTATACGATTAAATTGTCCGTAGCGATTCGCTCCGACATTGTAGCGTTGATAATGGGAAGTGCTTAATATAGACGTCGTTCTTCTTCCGAGTTTCCAAGGAAAAATAAAGAAAGAGAGAAGGCAAAAATCGATGGTGACACGTGGATTATAAAACATTTCGAGAAGCTGTTCGATTTCTTTATCTAATCGGGAGCGGTTAAGAGAAATTGTTCCGTGGTCGAAAACGGCGGTGCTTTTGGCAGGCCACGAAATTAAGATGTATCGTCGAAATCTGGTGCGGGTAATTTGCATCCGTCGCGACGCCTACGTGGCTTTCCGCCTCCGCTCTCAGTCCCACCCGTCTGCGGCCCAAACACACCCATTCCTGGCCTATTCGATTGTTCAGCAAACTCTTTGAAACCTCGACCGTGCTTCGGTGCCTTGAATCGCTTCGCTCCTCGATGATTTTCGCCTACTAAATTGTTCTCTGTCTGCGTTACCGTGTACGGGTATGCAATGCCGATTAATTGCTCACATCCTGTGAATGGTGAATTTCAACGTTTCCTAAGTGAACGACGACCGCGCCACGTCTCGAGAAAATCCTTTCAATTATACCATTATTTCGTAACGAAAGTAAATAGGTGTATATACAGAGTGTGACGAGGTTAGACGGTAAACCGGAAACTTCAACTGGTTTCAGTCTCGAGTATCTCCCTTGTCCACTCGTTCAATTCGTGGCCGTGATTTTTGTAGGTAGAGCACGCGTGTCTGAGCCGCGGCGGTTCACGATTTAATAGGACGATCAGCGTGATGCCTGCTGACGGATTTAAGAGCGGACGAATTTAGAGGGTACGCGTCCTACGTCACGACAGCCGTCGCGAGGGACGCTCGATTTTTATTCTCATTTTTTTTTTATTTTCGTGCTCCGTGACCAATCGTCGCGTGACGGTGTCCACCGTCGTTCGCGCGGCCACAAAGAAACCATAAATAACACGGTGGATTTAAAAGGAACGCGGGCGGAATTAAACCTGCGTTCGAGGAACCACTTTTACTCTTGATTGTTTAATTAGCCCTTTAATCGAGCACGAAAAGAAAGAAAAATCAGCCGATTTTCTTATTTAACGAAGAACGATTCGTCGGACGATTTCATTCATTCTGTGTACAGCACACCTCAGACTGCGTGCACAATCGTTGATGAAAGGCAGACTAAATAAAAGTCCCGTCCAGCTGTCCATTCGTCCAGGCGGCGAAGTGTTACATCACATAGAATGATAATTTCGCAAAATGATGATTGATGCGCCACGGTAATCTCTTCCACGGCGACGCTAAAGATAAATCTTGATAGCGATTTCATGTAAATGCGATTCATGCAAATTGTCCGGAATAACTGGCGGACTACTATCGCGACGCGACGACAGAAAGAACACAAAAAGTGATCGCAGATGTCCCCTTTCGATGTAACCGTGTAATCAAATTCTTCGAATTAACCAATGCCTGTGTGTTTCTCATTGATTTTAATAACCGACAATTCGCTAATTAAATCCATTTATCCGTCATGCGTACACAGAACCATTCAGATCTACGTCGAGAGATAGGGAAATCAAAAAGTCCCGCCAAATTATTCGTCGCGCAAATTCCCCGTAATACATTAAGTCGTCCCATAAGTTCGCGCCGAAAGCGAAGAATATTTCAATGAAAATCCATGGAAATGCTATAGCGACGACGTAACAACAGTCTTCTCAAAAGAAAAAACAAAAGAAAAAATAGAAAAGCTTCTGAAATAAGAAGGCTCCTACGTTTCTTTTTTTTTTTTAACAAATTTAAAGGTTCCTTGGAAATATTGATCTAAATTATAAAATTCCATACGAACTTACGAGACGACTTGATACGTACACACGTCACCATGTTCAGAATCCTCCGCTCGAATTTTCGAAAGGGACGAGTAACGATCGAACCCCCATGAATACAATTGCAGCGGGTCGAATCGGTGGACAGAATGGTGGCGTGGTTCGGGTGGGTCGATTTTATGGCGCGGCCAATACACGCGGCGTGTACACACGGGGTACGTAGGCGCGGATACGTGCCTCGCAATCCCCCATACGTTATATTAACACATTAGGTCCGCTCGCGTGCCAAAACCCCGTAAGCCGTAAGTAACAATAAGCAAGGGCCCCGTAGTCCCCTCTCGATGGTCGCGAGATGAGGATCGAGGAAGAAAAAGGCGGGGAGAGAGAGAGAGAGAGAGAGAGTGAAAGAGAGGGTTTCTCAAGGGAGGGTTCCCGACACACGATACACACGGGCGCACCTTGTGTGTAACGCGCTTTCTGTTCCTGGTTCCGTCGTTTCGGGGAACGACACACGTCACGCCACCCAGCTAACCACTTTTCCTTTCGAGATTTGTAGTGTTCGCTGCCCCTGGAATTACCTACTGCCAGTTACACCGCGGCAAATAGCGGTTAGCGAATTCGACGCTGGTATATTTAGCTCGAAAATGGCTAATGCTGTGCTAGTGTAACACGTGTTCGAACCATGTATTATTATTACGTCTTTATTGGGGTATTAGGCGGTGTAACGAGCACGGTTATCGGTTACAAGTGTAATCGACGTGTTTAATACCGGTTTCTTAAATCGATTTTCCTGCTCAGAAGTGTAGAAAAAATGGGACGTTTTAGAATGAAAGATTAATTCAGCGGTTAGATTGATTTGTTTTGTCTTCTTCGTGCGTCGCTGGAGAAATAGCAATAACAACTACAATCGTTTCGCTTGTTACGTTACGATTCTAATATAACAGATTTCAATATCACAAGTTTTATCCTGCCTATTAAAGTACACCGATACCTCGTATCTCCTTTATCGATCGTTCGAAAAAAAGTGTTCGAACACGAGTTGCAAATCTCCACCCAAGAGCGATAACGCGGCTAAAACTGTTTCGTACGGGCGAAACGTGTCTGGAAGCCAAAGGGCTCCGGGAGTTATTGTGTATCGCGTTTTGAAATATACCGGTTGCCTTCAACTCGCCGCAGCCGGCTAATGCACCTGCCGCCGATCTTAAGAATCGTTCGATATTTACAATCCGCCGTTTAATTGTACAATTTCATCCAAAAATTTTCCCACCACTCGCAATTACACACCTGTAAAAAGAAACACGGAAGAAAAGGGACAGTTTGAAAATATCCTCCGATAAATTTCGTACAACTTTATTCGAACATGGACGGTCGGTGGAGCGAGGAGGACTCTTTCGGGAAAGGGAGAATAAAGCGTCGGTTGAGAACCACTTTGACCACACGCACACTCCTCGGTGGCTCCAATTAAGCGGGCAACATTAATTTCAACCACCCGGTCCGACCCCGCGGTTATCTCCTTCTCTCGTGCACCCGCCGTTTAGTCTCCTCTCTCCTCGTCTCCCTCGTCATCTCTCTTTCCGTCTTACGCTCGACTCTCCTCGTTCCACCATTGCCCTCCACGCTGCTCGCTTCC
>NW_017100190.1:4804469-4814758 GCF_001263275.1 Habropoda laboriosa | reverse complement strand
GCGTTCACTTTAGCCTTCTCTCGCCGCTTCGACCACGCATTTTTGTCTTTGTTAATAAGTGGACGTTGATAGTTCAATGCGATATTGTTGCGCAATCTCCGCGGTTTTGTGACCTGGGCCAGGGGCCCCCAGGCCCAGTGGTAATCAGCTGGGATCGTCGTTGGAAGAAACGCCGAGAGAAAAGCATTCGCAATCTTAATACGGCTATTAGCGGATATTACAGTTTCGATAGCAGCGATGGTAATTGTTCTTTAATGGGACATTAGCACTTTAGAGATCCTTCGCTCTCGCCGGGCAATATTTCACTCTGCACACTTGTGCGCTAAAGGCAATCCCTACTTTTGCCCACGTCTAGCTCAACAGTTTCTGACGGCTCCCTTTTCCCAGCATACACACGCATACGCTGGCAAGCGGGACCGTTTCAATGGAGCCAGCTGATAAGCGCAAAAAACCGTGCCTCCTTTGTGTCAATTTCTTCTCGACGTTCTCTCAAGTCGAACAGAGAAACCTCCGATGGTAACGTGTTATCGCAGGAAGAGATGGTAAAAAAAAAGGATTTCCAGGTTTTTCGTTTGTTGTTCCAACCTTACTTCTATATTTATCCATCGGTAAAACGAAAGCCTCGTATTTGTTTCCATTCCCGTATTCTCCTCGTCACGTCTCATTCCGGTTTTCTCCTTCTTTTTCTCCGTCGTGTCCTCGTTCCCCGTTCCTCCTCCTTCCTCTTCGTCGTCGTCTTCTTCTTCTTCTTCTTCTTCGCCCCACCAGGCTAATACCCCGCGATTTTTAGCGTGGCACAGCTCGCTAATTCGTCTCGCTCGAGTCGAGCTTCTGTACACAAGCAGGAGTGGTTTACTTTGCCGCTGGGATCGACTTCCTTGCCACACGCTTCGCGAAAACGCGACTGTCTGCCGGGAGGGGCGGAGGGAGCAGAGGGGTGTGCGTGGAAGATGTTGTGGCAGCGGAAGAGCCGTGAGTGCCGGTGATATTTTTGAGATTGTCACGCGGTCGCGAAGTACGAGTGAAGTTTTGGCACCGGCGAGGAGGAAGATTAAGCACGGGTACGTGTCATCGTGGGCAATTTCGTCTCTTTCCTTGAATATTCCAATGTTCCTTTTCACTTTTCCCTCGCTCTTTCTCTCTCTCTTGTTAATTTATACTTGAGAAAAGTTAGCCGTGTAACTCGATCGAAGTTTCATCCCTTGGTTGCACGTCAAGCTAGAGATAACGGTAATTTCGCGGCGCGCGAGAAGGTTGGATGCTTGAGAAATTGACTGAGCGAGCCAAGGGGCGAAATAGAAAGGGGGTGTCAAAGGGGGGAACGTCGCGTTAAGCGTCGCGACAGGATGACGTTTCTAATGCGAAACTGAGGAATTAGAACAGTCGCACTGTCTAATGAGATACTAATTGCACCGCATTCCCATAGTATTGACCTGACGCCGGATCAGATAAGTCAGCCTGGGGGAAAGTACGCGCGTACACACACGAGATATATTCGCGAGATTCGACCGAAAATGTTGCTCGAACGAAAGAAAGATAGAGAGAGACAGTTGGTCTGTGAAGGATCTATCGATCGAGTGTCGTAGACGGTCCGTGAAACTGAAACGTGTACGCAGTAATTACACGAGACAGGAATATGAACGCATATTAGCGTTCGGAAACTAATGAAACGTTTGTTCTCCTGTGGTCTGACTTGGCGTTTCTATACCACTTCGCAGACGGAACCCTGTGTCTTTCCGGAAAGTAGAGTACGTACTCCAAACTGCAATCAGTAGAATCTGTCGCTGGTCAGACGTGTTAGAAGATGCTTTTGCATTCGGTGATCTAATACTAGGTTCAGTGTATCGCGAAGGTTCAGAGGATTCTAATTAAAGTGTGCTTCGTTGTATTGTACTTGTTTATTATGGGCGAACAAAATTAGCTACGTGTACACTTACATGATATCACACATATAATAACAAGGTTTTTATTAAGCTACCTACTTATAATTACAAGTGTTTGAGCAAAAATGCAACGAGAGAGGGCAAAGATTGGAAATTGGAGATTTATTATTAGAGTTCAGATGAAAAGTTAATAGTCTAGTTCAAAAGGTAAGATTTCGTTGCAAGTTTAAACGAAGAGAAAGATAAAAAGGAACGATTTTCAGATTGGACGAGATAGAAGTTTCAACTTCAATTTTAGCATCTATTCGCGTTGAACAAATTCGGAACCTTTCGTTAAATATGTACATACGTACACCACCGGCCAAAAATTTGGAATCACCTGCTAATTTACACCAATATTGAATCCGCTACTAATTCTTTATTGATTTAAAACTGATGTTATGGAGATCAATAGCACTTTACCTCATTTCAATTGATTTGAATGATAAAAAATTCGTTAAAAAATTATTATAAATGCAAACTTCTCAGATGAAAAGTTAATAGTCTAGTTCAAAAGGTAAGATTTCGTTGCAAGTTTAAACGAAGAGAAAGATAAAAAGGAACGAATTTCAGATTGGACGAGATAGAGGTTTCAACTTCAATTTTAGCATCTATTCGCGTTGAACAAATTCGGAACCTTTCGTTAAATATGTACATACATACACTACCGGCCAAAAATTTGGAATCACCTGCTAATTTACACCAATATTGAATCCGCTACTAATTCTTTATTGATTTGAAACTGATGTTATGGAGATCAATAGCACTTTACCTCATTTCAGTTGATTTGAATGATAAAAAATTCGTTAAAAAATTATTATAAATGCAAACTTCTTTTTTAAGAATTTTGGTGCAACTTGCAATGCACAGTGATTCCAAACATTTGGCCGGTAGTGTATATCCACGTTTTCTTGAAGCAGATCGACGTACCATTTAAGAACTGTCAAATTCATTTCTTCGAGATCTGACTTAGATCGTTTAAAAATTACGTGTCTCCGTTAATAAGTAAAGAAGGACACTTTCGAAAAGTTCTGATATCACCTTATCAAATTTCTTTTTCCTCGACTGCCCCTTTGGCGAAGTGGAGTCTCGTTGCGCAAATTGCGATGGATCGTATTAAAACCCGAACCGTGTATCTCTTTGCTTATCGAACGATCCTCGTCCGAACATCGCGATATAGAAAAGAGCTCGAAGAAAAAAATCGGAGTGCATACGCATCGCGTGCCAAGGTTTATCCTCCGGTGTGCGGCGCTAGGCGCCGAATGCGCAAAGTGCCGGCTACGTGGCAGGCCTTATTAGGAGGCATAGTTAACGAGCGGGCCGGCACGGCGATCGTTCGTGATTCACGCTTTCCTCGCCGTGATCCCATTTAACGCCGTTGATTTCGAGTATCGCGAACGGTGGTTCGCCCGCGTGGAAATCCCGTGTCTGAGAGCTGGCGCGGTGCGGCGCGACTCGGCTCGATCGCCAACCACACGCATCCACCTCCGGTTTATGCTATCCTTGGACGGCGTCTCTGTCCGTCTGTAATTATGCGGCTCGATTTGATGAGCCGCGCGCATCAGATGGTTTCGCGCGATTCTTTCCAACGTTTTCATTAAAATGTCTGCGCATTGCCGGACCGCGGCCTAACAGCGGTTTCGCGCGAAACACGGACGTGATTTATCGGCGTTGCACGCGAATCCAAGATCCCATTAGCGGGACCGGTTAATTAGCAGTAATAGACGCTCTACCACCTCTCTCTCTCTTTCTCCCTTTGTCTCTCTCTCTCTCTCTTTTTCTCTGTGCCTCGCGGCTTTTACATCAAAAGGAAATTTGTTTACCGGACAACCACTTTGCGCGATTAACCTATCCTCGCCATCGACAGATCGCCGTGTCTGACGTCCAAATGGCCGTGGTCCAAAATATTGTTCGAGATTGGATTCTTTGAAGTCTCTTTCTCTCTCTCTCTCTCTCTCTACACGTTTAGCTGGTAGGCGTTCTTGGATATTAGGATCGAAAGGGTGGCCTGGACGTCTTAATCGATGAAGTAAACGCCGGAGAACGAGTTCTACGCTTGTCGGTCTATTTTGATTCCAATTTTCTCTGGTACCATAAAATTCTATTGCATAAAAACGATTTACTAACAGTTATTTATGAATGAACGTTATTATATGTACTCCGATAAACGACGAAGATGTCGAACGTCGGTGTTTGATACATCTGATCAATTGTTCGATTTACGACGATATTATGTAATACTAAACACGTTGATTATCTTAATAACCATTTTTATAGCGTTACCTATATGGCTAGCTATTCTAAATCCACGCTGGTTAGCCTGCTTAAATGACTCATTAGCGACGATTATTAAGGCTCGTTTGTATCATTAAGAGATCGTAATTGCGGTTAATCGGTGCTCGTAAAGAAGTCTCGATTCTTTCTTCTTCTTTTCGTCGTCGTCTCCCGGTATCCTTGCCAGGAGTGGACATTTATTTGATTTAATATTCTCGTTACGTAAGGATAATTCCACGTTCTAGAAGAAGTTTAAGGCGTTTCTCGAATCTCGGATATTATCGCAGGATGCACGTGCGAACGCATCGAAGTTGTGGGACCATTTTAACCGGCCGTTTAGCCACGCACAACTCAAAATGTCATCGTAGATTCGCCCGAGGGCGATTTCATGGGTGAACACCGTCTTAAACCTCGGAATTATTGAAAACGACGTTTACGTTATCGTGGGAACGGCTATCAGTCGACGTCCTATGGACAGCTATTCATCGTTCGTGGAGAACCGTAATCGCTATCGATGATGGTCATTAATATCCCTGGCTGGATAACTTGAACTCCATGATCGACGATATCGGCATGGTACGCATTATGATTTAGAAATCGGCCTCTGCCACGGACGTGAGATACACAGGTACCATTAAAAGAACAGTTCGATCGCGTAAAGCAATATAAGAATTCGGATAATCGGGTCTTGCCTCGATCGTGAAACAATGCAGGATTGAATAACCCGCGGTATTTGCACGGAAAAAGAAAGTACCGGAATACCTCCAAGTTTTTCTTTCTCTTGCTTGTCGAGCAATGGAAGGGGGAAGAAAAGTGATCGGGTGGAAATGTTCTTCGACTAAATTCGACTTCTTTTAATAAAAGTGTATCGTAACGCTTGGGGTAATTTGAACATGATTTTAATACATAATCAAGATGTGAGGAGAACACGAAGTGCGGAACACGATCCTTTTATCTGGTATCTTCGGAACGAACGATTCGATCGAAGATAGATAAGAAGCAACGAGATCGATATTGTAACGATCGACGATCCACCGCGATAAGGCAACGATTTAATGTAATAATTAATAATAACAATGACCGTGCGCTATTTCGTAGCGGAGGCGGCGCGACTGGAACAATGTAGAACATCGAGCATGTAACTCGGTGAGTTATGCTCGCTCCGGGTGCGGATACCCGGGTCGTTCGTTTATCTCGTATCTTTGTTATCTCGCCACGGGAACGATGAATATCGCGGCTGGCGACGAAAGATCAACGATCGTGAATGCACGACCGCGGGCCAATCGATTCCAATGATACCATCTATTTTTAACACGCCGCGTGACGGCGCCCGCGATCCAACAGCGTCGCGAACACGATCGCCGCTGATAAGGATGATTTTCCCTAATTCGGTTCCAATTCGAAAGTTGGAAAATTTAGAAATTTTTATATTTGGAAATTTGAGGTTTCGAAGATTTGACAATTCGAAATTTTGAATATTTTGGGAATTTGATATTTCGAAGATTTGGGAATTCCGAACTTTGAATATTTGGGAATTTGAGGTTTCGAAGATTTGGAAAACTGGAAACTTTGAATATTTGAAAATTTAAAATTTTGAAAATTCGAAAATTCAAATCCCCAACATTCGCGAATTCGGGATTCCATCGCAAAATCCGAATTCTTCGAATCGGGAAGCCAGGGCGGCAAGAATTAGCTATACCGTTTTTTCTCGATCGGCTCGCGTCAGAAGCGGAACGGAAAGCGACTTTCCCACGACTGTGGAGAACCACTTCGGGGCGAGTTCCTTGAAAATTCACGCACACACTCATGCACGTGGTGCGTAAAATTCGCACGAATTCCTATTTAATACGCGGTCGATCGCTCCTTCTTTGATTGGTGCGCGCTGAAAAAGGTCACGAGCCAAAGACGGGAGGGTGGTTGGAGGCGAGCACACCGGAAGAACCGGCTCCGGGAGTGCAGAACCAGGAATGAAGTCATTAATCGTCTTTTCGAGCAATATATTATTTGCGAATTTCCATTTCTCATTATTCTTAACGCGGTCCGCGTTGCCAGCCATCTGCCCACGTTAAACCGCGAAATCGTTCTTGCGATTAAAATCGTCCCTCATCCACGCGTACAGACGTATTTCACGTTCGTTCGTCTTCGCGACCAAATTGGCAGGCTCACGAAGATATAATTAAGCTGCCTTTCCATCTTACTATACCTTCGCTTTCGCTTCAATTTTACGGATCTTGCGTGCACAATAGTGATTGAAGCGCTCGAATCGCGTATAAAGTGAGTGATCGAAATGCTGTAATTTCTGCTCGATCATTTCTACCAATTTTATTAATACTAACTTTCCTCTCGCATTCTACTGCACCATACTTCCACAAATAAATACCAAAAACCCACTCTACTCTTAAAATGCACAATCTAAAAATTCAAGTAACACCAAATTAAACCAGAGATAAATAAACACCCCTGAACATTTACACGTGTACCAAATCTAAACCCGTTTCGAATCTGTCGAGAGCTACGTCGACGGTGGCTGGTCAGGATAAAACGATCGACTGGAAGTGGAAGAAAGAAGGAAGGAACGGAAGCGAGAGCAAGCGAACCGCGCCTTAATGGAAACGAACTAACGACCCGTGGAAACGTAAACGCAGTCACGTACTCGCGGGTAACGATCGACGAGTGACCAATCAATGGTGATTATTTATGGTTATGGGTACGGCTACGGGACACCGGCTACTTTTCGTACGATTCCGTGGGTCCCAGGGACACCTTAACGAGTCGGTTGGAAAAATGTGAGCGGCTGGCTGGCTAGATCCTGCGAGAACGCGTAAACCGAAGCGAAATCGGCGTCGATCCGCTCGATCGACGACGCTTTCCACCGTGTCTCTCTGTTTCTCCTGGATCGCGGAGTCGCGACCATCGTCCCACGGTTTCTCGATCCGCTCGAGCGCGTTATTATTGTCGTTTCATTGGCGAATCGAAACCCTTTTTCTCCTGGAATTTCGGTTGCATTTGATGTGGTCGAGAGATATCTCGCCTTCAATGGAGGAGGGAAAAACGGTTTCGAATCCTTTTTATACACCGCGAAGTTTGATTTATCGTGGTCGTTGTTCTTTTCAATGGATCGCAATTAGAACCTGTTTTTATGGATATTAGAGGAATTTCTTTGTGGGAGGTAATAGGTGTTATTTGGAAAACTCCTGTGAACCGAGTAATTATCAAGTGTAATCGACACGATTGCAGAATTATTTCACATCTGTCTTCACTTCGCTCTGATACGTTAATTTGTGTTACACCAGTGTACACGTGGTGATACAAGTGTGACACTATTTTAACCAGAGTAAATTCTATTGAAAAACGCGACCGAAAGTCACGGGATAAGGTCCATTCTGGTTGCAATTGACGCGAACTGGAAGTCACGGGACGAGTGAATCGTAAATCATTATCGTCGTTCGGTTAATTGACGTTAGGACCGATAGGAGGGCCGCGATAATGGCCTCCCTTTAGCCGCGCTTTTATCGCGGGAACCACGCGAGAATCGATAATTGATTATTATTAATGAAATGCTTGTCCACGATCATTGCCCTCTTTAACCGCTGTGTTTTTTCTCTTTTTGTTCTCAGGACGAAGTAAGTAACGAGCCACGACAGTTACGCCTCGAGTGCTATAGGCGAGACGCTTATGACGAAAACACGGCGAACGGAGAACGTGAGCTTTTTCGAAGCCATTTTACAATACCACGTTCACGCTTGTCTCTGTGGAAGCTTGCCATCGGTCTGCGTCCACCGAGTGTAACGTGGACGTCTGTTCTTTCATCTGATTCGATCTGGAATTAATCACTGATCGTCTATGAATTTTCGATCGAGATTTGCCCTGTGTTCAAGTTCTCTTTCATGTCAACCTGAATAACGAAGATCGAGGTCCTTCCATCGATATTGTAACATCCTTGAATAAATCTGAAAACCTTCCTCTACTTTTTTATCAGTTGGTCGTCGGTATTATCAGAGTCTTCGTTCAGATACGGATCGCACGAAGTCGTTGCAAATAGGTTAATCCTGTTCCGCAGCAATAAACGAGCGAGTAGAAAATCAGGATGCGGACAGGTATCAATGGCCTTCGGTGACCAACGTCGAAGAGGTCTTAATTCCTCGAATGACATTTCACTCGTTAACCGGACCGCGTTTCCCGTTCGTTTCCGCGAAAGCTCGCGCAAAACGCGGCTCATCCGCCGTTCCTGCACACGGAAACTAACGAGCTGTTCGACGTTCGACGTAAATTACCTTTTCGAATGTGGGTTACGAGCTCCTTACCCTCCCTCTGCAACCGATATTAACGTTGGCCCCCGCGAGTGCATACATACGTCTGTATGGTACTCGAAACGATTCCCCTTGTCCCGGTTTAACGAGGGCCGCGATTCGACGCGTAGCCAGCCTTTAAAACTGTCAATCGACGCGGATCGAAGTCGAGCCGCTCGTAATTCTCGTCGAATCGGAGGAATGACTGCGAGGCAGAGAAGTCGGGAAGGCCGGTTGGCCGTGTCGACACGCTTAGCCTCGTTTGTCCCGAGTAATGGCCGTAGTCATAACTCAACCGCGGAGTACGGCCTCTCTCGATCGAGTCCTGGACTCTACAACAGTCATTTCTGCTTGCTCGACGTGACGCTTACACGCGACCGACCGATCGAGACTGGCCGAGCAAGCAGGATAGATCAGATTCACGGAAACGACAAGCCGATCGGCTCTTCGCGTTCGAAGATCGCGCAACTCGTTTGAAGAAGACGATATCTGGTCGGATCGTTCCAGTAGCTTCCACGAGAATGTGCCTTTTCATCGGTGGGATAGGGTGTACAGATAGAGGGAACTCTGCTTCGGTAGAATGTTAGTTAGCGGAGAATGTGAATTCTGTCTGTTTCGTAGTCGATGGGAGTGCCTTTGATTTTTTTAGACAGGCTAAGTTTCGATCTTTTGTATAGATCATTGGAAGGAGAGAGGATGTTGGAAGATAGGCTGTCAGAAACACTTGTTGGATTAAAAACGATCTAGGCGAAATCTCAATTTTTTGTATAGATCACTGGAAGGCGAAAGGATCTTAAAAGATAGGCTATCAGAAGCACTTGTTAAATTAAAAATGATGCAGGCAAAGTTTCACTTTTTGTATGGATCATTGGAAGTAGGGAGAATCTTAGAAAATAGTCTGTCAGAAACACTTGTTAGATTAAAAATTATGTAGACAAAGTTTCAATCTTTTGTGTAGATCATTGGAAGAAGAGATGATCTTAGAGAAATTTGGATTAAAAAATGTGATCGATAATGTAAGGAAGGGAGAATTTTTCCAAGTCCTGCGAAAAGTGTCTTCTTTAACCACCACAAGCAATTGGTTCATCTCGTTTTCTCCCATTTTCGAACGTTCTACAATTATCATATCGAGGCAGTAATAGATCGAACGACACGTCCACATTCCTCCAAGAAACTGCTCGTCTGTAACGTGTTCCCGGGATGGTATTCACGCGACACTTTCTGCCCAGCGACGGTAATTCCGTGTTGGAAGAACCGCGAGAGACACGAGAATTTATATCGAGATCACTCTCACACGCAACACTCACTGTCCCCGCGACCACGCCGTTCTGCACGCACTTGAGACGCGGAAGAACCGGTGAATTACACGAAACGCACTATCTCTCACCGAACTCCGGCTCGATTCATCCATCGTCGCCGTAGAAAAACGATATTTATGGCAACAGCTACCGCTATCCACCGCCTGTAATTCGTTTCTTTGCACGCGTGTTGACCTGTCCGCCAGATTTCCCATGCGATGCCCACGGACATTTCCCGTTCGTGGAACTCGGGTGCACCCCCGCGGCGACCGTCTTTAATTACGCGCGTTTCCCGCCACGCGGGATACCTACCAGGCTAATATTTTAATAAATATCGGGGCACAGTGGCGAGCTGAATATTCGTCGTTAGCCTGCTACACTCGTCCAGCTCACGTGGCTAATCGTTGGAAATTGGCCGAACTGCATGGCTCGACCGCTGCGTTCGGCCTTTTAACGAGCGAACGACGCACCCTTTCCTCCTTCCTTCTACGTGACGCCGTTCAACG
>NW_017100190.1:4799725-4804430 GCF_001263275.1 Habropoda laboriosa | reverse complement strand
ACAGTGTTTATCCAACCATAATCACTGGTAAATTTGTCGAGAGCGATTTAAGGCGATTGTTGGGCCGCCAGTCGCTGTAAAGATGTGACGATGAACGCGTTACAGCGTTTCCCTTTCGCTTTTGTGTACGCTGTCGGTATCTATAGTGTTTACCTTGTTCTCAACGTGTAAAATTTAGAATATCGAGAGAAATTAGACGGTTGTTACTCGAAGGGTTAACAGTATCGAGAATGAATCGAGATAGTTTCATTAACGGTGATTTAGAGAAACGAGCGGCGGCTAGGTAATTAAAAACAATAATGAACGCAGCGACGCGACGCTCGTTAATTAGAATTGATAATTGCGAGCGGCGATCGCGACACGCCGCGGGACGGCGCGAAGGCTGGCCGGTATTGAGAAACTGTTCCTTGTAGCTGGTCCCAGGGACCGCGATAAATTTTCCGACCTCTTAATTGATTTCTGCGCCGGGAAGAATAACTCGTTGCTATCGGACCGTTTAACAGTGTCTTGTGTAAGGATGTTGTCGAAGGGAGCTTTCCTTGATTCTTTCTGTGCACAGATTGAACAAGCGTTCAATTTCGAGTCGATTCGAGTGTGGTTAAAGGAATATCGCAGTGTGTTCGTTTTAGTTTGCATAATGTAGTATGCTAGTCGATGAAACGCAGATAAAAGTTGTTTGGAAAATTAAAAAGAACTACTTGTTTACTTAGGTATCTAATTAAAAGTTCTGCTTTATTAACCCGTTGTGGATTGACCAATTTTTGCGTTCAGTTGTGCAAATAAAAAAGATATGCAAGATTTTAAAGCGTTTAAAAAGAAAATTTACTTACTTTTTCAATATACTCAATTACATAAAAATATAAATATAGAAAATATAGAAGTACATGAAATCTTTATTCGCGAGTAAAGCACAGTTTATCTCAAGCAAAAGATATCACTGAAAAGAGAAGCTACGTAGAAAACGTATGTCTGTACAGAAGAATCTATCGGTTGATCTTTAGAAAAATCAGTCAGTTCAACGTTCCTTTGTCTCGAGCACCGCGATGCTCTCCTTCAACTTCTCTCCATTGGCAAGAAGAAACGTTCGAGCTCCTAGACACCTGCACGGTTGCAAAAATACGCGACTCCCTTTTTAGATCGGACAGTTGAACTCGCGGTTTTCTCGTCGTATGATCCAGCACCTGTCCCACTTCGGTCCTTCAGCACACAGCTCTCCCCGCACGGTTCTTCCAATGTATCGTTTAATGAATTCTTGGCGTCTCCCCCCGCGCCTCTTGTCCGAGGGCCGTTTCGCATCCGTCGACGCTGGCAGACGTAATTAAAAGGAACGTGACGCGCAAGTTTAGTGGCGCTTTAAGAGCGGGCCGGATCGTTGCACGTAGAACGCGCGGCACCGCGCGATTCATACCGGCTACGACTCACTTCGCGCGCGGCCTCCGACGATCGCCGATCGACCACAGACTCACGGCGATCGTGCGACTCGATCGTGTCCGCGCGCTCGTAATTATCAGGTCCAGCTTTATGGGTCGAATACTCGACAGTGTGGAGTCTACGCTAATGGAATTCTCAGCTAAGAGCTTTCCTTCGTGGAAATGGTAGAATAGGGTAAGTAGGACTTTGGAGATTTTTCTACTCGGAGCTTTTCTTCGTGCAAATGGTTAAATGGGGAAAGTAAGACTTTGGAAATTTTCCAACTCAAAGCTTTTCTTCGTGGAAGTGAGAAAATAGGGAAACTAGGACCTTTTCTTCGTGGAAGTGGAGAAATAGGGAAAATAAAACTTTGGAGATTTTCCAACTCGGACCTTTCCTTCGTGGAAAATGGCGAAATTGGGACTTTGGAGATTTTCCAACTGGGAGCTTTTCTTCCTGGAAGTGGTGAAATAGGAAAAGTAGGACTTTGAAGTTGAGATCTCGAGACGATAAATTAGGATATATCAGTTTTCTAAGTCAAGGGTTCTTACCCACGAGCACGATATTGGGAAAGTGGAAGTTCGGACAAAATAAATGGGAAATGGTACCCGTATTTGTTGATCGTTTGTCTTACATCGCGCGAGATAGTTGATCACTTTCTATTCGCCTTGAGAGCAGAAAAAAGTCCTGAAAGGCTGTCCTCAGTGGTTCGCGCCGCTCTCTGCAGGGTTTTGCAAGAACGATCGGTAAATTTATGAGGACTTGATCCCGGCGTAGCTCTTGCGCTCGCTTCGTGGAATCCGCTGGAAATGGTCTCCTTCCTGCATCGAACGGCTAACAAACCTTCAAACACGTCCAACTATTTTCTCAGTTATATACCTAATACCATATCCCAGTAATAATTCTCCAACAAAATACCAGCGAATTTTGTAAAAAGAGCAACCTAACGATCATATCCAAACTTTCTTATTCCCCCCGTATCAAACGAAAGGGATAAATCCTGACAAAAACACTCTGGATCCTCGCAAAAAAACGACACGATACATCTAGATCACGGTGGCGAAGCAGACAATCGATCGAATCGAACAGTTGCTTTTTTTCAGCGAAAGGACGATGATTTCGCTAAATCCACGGTGCGTAGCAGACGTTGTCGATGCAAGACGAACCATTTATATTCCCTCTTTCTCTTTTTCCACCAATCTCTGGAATCTCACGACAATCCACAGCCATCAGCGTCGAACCAATTCGAATCCGTAGGCCAGGCCTCTCTCGTCTCTCGACTGGGCTCGACACCGATACCAGTGCAATTAAAAGCAACGTGACCAGCGAGACAAGCAGCAAAACTGTGAAAGACAACGATCCGACCGTTTCTACAATTCGTTACGCAAAGGCTGCGGCGAGCGTTGTTCACCGAACGAGGGGGGGACACGGTTACGAGAAGGCGAAGAGAAGGCGAGAAACAGAAGGATATTGTTGCCGGTTTGTCTTGAGGACGGCGAGCAACGAAACGACGACCAGAGTCGTCCTTCGGCGATAAAACGTTCACCGCCTCGTCGCCCGGATGACAGGACAATGATGAAGCGGTTTAATTGTTCCCGATCCGACGAGTTTTTCCGTCAATTGAATTACACCGGTAAAATTCCCCCGCAAGAAGCGAATAGTTCCAGGCGCGTCCCTGCGAGGTCGAATCCGGTGTAAAAACAGAGCTACCCGAGCACCCATTGTTCCATCTTCTTCTGCATCGTGTACACGTTTGAATATTTGCTTTTCTTCGAAACGATTCAATCACCTTTCCCTTGGTCGTTGAGTAATCCACCTCTCTGTTATATTCCTGATACTTTTCCTTCAAATTATTCTCGTATCATCTCCGTCGCGAACAATTCGATAATTCCTGGTTCCAAAGTTATTGTCACGAGGCGTAGAAACAGTTCCCGCGGTGAAAATAGGCGCGACAGGTGACGAGGAGTGACAATGACGCGCGGCGTTAATCAAGGGCGGCAGGTTGAAGAGAAACGACGAGCAGCCAGGCCGGTAGCTGACGTCTAACTCAAGGATAGGTCGGAGGGAAATTAGTGTTGGTTGGTGGCCGCACATCCTCGGTATGCGAGGTACTTTCCACCGTGTACTCGCTCTCGAGGGCGTCTTAGCGTTATTGGTTTTACCCCTCGAGACGCCCACCACGGTGAAGAGGGGGTTGCTCCTTAAATGGAAGCCGTGAAACGGCGTGAAAGAGAGAGACGGGGGAACGAAGAAGTGGAACAAGGGTCGAGAGAGCGAGAAGTGGGCTCCTGAATGCCTCTTTCCTACCACCGACAACCAGACTACTACTTCGCTTAAGTAATTAGACTGCCGACCGTTCGTTACCTTAGTCATTTCTGAGATGGAGAACGAGAAAATTTCTTCGTCCTGTCGCTTTCTCTCGGTCGTCTAATGTTCCGATGTTCCTGCAATGTTTTACCGTTTCTTCTGTAATGCAAATTCTTTCTCGTCGCGTTGATAATTTAAGAATGATTCTTGGGATCTATAGATAATTTCCTTTGCCTGATCTCCTTCGATGTTTCAATTTCAAAGTGGTGTCTTCGTCCTGTCGCTTTCTCGATCTACCTCCAATTTTCCTAGAATTTTTTACCATTTCTTCTCTAATACAAATTCCTGCTCGTTGCGTTGATAATTTAAGACTGATTAGACAATTTCCTCTGTCTGATATTTGATGTTTCACTTTCAAAGTGGTGCCTTCGTCCTAACGTTTTCTCGATCGTTTAATGTTCCAATGTTCCTGGAATTTTTAGTTTCTTCTGTAATACAAATCCCTTCTCGTCGCGTTGATAATTCAAGGCTGATCAGACAAATGCCTTTGTCTAATCTCCTTCTACGTTTCACTTTCAAAAGTGGTATTTTCGTTTTTTCGATCTTCCATCTCCAATTATCCTAGAATTCTTTACAATTTCTTCTCGTCGCGTTTCCTAATTTAGCACTGATTCTTCACAACTATACCCAGTTTCCTCCATCTAGCCTCTCGCTTTTAGAATAGCGCTGAGAAGGAAGTAACGTCGTCCGATAGCCTATCATCTCCCCACGTTAAAAACGATCAGGTCTCGTGCATCAGAGCGCTGATCAAAACGGGTAATAATTACCGCCCGTTTGTTCGTTTCCACGCTGGAATTAGACTAATAAGCAACGCCCCGCTGTACGATCGATAAATCGTGGAGATTTGTATAAACACATAGTAGCGCGTACGCTTAATTACGATTCTTTATTCAAGATACCGCGTATCCTTCGAGCTGGCAATTTTCCA
>NW_017100190.1:4789913-4799695 GCF_001263275.1 Habropoda laboriosa | reverse complement strand
CGTACAAATTGAAACTGTTTCGCGATGTATGTGTACTTTTTCAATAGCTGTCCGGAACAATCAGACGTCCCGAACGATTATCATTCTAGATTGTATCTTTACCTGGCTCCGCCCAGCGGAATAATAAAGGTCGGCTGCTTCTCTCCTCTGAATACACGCGCATCCAAAGGTGGCAATCATTACGATATTTACGACGAGTTATTAACGTCGTAAGAAGAAACACACTCGCCGTTCTCTCTCTTGTACTCGACCATTCGAACAACATCCATCCACTGCACTCGCTCGCATTGTCCAAGCTTCCTGAGGAATCGGCAATTATCGATAAATCTTCAACCGAAACGCAAGAAAGTTCCCCCGGTCGTATGAAATTAAAAGAAACTACTTCTTCACAGTTGTCTCTTCCTTTCCTGCTACGTTTGTTTGCAAAAACAGAAACCCAGTAATTAGCAGACGTATAAGAATGAATTACCTACGTCCTCGAACCGCGGAAAAGTATCCCGAGCCCGTCGAACGATCACGTTGTCCGTTCGTTGCACGAAGTTACAACAACAATAACGCGTTTGATTTACGATTAAGTTGTCTCTGTTAAACTCCGCGTGGCCAGTGGTGAAGAAGTCCGTGAAGGACTTCTAGCAGCTTCTCCGACGACGGCGATAAACGCGGGAAGGATCCGCGAGAAGAGAAGAGAGGCCTCTATTCCTCTCGTACACCCGGCCGGACGTTTATTTCGTATGGATAGAGGACTCCTCCCAGAGACTTGTTACGGAGGAGTTGTACCGCGGCAACAGGCCAGGGAAATGCACTTAAGAGCGGCTAGACAATAAAAGTTGCGTCGTAAAGTTTGTCACTGGGTGAGCAGCGGCCGGTGCCCGCCGGTTCGTTAATTTCTCAGATTTATCGCCGCGTAAACTTGTTGAATCAATGTTCTCCGCGGTGGAGCATTATGATTCGTTATGTAAGGCTAATCTTTCGTTGCTTTTTCCGAGGGGACACAGTTTGCTCGTGGGGACGATTTAGAAAGAGAGATGTTGTAGGGTCGTTCTTGATAGAGGGGAGTGTTTCGTCGAGGTTAGATGTCGAGCAGTAATGATGTGTGTAAGAGGTTGCTTATTCTTGCGAATTTTTACGACTTGTGGAATAATTTTTTAATAAGTCGAGAGATAGGGTGAGCGCGTCTAATTTCGCCTAGCAAGATTTGTCGTTCTTAATTAAAGGGTGATTGGTAATTTTTTAATTGGAAAAACACGAAGCAAGCAAAATCGTGAAGATTCTTTACTGAAAGAATTCTTTATTATGAAAATTACAAAATATAATTTTTAAGTATTTGAATGGCAGACAATGCTCAGCTCCGTAGTTTCGCAAATTGCATTCATTTTATAGAAATTTTAACCCTTTCGTTACTATTGTCGCCTGTAGGCGTTTTGAAAATTTGCTCGCACTATAGGTACTGCCAGAGCTTTTTGACGCACTTCCACCTTAATTTAATAAACCGAATTTTAAAATAAGAAACTTTGCAGCCACGGTTAAAAATTGACCGTCAATCACCTACGGTACGTATTAAAATCTGCCGTAGCGAAAGGGTTAAATTGATCTCTCCCAGTGCGACGTTCAATTTTCACTATCAAGATTCACCAAAATACATAGTGAGTCTCCCTACACACTTTTGCCCATTCACGTTATCACCAACAAATATTTCACTACTTTATTTAGAAAATCTAACGGCGAGCGATATTAGACGCACATGCCCTACACGTAGAACTAAGTTTCGACTGAAATCCTATCACTTAAAATAGTCTGACGTCAATAGTACGAATTCTCCAGACACTTTGACAGATATCAGCTGACAATAGGGTCCTACCGTGTTGCAGGTCCGCGCACGAGAAGGGTGAAGAGGTCGGACGGCCGCGGCAATGGCGGCACCCCGGAGGAGAAGCGGCCTAGGACCGCGTTCAGCGGTGAACAACTGGCAAGGTTGAAGCGTGAGTTCGCGGAGAATCGATACCTAACCGAGCGAAGGAGGCAACAGCTCTCGAGGGATCTGGGCCTGAACGAGGCGCAGATCAAGATCTGGTTTCAGAACAAGAGGGCGAAGATCAAGAAGGCCAGCGGCCAGAAGAATCCGCTCGCCCTTCAGCTGATGGCCCAGGGTCTCTACAATCACTCAACGGTGCCACTGACGAAAGAGGAGGAGGAACAGGCGGCGGAGCTTCAAGCGAAATGACGACAATAGGATCGAGCGAATATCTCAGCCTAGATTCCGTCGATGACTCGTCGTCGTCGTCGTCGTCGTCGTCGTCGTTCGTTTCCCGCCACACGAGGCAGAAGAAACCTTTTTTTCCTTGTTTTTCTTTGTGGGTTTGAATGACGGTGATTTTTGTCGAGTGAAGATGAAAGTTAAGCGGATGAATGTTTAGTCTTAGCTAATTTAACGTTCCTCCCGTGAATTTTATAAATTATCATCGACAACGTCGTCAATTTATCGTACCTTCTTCTTCGGCGATTTGTACTCCAAAGATTGAAACATTTCTATTTTCATTTTCTTGTCGGAATATTTCTCGAGCTTGATGATCGTCGAACGGTTGTTTCCTTTAAACACGAAAGACTGGGATATTTATTTCTGAAAAAATTGTAGTGCCACCAACCGGACGTTTAAGCGACTGCTGAACGAATTCGAACGATTCGTTGTCTTTAGAGCTTCCCGGATTGAATCGAGGTCGCAAGCGAATCGCGAGAGGAAAGCTGACGAGTTACCGGCGTCGAGAATCGAACGATGGTTGTCGGCGAGCGAGCGTCTCGAAACGATAACTATCGTTCGACTCGTTTTGCAAAAGGGAGGACATTAGCACGCACGTTCCTAGCCGCCACCACTTAAATTTCATATCGAACCGAAGTGTATGTAGAACTGATTATGCGTGTGGTGAATTACCGGAAGTCACAGATGAAACGGGGGTTGTACAGTGCCATTTGTACAGTTTTCTCGCGGACAGTAGGATCGAAACAATACGAAAAGAAGAGGAGAAAAAACGGTCGTCGTTCTCTGACAAAAGAGAGAACCAGTATTCGAGACAGAGAGAATGATAGAAAGAAGAAAAACGAAACTTCACCGAGAACGTAAGACGAATGAATGTGAACGAGAGAGAGAGAAAGACAGTGAGAATATGAAGCTAGTTTCTGTTCCGTTAATTTATTGTAAAAATGTAAGATATCGTACAATTGCAATGTGCAATAGAGAACGTTATACATATACATATGTACGGAGAGAAGAAAAAAAAAATAGAAACGACCTATGTATAGGTTATATATATAGTATATATAAAAAAAGATTGATAAATCGTCGTGTAAATAAAACGCAACCTTAGCGAGAACGTCGTCTCGATAGACTGTTTAAAAGTAACTTAGTTATTTATTTACCTATGCTAATGCGGAATGGCTCGATAGAGTGTATCGAGCGGTCATACCTTGTAAGAATTATTTAAAGATCGAATTAAATATTCCCACTATCACGAGCCACGTATCGACGTACTACTTGTTCTCTCTCCTCTCGACCATTCACATCCTCTTCCTTGTGGTCCACAGAATTCGTTCGTCGACCGGGATAAACCCTTTTGAAAAAGTAAATAAAGTATCACGCGCAAAGACACCGACGATGTTTGCCTCGAGATAATTGCACGATTGAATAATCGCGCCGCGGCACCGGTCAACCGAATTATCCAGGTAATTAACGACAGTCCTGTTCACCGAGAGCAACACCGAGATACCGCGTTTTTTCTACGCCAGATAGCAATATACTGAAAGTTGCAGCTTGATTTTTCGTCAGAGACTTGTGAATTCGTCGAAGGAACAGATAACGGAGAGACACGGAGATAATTAGTACGTAAGAACTTAATACTTGAGATCTCACGCGAAAGAATTGGCAATATCTATAGAAACCAGAATCGAAGTTGAAGAAAGAATTGTGAAGGAAGGAAGGAGAGAAGGCGATCGCGATAGCTCGGAGACGTTAACGCGGCGGAACGAAAGCGGTACTAGACGCGTGCTAATTAACACGAGAGGGAGGAGGGAAATCAATCGGCGGAGGCAGATGTTTATCGAAATGCATCGGTCGGCGACGCCGTAGGAGAGAAGAGAGGAAGAGACGGTGGCGAGGTGATCGGTGTCGGGATAAAAGGTTCGGGGCGGGTCGATTCGCATTCAGCATTTGGCGCATGCTTCCACCCCCGAGCCGTATTTCTGGCCCGCGCTAACCCTGTGAAAAGCCCCTCCTGCCGGCGCGATATCGATTGATTTACAGTCGAAAGGTGGCCATCGTTGATATCAAACCAGCCACGCCTACGTTTATACCGTGAACGCGATATGTGCGTGTGCGTTGCGTTGTACACACGGTGAGTGGTGTCTGTTAACGCACTTTATACATCATTTAACATCCGCCAGCGTTGTTTCAACGGCCCCGTCTCTCTCTCTCTCTCTCTCTCTCTATCTCCCCTACGTTCGTAGAAATTCCTTTTTCTACGTGTTTGCACGTAGAGATACGAGAAACCGAGTGATTCTCGATGTTCTTAGAGATTCTTCTTCCCCTAAACGTTAGCGAAAGACTCGCAGAAAAGCGAGGGCGTGTAGAGGTCTATCGTATCCAAGTTAAACGACAGTCGTTAAGAACGAAAGTGAACAGCAGATCGAGGATAGAGTTCGTCGACGTTGGTGAATAAATAATTTCATCGGCGTTCCCTTCTCTCTGCGTGTACCAGCGACCCCCGATTTTTCTTTTTCGACAACCGAGCGGTCCTTGCCCGGAAGATCGTCCAGGATGTCTGAAGATCCTTCGGGAAAGGTACCTGGTAAGTAATAGACGACATTAACGTACAAGCTTCGCCAGAGTGGAGGAACCTGACGATGAGTGATCTACGACGATTACTTTTTACAAGAACTTCTGTTGGAAGAGAGGGCGGAAGCTGTTTACCTGAGGCGATCCCACAATTTTTCATCCGGTAAGAATAAAAATACAATTTCCAAGTATCCCGATTCTACGACTTTTAGAATACCTATCAACCGTCGTATCGGGTGAATGCAATCTCTCGAACCTTTTCTCTCTACCGAGCTCGCGTAAAGATAACGACTCTGGAGGTTAGCTAGAGAGGCGTTTAAAGGACGTTAATGCGATTCGTCGTCCGTTGGAACCGATGGAAATTGCCGTTCCTCGCCGCCTCGTAATGTCCACTCCGAAAATACGTGGTCGAATTGGCCTGGAAGTGGAAGGCAACGCAACCGATACGTCCCTGTCAGATTAGAATCGCGCCACTTGACAGCACTCGCGCTTCTGTCCGTCCGGTCTCGAGGCTACTTCGGGTCAAGCGCGGCGCAGATCCATAAAGACGATTCTCCGTGGCTCCTTTGTCCAGGAATCTTTACAAATGAGATACAACCAGGCGTAGAAGAAAAGCTCGGAGGCACGTGAGGAGGAGGCAAGCCAGGCATTAACCCTGTGACCGACCCGTTCGACATTCCTGGGCAACCGTGTGCGCGTTGTGACGCGACACGGGGACAGGCCTTGGGGCTCCGTCGAAATTATGCACCCGACACCGTACCCGTGATTCATTCCACGGTGACGTGCCCCCGACCGACACTTTTCGAATAGCCGATTAAACGAATCCGGGATAGATACCGGTCACCGATTGAAACATCGATGATCCGCGGGAAAAAATCGTTTCCGTTTCACCGGGAGATTTCTGATTCCTCTCAGACACGACAGTTGTGTTTTCTGCTGTCTGCAAGGTAGGTATAGTCGCTCGGAGAAGACAACTTGCATCTCCTTTTCAGTCCTTTTCAATTTAAACAAGGCGTAAGAAGAACGACGATCTTTGGAAAATAATGCGCTTTTAGTTGGTGGTCGCTATTTTTCTCACGCGTTGAAAGAAGAGTGACAAATTTTTGATTTCAGTACGATATATAAATTTGCGAAATAAATTTCGGAAAACCCATCGACAGTATTCGATTTTCAAGTTTGGCCCGTTGCAGAAGAATGATTGCTAAATATTAATAATTTTCGAAAAGACCCCATGATTTCAATCTAGAAATAATAAAAGGAATAGTACCGACAGTATCGGCTTTTCAAATTTGTCCCACTGCAAGAAAAGATTATTTATCACTGGTCTAGAGTACACTAGAGTACAGAGTTACTTCTGACACGCTGTTATGCACCAGACTGTACCTCTCACTTATGCATGCAACACACCGTATATTAGCCACCGATTCTCGACTATTTTCGGAGAGAACAGCATGTAAATTCGACAGAGATTACCGGTGAATCGGTCATTTTGGACCAGTCTCTGTTTATACGGGGTCATTGCGAGCGATCTCCGGAGGCACACCGGTATCCTTCTATCGCCTGCTATAAATCGCGGTGGAAATCGCGCGCGTTGCACCCAAGACTCAATAAAGTAACGCGGAAGGGAATTATTGGAGCCGGCTAATCAGCCGTAAATAACGCCGTAGAATTCTCTACCGGTGCCTGCTCCAACGATAAGCTCGACTCCGCCATAGGAAAAAGTGGAAATGGTTTATAGATAAGGGGACGCGCTATCAATCGACGTTGCACTTACCGCGCTTGCATACCTCTCGTCGCGTTCTTCGCGTACCATCGATATATCCCAACACATGGAGCGAAGCTTTGGTCCGATCCTATCTTAACCGTACGATTTTTAACCAACTTTTACCTTCGCTCACTCTACTTTTCCTTTCTTTTCTTCCTTCGTCTTTGTTTGCGTTCTCTGGCCGACAACGTCGTTTCTTTCACTCTTATCTCGTGAAAGTTCTCTCGGCCATTGCAATTCTTACTTCTGTTTGTTTCATCGTTTTATTATAATTAAGGCTATCTGAGTTTCCTTTCAGATTAGAACTAATTAAATTACTAACCTCTTTGAAACACTTTTTTAAGTTTCTATTTTCAGAGCGCTTAGCTCACTGTAGAATTCAAGTTTTGATATATCACGCTATATTTATGCTAAAACGTCAATTCACCGAAAATTTGAGTAAGGCAACTTGAGCTGATGGTCTTTATTCCTACGCAATTTTCATTTCCGTTGTTCCGCTACTTCTCTTTCCGCTGTTCACTCGGCGGCGGAGCCGCGCGGGATTAAGAGAAGGATAATAATTCGTGGCGGCCGTGAGAGATCGGTAGACCGAGATCTTCAAGGATGATCGTCGTTAGTGAACGGGGCATTAGTCGTACGGTAGCCGATTCCGATGGATACGCTGGCCGTCCGGTGGGGAGTCCAACGTGGAAAGCAGCGTCGGGAGATCTGATGGTGACGGGTATTAAAATTAATGGTCAGCCGTGTACGCTGACGTGTCACCTTATACCTCCATGCGTCATTTTGATTGACCAATAAATTATCTCGTGGAAGGTCTCGCGCGTGCTTGCCCATCGCTGTTCTCGCGGTTCTTTGCTCGTTCGGGTAAAAGTCTGACCGTTGTGCAATTTGTTCGCCGCCTCGCGAGACCGGTGAAACCACGGGCTGGCACTACTGGCCAGACCGAACGTTCGATAACGATCTACGTGGAAATTTCGTATAAGCTTCGTTGGAGATACCTTTCAGCAGCGTCGGGAAAAGAAAAAAGTAGCAATCGTAAACCTAAGAATCTTACGTTTAATCGAAACAGATTAATTAAAAAATAGAAGGAAGGAAGAAGAAGAAGAAGGAGTTGTCGATCGCCCGAAGCGACGAAATTAAAGAAGAAAGGTGGAGCCAGGGGAGTTGCACACCCCGTAGCAGCTGGATCTTCGTGTACACGTAAATTGCACGGTGTAACGCAACCGAAAGCGAGCACTTTGAATACCAAATCCACGTATTACGGCGAGAGGATCGTGTAGATTGGTCGATAAAAGGGCGTTCGACCGGTCGTTCAGATCGAACCAAACCAAACCCAGACGAAACGCATTTGCGACAGAGTGAACAATAACGAACTCTCTGCCTCGCGGATTTCCCCGAAACAGCTTGAAGCCTGGGTTTAATGGCTCAATCCGTATGTTCCGGCAACTCGATGTGTGGGCCAGCGGGTCGATGGTCCCCTTTGAAATTTTCTTCTGCTCCCGAGTCCTCGTGGAAGGCGCGTTACCGGCCACCGATGGGACAAAACTCGAGCGGTGCCTTGTTTTTAGCTTCACCACAGGCCAAATGACCAGGACGCGGCACTCTCATGCATGAATGCAACGTCAGCTGCCATCCAAGGATATGGCGAACTCTTCATTAACCGTGCAAAGGGTTACGAGGAACGGTCCTCTTGCCTGTGGAATCGTTCCTGGTTCTTAATATTGCCGCCGCTGCTAGCGATAAATCTGAATTTTTAATTGGCCACCTCTAATGTATGGATCATAAAGGTTCGTGCAAGAAACTATTACGTTTCTTGCCGTCCTTCCGAGAGACGTGCAACCACCGAAATTTCAAGTGAAGTAAGAAAGGCTGCCGTCTTCTTTAGATTTGTACAGGGTGCTTCAGAAAGGGTGGAAAATTTTATTCGAAGATTATCTATGGACTTGGTGAAGAAATAAGCTACGCAGGAGATCCTATAGATCTGCACATTTAAAGCGTAAAAATAATTTCTATGGAGGAGATTCGCCGAGTAATGTAAAATTAAGGAAGTCGTTGATAAATATATTACCCATACTTATCAGGACATCGGTGTCGTTTATTAATAAAAATGCAGGCGCACCCACGAATTTTGAAATTCAATTTCCTCGAAATCTTTTGCACGTAGAATCACCTCCTACCCGATCGTATCACACATTTTGAAACACCCCGTATATCTCTCCTCGTTGCTATTCAGCCTCCCGTTTATACAATTTCGAGCCGAGATATCATTACCGATTTCTCCGAAATTCCGGCGGAAAGAAGTCAAGGCGACAACGTAGACGTTTTCGTATTCCGTGGACGGATTTCCTTCGTCCGGACATCCACTCGAATTTATTCGGAACGATCGTTACCTTGGATCGACACGAGCGTCAGTGTGAATAGAGAACGACGCCGGGGTAAGACGATCCGGGACTGTCGACGATCCCCGATCCCCCGATTCGGTGACTTTAACGAAAATTAAGTGAGATAGGTCCGGACGGGCCGATGCTTTTTGACAGCGTTCGAACTCTGGCCACGGGAATCATAGGATCGTTCGACCGGTATTTAGTTTCCTAGTGTCATGTCCACCTTTACGCGTCCGCGCCTCCGGACAAGTCCGAACTCCAAACATGTCTGACCGTGGACACTTCTCGCGCGTCACAGCTCTATTCGAGAGATCGGAACCAGTTTTAAAAGCTAAGTCACGTCCAGTTTTATAGATTACAAAGAGGTCGACCGGTAGAAATTGTAGCAACTCTTCGGTTTCCATCGAACCGAAAACCTTGATTATTCGATTAATGATAAATCATCGGAAATACCGAATGAAAGAGATCTGGAAGGTAGTCTTCAAAATAATGCAGGCCTTTTCTTCAGGATCACCGAAAAAGGTTGCGGGTAACCAGGTTCACCGCACTAACGAACCTCTAAGGATCGAGGCTCTGTTACTCGTGATCTCGATACAAATCTCGACGGTTGCGCAAAAATTCGCGTCAGATGGAGAAACGACGAGAAACGAGGAGGAATTCCCGAATCCGTGGTAGCCGATAGGTGGATGAGTCACCACCTTCGGGATCGGGCGAAGAAGGTAAAGAGCCGCGGCGAGCAGGAGAGGAGAAACGAGAGAAAAAGGACTGAAGAGAGGAGCTTGAAGAGAGCCTCCAAGTGGTGGGGACATCG
>NW_017100190.1:4789283-4789835 GCF_001263275.1 Habropoda laboriosa | reverse complement strand
TCGGTTACATTGCTTAATTGTAAACGGCCCAGTGGTTCTCATCCTCGGACCCTTTCCCCTCCCTGCATTTCACGTCTTCTCCAAAATTTATTCACTATCAAACACCAACTGTTCCATAATACACACTCTACTCGCGTTGTTAAATACACCGTTTGTTTGTTTTTTAACGAACGGAATAATTTTAGAAATAATCACTTTAATTTCGAATGTCCGAGCGGTGAAAGTCAAAGTGTCCGATGCGAAACAGAAATCTCTTCTGTAAAGATGAGGGTATTTAATGAATAAACGGGGGGATTTTAATTAATCGAGGAGAGACAGAGGAGACAGGTGTTTATGAAGATTTGAATCATATTCGTAGGAAAAGAATTCGAGGAATCGCGACAGGAGCAGTCGGGACGATGATTACGAACAAGAGTTCAGATGGCTGATTTGTTATCTGCGACATCGTTAATGCCATCGATTGTTCCCCTGCGGCGGTTCCAACTAATTAAAACCAGAATCTCATCGAGCTTCTTCGTTCCTCTCTTTTACCCCGTGGCTTCCGCCGCTCGT
>NW_017100190.1:4785401-4789249 GCF_001263275.1 Habropoda laboriosa | reverse complement strand
CGTTGTCTCGTCCCTCTTTCTTCCATGTCTAGTGTCCACTTAATAGGCTTACATAACGCTACCGAAAAAGGACGCGACAAGATTGATTTTAGTTTAATGCGTACCCACTCTGTGTGGGGCTGTTATATTCTTTAAAAACCAGGATCGAGGCATCGTTTCGTTTCGAACGACTTCATCGTTTCTGTAGAAATATTCGTTGTCCCGAACGTTTTTCCTATACGTTCGTTAAATTTCGTTAAACAATAGAGTGTTAAAGTACGAAATATATATTTAGGATGGACACAGATGGCTTTTTGTAAGTGTGAAAGAAAGAACAAGCGACACAGGACTTCTTCAAATCCCTTCGCTTTCGTAGTATCATTATCCTGACGCACCTTTGAAATCCAGTCAGGGATTTCGTTAACGATCCCCAAGTGACTTTCGACTTTTTTTTTGTTTTGTTAAACCCTGCTAAAGACGCCTGGGAATAACACCATTAAGCGCAATATTTTATTCAGTTGTTCGGATCGATGTCAGATCGAATACCAGTGATGTAACGCGTACGTCGTTATAAAATTGATCGCTGCATCGATATTTCATTTATGAAGTTGTTATTTCATAAAATCATACGTGTGGATAAAACACGTCTAAAAGGCTCGCCGCTTTCTCCTATCGTACAAATGCGAAGACATTTATCATTATCTTCGCGATATGTGCAATATTTCAGCGAAACACATTTATTATTTCTTCGAAGTTCATTTATAATCGGTCTAACGAGGGCGAAGAACGAAAATACGAATTTTCGCTGTTCGTATTTCGCGCCACTAGGTCCGATTCGAATATTCCGCGGAAATATAAAAACCACCCCACCCCACTACGCGACTTCAGTAGTCCTTCCGAACATCGTACTGTTGACAAGCGTGTACGCGACTGCTTCCGCGTTCGTGCTAAATTTTGATGGATTGCCGTCGCGACGACCTCGAAACTTGTTCGTGCGAGCTGCTTCGTTCCTCGGTAACTAACAACGATCAAGGTTTCCACGCTCGTTAATTGATTTCGCGTAATTAAGAAGTTCGTAAGTCGGTTCTCGGTGTTTGTCCTTCAAGCGTCGCCCCGCGCATCCCTCTGCGCACCCTCCCGCGCAATTAGTGCTCGAAGATTCGTCTAAAATTTCCTACGTTAAACGTATAACCTCGAATTCTCGCGTAATATACAGACTGAATAGTGTATCTTCGTCCTCGTGAACGTATTTCCTGTGTTAATTATAAAATATACGCGTCTAACGATACATTTGTGATGTGATATTCGAAGCAAGTGCAAAATGTAACACGATACGACGCGTCGTCGTTTCCAGCCAAGATTCCTACGGTTCGGTGATGCGTAAAATCGGGCTCGTCTTAGCTGGTGGTAAACAAAACAAAGTTAAATTAACTTCTCGCGTTAGTCCTTGACGATTTGACCACTACATACCGACGTGCGCTGTTTATCGTGTGCCGATAACAGGCGTCTTGTGTAACGTAGCGAGAGCAATTAAGCGGATGATCGAAGCGTGGAAAGAATCGCGTAACGAGCAAGTTTGGTGAAAGTGCAGAAGAAGACGACGAGCCGTTAAATCGAGGAAAACCACGACTCGGTGGCTGACGCAACCCATGGATTACGGATTCGTCACGCAGCCGGCGGTGAGTGCTCTTTTACAGCCTCCTGTTTACTGTTTACAATTTCCTTGGCGGCTCTGCGAGATAAATGCCCGCCAGAGGGGCAAGCAAACGAAGGCAGTAAACATGGCCGCACGCGTGCATTTTCACGTGCTTTCGGTACAGTTATTGCGACGTTTCGCTTTCGTTCTCAAACTGTTCCTCCGGATTTTATTGTGTTTTATAGCAGCGTAGAGCTTCGAAAACTGAACGTTAACTCGCACGATTCTTTCGAGCATCTTTACAAACGTGGAAAAAAGAGAAACACGTAACTGTACCGCGTGTAATTTCATCGAATGACACATTCGTTTCCCGAAGGTAAAGAAGGATATACACGTATATACTATACATATATGTATATAGGATACACAATGAACCGTGGCGATGTTTTTCCTTTTATCGCGACACGGCTCGAAGGTCCCACGTAGCGCATTCGACAGAAATTTCTGTCATCTTGTATCCTCTCGTCTCGGCCTTCGTTTTCACCCATAAAAAAAGTTCTTAGTCACGGCTACGGCCACACGCTAGGCATGTCTCTGCCTCTACAAATTGTCGTCGTCCGTTTATCGACACTTACACGTTCGTGCGCTCAGTGTGTCTAGACATCAAAGGGCTTTCCAAGTGCTCTGTTAGTTTCGATAAAAAAAAGAAGTAATTTATAGCTCGCAACCGAGTAAACGGTCAACTCAAAAATACTTCTCGACACTAGCCGTACTATGCCCGGTCAAATGACCGGTTCTAAAATTTCACATGTAATTCTTTTTTATTATTATCTAAAGGCAATTTTCTGCTTAATACATAAAGTGTCTGTACGGTTAGTGTTAACCCTTAACTGGTCACGTGCCGTCTGTGCGACTGCTTCATTTACAAATCTGCAGAGAAATTCATATTTAGCAAACTTAAATCTATTAACGCACCGATACAAAAGTTAACGTTTAAGGTCAGTTTCTATCGAGTTCTAAAGGAGTTTCTATCCGTTCCTAAAAATATCCGTCTCACATACAGTACATAACTATTTATGCGCACGTCAACAGTTAAAGCTTAACTATCGAATTTCACTACAATGCTAAAATATACGTTCACACATAACCTCAATTGAATCATACAGCCGCAAAGCTCTCCTAGAGATTCCTACACTTGGAAACTAACAAAACACTTGAAATTAAACCTGTAAATCGTCAGAAATGGAATACCGTGGTACCTATTCCAACGAATCTAATCTATCCCTAAGAAGACTATCGCGACGACGGAACGGCGACTCGCACAGGTCGAGACGTTAGGCGCCGGCGCTCTGGTGGTGAAGTTTCGTCGACGCAGATTCGTTGGCGGGATCGACGGGCGTATCGAGGCCGGCGTGTTCTGATATCAGCCGCGGCGAATGTCTTCGGGGTGGCTAGTAGGCCGCGTGTGACGGGAGGGCCACCCATGTAGCCGTTGTTCGCTCGCATCTATCATGGAGCCACCTTCTTTTCTCGGCAGCTTAAGCCCCAATAAAAGCCCCCGGTTCAGCCTGTGTCTCCGGATATCGAGCAAAAAATCGGCCATTACCTCGCGAGTCTCTCTCTCTCTCTCTCTTTCTCTCTCCCGAGTCCAGGGGCCCCAGTGGATCTGAGTTACCCGTCGGCCTATCCGTTTCGATTCGCTCGCCTAATATCTGGCCTACGTTGATTTTTCTTCCACATTTTGTCCTGCTTTCTACCCTTCTGTCATACGTGACCTCGTTGTTAAATAGCGTCTCGCGATGTACAGGGCGGACCGTGCAAAATAGGTTATCTAAATGAAATATTTCTTCGATATAATTGAAAATTTTCGCGTTCGATATTTTTTTCATTTCATTTACCCCTTGAAACCATTTAAATTACGAATAAAAATTTCCTCGTTCCACCATAGCTACAGAAGATAATCAGGTGACCTGTTTTACGTATTAACATATAACCTGTATTAATATATAATACATTTCTTTTTCTTCTAATAACGTGGCAGTACAGTTTAAACTCAGAAAATTCTACCTTCCTTTTTTTAATTATTAGCGACTGTATACAGAGTGCTTCGTAATTAGCGATACAATCCTGTTTCTATATTAATCTTGCGTTTTAGAAAAATGTCATTTTAAATCACCCATTTCTACTTATTTCGGCGCGTCGACACGCTCGTCTACTGGTAGCACCTACTGTT
>NW_017100190.1:4775055-4785216 GCF_001263275.1 Habropoda laboriosa | reverse complement strand
AAAAAGGAGGCTCTCGTCCTTGGAGCACAGAAGATTCGTAATTGCCCGCGTTACGTATGGGGACTCAAGGCCTGCGGTGTTGCATACGGTTTCGTACGGTCGAGAGAGCTGCGGCTCCCCCGATCGCGGATTAACGATGCACGCTAATCGCGGGCAGGTGTTTTCATCGTCGGATACTTAGGAGTCCGGCGCACATACCGTGTGCGCGCGGATCGCTTCGAAAAAGGAATCGTCGCGCTTTTTGCCCTCGCGGTGATCGTTACACTCGCGATATCGTTTCCGTTGGTGTCGAGATCGAACGGTAGCATCGGGGTTAATTAGCGCGGTGCGGGACACACACACACACACACACAGGTATACACAGAGGCAGAGCGGCGGAGGAGAACGCTCGTTAACCCAGATTTTCCCGATATACTATATATAGAGTGTCCCCGTGAAATGATTATTTCGATCGGGAATTGCGGCTTCACGCTTCGATTTCGCGCCGATCGCCACGCTCGCTTCAACCCAGTCGCCTTCTTTTCACGTCGAATTTCTTACGTTCCTTAACCGCTGCGGTACAAATAATTCCATGTGTCGTTGCATTGTTCCATTGATTGCCGCGACGTTTTTCGACGTCTATTCTCAATCGAAGTATTTACCTCCTGATTTGGAGTGAAATCAACGCTGACCTTCTTCGCTGTATTCGGTAGAACCTCGTTATCACCGTACATGTGCGATACCGGTATTTAACGTTCGTTAAAATTGAGTCATAAAGTATGGAAAGAAAGTGTAGCAGATTCTAGCAGGAGGAACATTTCTACCCCTTTTCCTTTCCGTCGTCGGACCTCTGTCGAAAGTAAACTACACACATGAAAAAGAGGTTTTTAAATTACCCATTAACCCGAGCTTCCATTCGCCCAAATCAACAGCAACCCCCACTAATCGTACACATCCCGTACCCCACAAATACCCATTTCCTCCGCAACAATCGCAAACAACGTGCTCCCTAGCACCCGGTCTGGTACCGCATGTTCTGTTCCTCGAACGATCATGGATCTATCGATACCAGTAATCGATCCCACGGTATCTCTGAGACAGATAGTGGCGTTCTATCGTCCGCTCCTCCGTTCATCGCTTAATTATTACGGGCGTGCACGTAGTACACGCTGCGATAGCGCATAACCGGCGATTTGCGCCGCCGGAATTTATCACCTCCATAATTGGCAATCGTTTATCCCCGCGCGGAACGATAGAGGGAGAGAGAGAGAGAGAACCAGTACCACCGGCGTCGGTATCCGCGGATTATCATCGAACGCATGATCTCTACCGACCGCCCTCTCCGGATACCTTCAATTCAGATCGTTAATTCGCCGGGCATTTACATTTTCAATTACCCTTATTCTCCTGTGCGTCTTGAGCCGCGGTTCGCGTGCTAGAAACGCTCCGTCGAAAACGATTACCGCTCCTTAAGACGACCTCTCCAGCCCTCTGTTCGCAAAAACGGGAAAACTCCGCTCTTTACCTGTATAAATGTACGGAGCTTTTTTGCGCGTAATGAAAGTAAAATCCAGTCACACTTGCGGTACGATAAAGTTTCGTTTTAATTCTGAAATTGCGAATTAAAGTAGCGGAAGACGTGTGATTGCCGAATGGAAATTACGAGGATAGTTGGGATTGAGGATGGATACTGTCTCCGCAGGATTTCTCGATAGCGAAGATAGGATCGTGGATCGTGCGAAATAATCTCGAGAGATTGAGACGCGTGTGACGTTAGTGAAATCCACGGTTACAAAGTCGAGGACGGTATTAATTGGTTTGGCAGAAGGGTAAGTATTCCGTGGCGAAGTTGGACCACCTAAATGCGCGATTCGGCGGAACGCGTCGTCAATGAGAGAGGCGCATCCTTCTTCCCACGGTTGTATTTTACGACGGTAGATCTGACCACTCGACATTCATGAGAATTTATTAACGTCCATTTTCTGTTTAATTACCCGCGTGCCGCATGCGCTGCCAAGGCGTTCCTAAGAGGCCAACGCGCGTTCCCCGCTGCGAGTCTTCGGCGTCGTTAAAGTTATCGGGGCCTGAAACCGCGCGCGCAGACAGAACTCGTGTTTGACACGGTAACGTCTTACTCGCCCCGTCTTCGTCGATTATCGATTCGCAATGGCGGACGGGACCGCGAAAATTCGATTAGATTCACGGCTAACAACTTGCTTCCACTGTGAGTTGCAGTCAGGTTTCGTACAAGGAGAATTAAACGCGGCGATTTTACGGCAGAGATTTGAATAACTGGTCTACAACGTTGCGTAAAGTAGACAGAAACTTGGATGAAAATGAACAGACGTTCTGGAGGGGTTTTAATTACGTCACGAACAATTACTTCCGAGTTGTTTATTCATTGGCGCTAGCTGTTACGCGGCGATTACATTCCTCGCGCCTAATCGTCGCGTATCGAGACCGAATAGGCTGATTTGCAAGTCAAATAAACGGGTCTGAGCACGTTTTCCGTCGTATTTGCGACGATCGCCGTTTATGATCGCCATTAACGTTCCGTGGTTCCCTCTGTAACCGAGAACGTGCCTCAAATTTACATCCTCTTTATCCACTTGGAACGCCAGCTTATAATTTCGAATCGTTGCAAAAGGAAGAAACTTGGAAAAATCACGATTGAGTCTTTAAAGAGAAAAGACAGAAGAGAGAAAAGAGCCTGGTACGATTAAACGGCGCGGCGCCTTCCAGTAGAAAGCTTAGAATTCTCGCGCAGAGGTTTCGGTTGGATAACGCGAGAGTCGCGGAATTTTCTCCGACTCGAGCGGAGACAACGGCGAAGGAAGAGAAGAAGAAGACGCAAAAGGAACGACGAAGATGAACATCCCGATAAGTTTCTTTCGTGGCGAGCCGGCCAACATTCCAGAGACCATGGGCCGGACACTTTCTTAATCGTGGCCCGTTCGTTTGCATGGAAACAATTCGGCTACCGACTTAGGTGACTCGAGTGACATTCCCTCCAGCTAGGAAGGAAGAAAGGAGAGACGCGGGAGAGTGATCCATGGGACCCCATGGGTTCCACGGGTTAAGGCCGGGCGTACAGAGGAGAGAGAGAGAGAGAGGCTTGGGCGCGTATATGCGGGCCCTGGCACGGGGCCCAGTTGGGTGGTCCCATTCCGCTGACGCGTTCACAACACCCATCTCTCGCTATTATACCCCTTGGTGGCTCCCTTACTAAGGACCTTATTAAATATTGCTACACGCGAAATCTCATTCCATTACGTGCCCTCCCACCCTCCCTTGCCCTAACCGTCGCGCCATCAGCGCTGAGATTTGAAAGCTGGAATGCGCCGCTCTTTCGTGCCACTCGTTAGATCCGCGTGAGAATTTTCGGCCTCCCTCGATCTCTCTCTCTCTATCTCCCCCCCTTTAGACGTCGTCGATCATTTCAGACGATCGTATCGTGTGTCCTCTGGCAGTCGTGATTTAAGCGAGTAACTGCCGCGGTACTTTGTACCGTGTTGTCTGATAGGGAACCGTGAAGAGGAATTCGACCACTTTACATTTGTTAAGGGTACGTGTACCTTGTTCCAGTAACGACAGTTTCAATCAAAATTAAACTGGATATACTTCTGTTGATCGTGAAATGTGTCGTTGGATGGCCGGTGTATACATACAGAGTACCTTACTTACCGGTTTTATTTCGTATCCAGCGGCATGTTTAACGGCGGGTCGGCATTGAATTAGGGGGTTGGCATTTCTTTCAAGGCGCCGCGCGTTATCGCGCACGTGAACGAGCCTTAAGTACGGCCGATTACGGGTAATAAAAGCGTTCGTGTGTCATCCGGAGAACGTACGGCCGTTCTACCGCGCGGAACGACCGCAAGAAACCAGCGGCGAAAACTGCATGCGCCCACCGTTTGATCGTCTCGCGTCGCGTACACGCGCATTACGCGACTCGAGTTCTTTTAGCTTGCTAAGGGTCAACGCGGCACGACCGTTCGCTTCACGGTGGCCCCGATTCGCCTTCCGCGAAGCCATTTTCATGCTCGAACCACGCCGATCCCGCTTGGCATTCGTGTCGGTCGCGCTTTTTCGGATTTTCGCCGTTAGAGAACGAGCACCGTACAGTTAAGAATTCTGTCCTTCTTTCGTCCTCGATGCTCGTTTAACCCCTTACCTGTTTCTTTCTTTCGGTACCTATTTCTGCCGATATTGCGATAAAACGCTATCCATCGTTTGTGTTTAGTAATCTTTTTCTTAGTCTTATCCAAAACCGCACGTTCATTTTTACCCTGGAACCCTTCCCAAAATACGAACCTATATCCAAGGCATCCACGCTCTCTCCAGCAGAAAGTACAATATTCCAGCTGATTAATGACAAGGTTCCCAGTGTATACGACTGTTCCTCCGGTGATAAGAAGCGCACCCCCGGGACCATGTATTTGAGATCGTGTCCCGGCATCGGTGACTCTGTAATGGGGTTAGATACGGTGGCCGCGTTGGCTAGGTTTCGCGCTCGCCGCTATCGTGACCCAGCAACCATCGCGATAGATCATCCCGTCGGTCCCATAAACAATAACTTACACTTCACCGACCTGTAAAGCGCGGACAGACCCTCTCCTCTCTCGCTCTCTTTATATCTACCTCCACCTTCCCACCTTTGGCCAATCCGCCCCCGCGATTTCTCAAGACGCACGCAGACTCTTGGCCAATTTCGTTCTCTCCTCTCTCCCCCTCTGTTTCTCTGCCAGAGAAAATTCTCGTTGCACAGGGCAAGTGATAAGTGACTGACTTTCTGTATCTCGAAGGATCGCCATGTATTACGGGCTTCCACGATCATTTGTTCGTGGAAGCACTCTCCACGTGGCCATTCTGCCGCGACCGCGTATGATTTATCTATCAAAGAAATTGATTTTCTCTGCTCGCGTCCGTGCCTTTTTTCCCGCGATTTATCGCGCCGCAGCGAGAAGAATACCCCTCCTCTCCCTCTTGATTTCTCGATGAAAATTCGAAGTACGCGCCTCGCTCGAGTATCTATCATCGGGATGGGGGTTGCGCAGGGCTGTGATAAATTACAGTGACCCCGTGCTACGATTACGACCTCCCTGTTCCGCGAAACGATCACTCGTTCGCCACACGTCCATTTCTTTCCTTCGTTCGCTTTCATCGTCGGACGATTTAGAGCGTACAAACTTTGATCGAGCCACCAGATACTAAGTATACGTAGCTCCTCCGCAAAAATCCAACGAACCACGATTCTCCGACCGAAACTGAAGAACAGAAACGGAGATACGACGAATTCCCCGCGATCCCCGTTACTAATTATAAGCACGACAGTGCAATCAGGAACAAAGAGGCTTCTTACCCTTGCCTCTCCTCCTGGATCTCCGGCTTTCTGGCCGTTGCGAGACGCGCGTATCCGACCGCGCGTTAGCGTGTACACACGTACACGCGGAATGACTTACGAGCCTTAGACTCGGTTCCTATACCGCCTTATAACTCAGAAACCGGCGATAAATCTGATTCACCGGGCTCCTTTTTACCTCCCCTCCATTTCCCCTTTTCGCTCTATCTCGCTCCCTCTACTCTTTCATTCTCCCTTGGATCGCTTCCTTCGTCTCGCCCCGTCTCTCGTTCTTTCTCTCTGGACCGCGCGAAAATAATAATCGCCATAAATTATCGGCGGAAATCGCGCTGGTTTTGCACGACCTCCTCGATGCTCGGAGAGCTCGCAAACGCTGGCTGCTGCTGCTGGTGCTGCTGCTGCTGCTCCTTGCCAGAGAGACGATGCTTTTCGACGTATTAAAACCCTCTCCTTTCCCTCTGGGGAAACGTCACCGAACGAGCTTTAATGGTTTCGCTACAACGTTCCCTTTGAGGACGCGTTGATTGTTGCACGCGCGCGCCATCGCGACGACACGCTTCGCCCAGAGCGATTTATTGTCTCGGAACAGGCACGGTAAATATAAACGTTTTGCTTCGTCGATGTTACTCGTAGTATACCTACACGAACTGGTACATGCAGTTGTACGTATAAAGGAATCGATATTAAAATTGTTCCTTGGTTTATCGAGAATCGATCCTTGGTTCGATAAATAATTACGCTTAACGAGTGCAAGAGGTTTCGTAGTTGTTAGGAGGTAGCGAAAATTCGTAATTTCCTTGGGATTATCGTAAATTACCGGTGGCTTAATTGGCCACGTTACGATTATTGGTGTCATTTGGTAAGCGACTCTCGTTATTAATTAATATTTACGAGCCTGGTTTAACGGCGGTTAAAAAACGATTCGATGAGTTGCTGTAACTTCCTGGTACCGCGACGAGCTCTCTATGATCGTAAAGGAGGAAAAATCGTCTACAGAACGACGTTCAACTTTCACCGATAAGGAAGAAGAGGATCCTTGGACGGAAGTCTCGTTCGCCAGGCGATCGAATCGAACTCTAATAGTCGAATACCAAATTCTGTGCGACGTCGGCATATTTAACAGATTATCTCCGCGCCAGACGTTTTTACGACTGCTTATGGAAATCTGTACGCCTCTCTTTCACACTTTCTCTGGCGTTTACGACAGCTCCGAGCATCGACAGATTGACTCTTACCTCAAATCTATCAGATAAAACTAGGAAAATAATTCGATAACAAATAAATGTAATAAAAAAACACAAGAAATTAAATCAGAAATTCAAACACCAAAAGTGTAAATACACTGTCCAGTTTATGATCGCTTGGACGGTGCGTAAGCACGATAGGGGAGAAAGAACGAGCCTCGAGGGGCAGCATATTGTTCAGTAACCTCAAGATGAATCCACCGCTGACCCCAGCTCGAACAAATCCCGACAAATGGCCGGAAAAGTAAGCGTGGTATCGTGATCCACCGTTATCGGGCCGTTTTACCAAACAGCAGTCGGCTCGCGGGGGGTTCGGAACCTTGGATTCTGCGAACGAAATGCTTTCTATCCCTTCCGATTGCCTGCGAGTGTTGAGAAGGGTCGCACCCTACGCTGTTAACACCGAGCCAGGGAGAAATGTTTGATTAAATAACCGCGTCGATGAATTGAAACGAGCGATGAAGTGCATGACTTGTGCTTTTCAGAGGGTGCATCGCAATGAGTAACATTCGAGGGGTATTTTTTTCGGTACAGTTCGTTTTCTTTCGGGGTTTTGCCGGAGCAACGAAGACCAAGATACGGTGAATAATTGATAATATACTTCTCGGTGTGATTTGATGTACCGAGAAAAGTTTCGCATCATGACGTTGATTGCTTCTCGAGTTTTCTCCGACACGAACATCTTCGCCCCTTGAGATGATTCGACTTGGCCGCTTTTTAATTAACCGCCTTAAGAACCCCTTGACGTGGAACGAGGGTGGCTAATCTTCAGCTCTGGAGGACTACAGTTTAGTCTGTCTTCCAGGGGAGCATTCGAAACAATTTTCATTACACACGATACGCAGCTTAAAAACCACCCTTCGTTTCGCGTTGATAGAAATTATCGTTCTCGTAATGTTCACGAAGAATATCCCATTTAAACGTCGAATTTGATAAAAGAGTAAGGTTTCCGACGCTGTCGTTCGGCACGATCGTTAATTACGCGGCAACAATTCGTCGAAGGCTGCAACGAAGCCGTGTTAATTTGCATTCATGGAGACTGGAGAGCATACACCGGTCCATACCAGGGAGAAACTACCGCAAAATAAAATTGCAGCCCCGCCTCTGTGCTGGCATTTAACTTTAGGAACTGGCGGAAGCGGTTTTTACGAGCGGTACGTGTCTATTAGTCTCATTACCAGCCCTTCACAGCAGCCTTGGCTGGTACGAACAACCCTCTTGGGGTGGAAAACGACGCCACCCGTTATATTGCAGGCTGTTACGCTCCACCCTCGGCTGAGAACACGAATAAGTGAGTCGAAGCAGCAGCTTCTTTCCACCCCCTTTCCTTTTCTTGCTCTTATTCTTCCCCTTCTTCTTCTTCTCCTCCTTCTTCTTCTTCCGTTCTCCTTTTTCTTGCTGCTCGCGATACGAGCCCGGCTTTATTCTCGCAAGCCATTAGTTTCATGATTAATTAACGGATCCTGTAAATCAATTTTCTTGTACAGACGTACGTCTTAGTCTTGCCTTGCTCGCCTCGACTCCTATTATCTTCCGCTGATTCCTCGGCTTTTTAATTTCGCCCGCGACGCGGCCTCCGGTAATTGCGTTTCGTTTTAGTGGCGGACGAGCCTCGCTCTGCCGTTTCTGTCTCTGCAACCGATATATACAGACCTTTAAAAACAGAGTTTGTAAAACTTCGAAACACACGGCCAGATATAATTGGTGGATTTTACTCTCCGCTTGCTTAGGTCGGAAATATTGAGCACACTTTAACAATTTCTTCTTATTAAAATATTTCACCAAATTCGCCGAATTTTTACTGCCTTCCGTTGACTCATGCTTGTATTAAAATCAGCGAAGATTCGTCGTCAATTTTAAATTGCACGAACGAACGCGCGGAATTTGACTGAAGAGGGGAGGGATGTCAAGCCCCTTTTTCCGGTTCCCATCGAACACCGAGAGAGAGAGAGAGAGAGAGAGAGAGTGTGTTGCTCTGCAGGCTGGATGTTTATTTAACTCGAAGTAATTTGATCGAAAATTTAATCAAGTCGGATTTTTGAGCGGCACCTGAAAGCGTGACGAATCAGTCACGCCGGGCCAATAAAACTCGAGAAAGAATTCTCTCTGTCTCGTCTCGCGGCGTCTTCTCGTTTATGGCAGCCCCCCGTGAACGTTGATCGCCTCCTCCTCCTCCGCCATCGACTTGGCTGCTTTCTTTTCGAGGTTGGAAAAAAATCGTTTGACTTTCCAACGAGTGGGGGGGGATCGGTCGAATTTATACGCGTTTAATTGTCGCGACGCGTTGCGTGCAAAGTAGGTTCGTTTAAGGGGAGAAAAAGTTCCCGTCCTCGTGCGGTCTCCGTCGAAATTTCTTCCGTCAAATGTACCGGTATCCGCGTATCGAAACGTTCGTTGGAGAAAAATTCCTCGAATTAAAATAGATCTCTCGGGGATGTACAAGAGGGTGGAAAATGGGAAGGAAATCGTAAAAAGAATGTATGAAAATTGAGCATTCGTGCAGGAGCAAAGAGAATGTCCCTCGAAAAAAAAAGAAGGTGATCCTTTCCTTACACGCGCGTTAAGCGAGATAATGATTTTTTCTCTCGCGCCATTGGTCAGGCGGATGCCAAGGGGTGCGTTTGATAAGGGTAGAAAACAGTCGTCTACGGGGTGGTTCTCTCGCGTGATAATTGCTCGGAACTATTTCAATCGGGCTGTGCCCTCGCCCCTGTAAAAACGTCACGGTCCTTAAAGTCTAGAAGGCGAGCGAGAAAGCCTGGTCGTGCCGAGAAGCTGAGTCAGAGGGGTGGAAAAGAATATTAGCATGCTGCTACTTCCACGAATCCGCTTGCCTTCTTCTCGACACTTTTCGCGAAGAGGTTACTGCCGTGAGGGAGGGAGAGGGTAGAGAGAGGCACGAGCTACGATAGGTACGAGGAAGGAAGAAATTAAGCCGAGAAATAGAGGTAGAAGGGGGGAGTGAGAAGGGGAGGGAAAGAAAAAGTGGCGAAGGATTCGGCTCGATTACCGGCCGTATTCTTTTAATTACCAGAGAGTCCTTTGGGGCAACGAAACGAAACGTTTCCCTTTTAATTGCACGCTCCGGCCTGTACATTCCACGATCGTTCTCTCAAAGAATTTAATTACCGGCGCGTATGGCAGGTATCCGCCACCCCGTTGGCTGGCCAAGCGTTCTCTCCCCCTGGCGGTGCTGCAATTACGCATGAAATGGATACGACATAAAGCTTTATTTAGGACCAGCCTAGGATCATTACCGTTCTTCCATTTTTCCCCGTCTCTTTTCCCTCTTCTGTCGAGCTACGTTTTTCTCACCCTTGCCATTCTTACCTCGTCCGGTAGGAACGATCTTTAATGTGCACCGGTGGGACGCGTGCACGTTCGACGTAACGTTGAAGTTAAGAGTGGCAGGAGCTATCTCCGACTGTACAGCCAAGCCGTACGAGTTACAAGGTAACAATGCTCACAATCACGAGCAGCACCTGTTCCGCGTAAGAACCGCGCGAGACAGAGGCCTCTCGCGCCCCTCTAAAGCCGTGTGAACGCGCTGTTTATGCGCCGCGGTTTCTTTCCCGTGTA
>NW_017100190.1:4768150-4774738 GCF_001263275.1 Habropoda laboriosa | reverse complement strand
GCTCGGTAAAAAGTTAATTGTTCCGCTAAAAGGTAAATTATCGCGGATCTCCGACCAAATCCACTTACGGATTTCAATTGAATCCCCAGACGGGATGCAGGACTTTTTTTTTACACGGTCGTTTTGTAAACTCAAGAAAGTTGTCAAGAAATAACGTGGATCGCAAACTGTACGGAGAAAAAGGGGAACGGAAAGCCACTGGTGTACTCGCGCTGTTACTCACGCGGATCCGTTCGTTAACCGATAATTAAGAATTGGCCAAAACGAGGAGAAGGAAATACGAGCATCGGGAAGGCTCTCTGGAAGCTTCCTCGCATCGGAATATACCAAGTCGGAGAGCGCGGTCCACTTTGCGGCCACGGACGAACAGGGAGGAAGGGGAGGGCAATCGGTCACTGATTTGGTCAGATCCATAAGGAGCGTGCATAGCGAGGAGCATTAATGACCCGACAAGCATTCCTTCCCCAGATGCCCGCGATCCCCTCTCGTTTCGTCCCTTAGGAATCTTCTTCTCTTTCCATCCACCGTCCTCTTTTCTTCCGCAACTCTTTCTCTCGTCCCCTTTCTACACGGTCTGTGTCTCTTCCTCCCTCCTCTTTCTCCCTCTCTCTCTTGCCTCCTCTTCCTCCGGTTCTCTCCCGCTTCAGAAGTCTCGCGCGATCGCGTTGGGTGGTCTCTCTACTCTTACCGACTCTCGGTCCCATATAGCCGAGAGACGTGCGCACGTTCTACCATGTTCGGGACCTTCACGACAGACAAACCGAAAGCAAACCTTTATGCCCTTATACCTTAAGCGCGAGAGGCGCTCCACGCACCGTATAGCCTAGCCGCGACAAAGCGCGAGAAGTGCGCGTGGGAGGCCGAGGTAACCAGATGCGTCCGCGTATTTCGTCTCACCCCGCCTTCTTCTTTCCTCTTTTCCGTTTTTCATCGAACTGTCGGATGTCGGAGAAGAGGGACACCGCTCTGAGGCCGCCCGCCACTGTGCGTCTCGCGCAGGAAGTCCAATTCCTCTGACGAACGATGCCACTCGGCGTGAAGTTGACGCGTACAGTTTCATCTTTTCGAGTGAATCCGAGTAGTGTTTGATTACTTTGAAATTTATTCGAGTAGAATACTTGAAGCAATAAAGACGTGTTTGGCGCTTGAACGTTGCGAAGATCGCGCGAAAAGAGAGGTGAAATTCGGTAGATCCGAGCAGAAAGAAGGGGGCAAGGGAAGCGAGGGAAAAAAATGGGGCAAAACTCTTAATTAATTACGAAGTTGGACCGTCGGTGGTTATCTTCGTTTCCGGGCAGAGCACGATCGCAATGCGGATCCGCCGAAAGATGCGCTCCTCGGCCCGTAACGCGTAATTGGCCGGGCTGTGAACGCGACATTAGATCCTCGTTATCCTAACGAGCTGAAATAGCGCGCGGCTCTCGAGAAGAGTGGCTCGATGAAAATTCGCGTGGCCTGTGCTGCAGACACCAGCGGCGGACGAGCAACCGAGCAATCTGCCCTGGCTCTTTGCTCTATTTCTCCAGAAAGATTTAGAGACTGGCCAAAAAGGAAAGAAACGAGCGATTAATCTGGCTGATGGTAACGACGTGAGATAAACGTTCCGTTTCGCCTTTCGTAAAATTCATTTCTCTACCAAATTTTTCGAATTGCTGGTCTTTCGCTTAACTCGTTCTCTTTCTCTCCGCCTTGAAACTTCCATCTGGCGAGAATGGAACTGAGACGCAAAGGTCTCGGAGATAGGCAACACCGATGTCCTGTATCGATAAATGTCACAGCGGAGAAAAGTGCGTAATGCATTGTCGAAGATCGGCTTGACGAAGCGATTGGTTTCGGTTGTATGGAGAACCGAAGAGGGCACAAGCCGAGGGATGTAGCATTAAACCGACGCAAGTGACATTTTACGGACAAAGACTTTTCTCCGTGCGGTGTACCGATGTTCACGCATGCCAATAAAACAGTCACGCCGTCAAACCGATTTTTCCATCGGTGCGATAACAGACCAGCCGCGATGCAATCGGTGATCCGCCTATGATTTTGAGATTACGATTATGATTATATCTAGGAGGGCGTATTAACGTAGAATCAAAGTTTACGCTGTGAAATCTGTGCAACACTGTTCCACGCAATTGCACCAGATGAGAATTGAAAATTGCCCGGAGGGTAATTAAAATTCATCGTCGCAGCCGCAATGAATCTTGACCTTTCCCTCCCGGAATCTTTTAGCGTTCCCCGGAGAGCGTGTGCAGGAGAAAAACATGGCGACTCGTTACGACATAACTCATACGCGGCTCTTTCACGTCCATTGGCGGTGCTCGCGATGAGAGACACGCGTTCACAAAGCCTCTTTCTCTGCTCGTACCCCGGGGTGATCTATTGGCGAGACATCTGCCGCCGTGTCGTCATAGAGACGACGCATTTACGGGCAGCTAAGTGGCCTTTACCCGCGGTTCCCGAAAGCGGCGCGATAAATTTCGCTTCGCCTCTCGCGCGGCCCGCCTTTAATTTGACGGGCCGGGGCTCGTTACACTCGTTAGCAGAGCCAGCCAGAGAGGAAACGCGAGCACACGCTCCTTCGCTTCCTCGAGACCAACCAGAATACGCTTTTGATCCAGCCTGAATCCAGGTGATCGAGAACCGTTTCGATTCTCACCAAGGAAATTCCGATTCGTTGATCTAAAGCGAGCCCGACGTTTCAATGCGAATAACGAACCTTGACCTACGAGGGTAATTAACGTTTTGGTCGTTAGAGTGATCCATTTGTGCAGCATCGTTTCCATTCGATTTATCAGTTCGTTAACCCCGATCAATTAACGTCAGTTGATGATCGACACCCACAATAGTAACATTCATTACATAGGAGGTACGTGTAACCCTTTACCAGCAGGATATTCAAGTAGCATTACAATTAAAAAGAAAACCTGATAAACTTTTATCACATACTGTCAGCTTGACATACTTAAACTGTTCCTTAAAGAAAAGGAACACAATACTTGCAGTATACTACAGGAACTGTACGATAAATTGTGGTAACTGAATATGTCGTCCCACTCTGTTTCCGGTTCAGATCAGACTGATAAATCGATCGGTCTTCTCGATTCTGGAGCGAGCACTAGTAGGCCATGAGATTATAAACGGTGCTCGCTACAATACTATTCCGTTTCACTCTAACAATTTACGTTACACTTTCATATCCGCTTTAGCGGTAGTTTGGACGAGTACAATTCTCGATTCGTACAATACCAATTAACCCTATAAATCGAGGGTTACGTGTACGCTATTTCTAGCTTACCACGGTTCGCTTCCTCTTTCTCCAGCTAGAAACTAGCGCGGCGGAAGTGGCCGCGAGCCTAGCCCCTCGGTAGTAGCTGATATTGTAATAAACAGCCGGCTGAGGTGCCATTAATCGTGGAGGTTCGCGCAAGGTGGTCGCGGTAGCCGTGCAAGAAGGTGAAATTTAGTGAGCCACTGGTGGAAACGTAGAGACCCCTAATGGCCATTCCGATGACTATGGTTCTCGACCACAGTGGCAACTCCCTACCACCTCCTCCAGTTGCCACCCTCGCTGCTGGCCTTCCGCGCTCCTATCTGCTTCCCCCGGTTTCCAACTCGTTTTCTCCACCCTGCTCGACACACTTGCGCTCCTCTCTCCTCTTGTGCCGTATATGCAACGGCGTTCCAGCAATTACGCATCGCCGCAGTTAAATACAATGGCCAGGACAACGACTCTGTAATTTATCCCCGGTTTGGGCCACCATTCGCGCGTTTGTTTCCAACCCGTTGGAAGAGAACACCACCGAACGCTTCGTTCCTCCCATCTCTATTCCTCTCCCTCTTGCTCTCTCGTTCTCTTTCGCTCCGTCAGTTCTATCGCGCGAACAACCCCCCGTCCCCACGGCCGTGTGGCGTCCCCGACGCTTAAATTAATGATAATTAATAATGGCGACTCGAATGGACGCCGTTCGTCAGCGGTGAATTACGCGACCTCCGCGGACTGACTCCGTGGATTTATTAGGAATATTAAAATTGGACTGTCTCGTTTTTCCATTTCGAGACGAGCAGAACCTACCGTTTCTGTAATTAATCGTAGGTCACGCAGTGAATGTCTAAGACTGGTAAAGAGAGTTGTAGAAAAATTAGCGAAAAACCGTATTTGAAAATATGGAGCAAATTTTTTCTACTCAATCAGTTGGCAATGCAGGGTTGCATCGTGTTTGATTAGAGATCAATTAAGGGTAGCTCGTAAAGTGGTCTTCGTCTAACTACCCCGTAGAACGGGAAGGAAAATTGTGGAGAAGAATTTGGGGTGTCGCATCGAGGGTGATTCTCGTTTTCAATAAAGAGCGGATGTTCGTAAAATCGAATGTACCTTTTGCACGCGAAAATAGCGTACCGCGCAATTACGTCGGACAATTGAACGGGCCCGCGATAGAATTACCAATTAGGGATCGTCACGTTCAAATACAATGGCCAACGACAACGACTCTGTAATTTATCCCCGGTTTGGGCCACCATTCGTGTTGCCGCTGGATGCTGAAACTCATCGCAGCCGCTACGCTCAAATTAACGACAATTAATAACATTTACCGTTGCACCGTTTATTCCACATCAACCATTGGCATTGCGTGTAAATTTCGCGAGATAAATTGCTATTCTTCTATTCGACTACCGATATGTTTCACTATTTTTTTATCGTATATGAAAAATCTAATATTCTACATGGAAATGTTAAATTGCAATTTTGCCGAAGTGCCAAAAATCAATTTTTTTTTTTTTTGTATAAATTGCAAGTGCAGCATCTTTGCTGTAGTTACAAGTTACAAGTATTCTTATCAAACTCGTTTTTTTGAAACCATGTTTTTCAAATTCATTCGATTCGATATACATTTCTCTGTGGATTAAACCGATAATCAATATTTTAGCTTCATTTGTAGTGTTTTTATAAATAATACAAAACGATTCCTTTGATAGAAAAGCTGACTCTTTTTCTAAACTTTCAAGTTTGTTTCTTTTCGTTACATGTCAGTTCAATCTCACCGTAAACTATAAAAAAACAATAACATTTGAAATTTTTGCTTTCAAATCACTTTAACCAGTGTTAAGGGTAGATTTCAGACAATGCTAACTTCAACTACAAAATTTCCAACAACAGTACTAAAAATTACACCGAACAAAATTTTCTTATTACACACCAAGGATGCCTCTTTCTACCGAAAAAAACGAGTCATCACGATATCTTTCCTAGTTTACCCCAGAAAATTGTCAAAAGCTGTTAAAACCGAACTCCCTCTTAAACTTTCAAAAACTTTCCACGGATTGGTCTCGCTTCCACGAATAGCCGAAACGTTCTCGCAGCTTCTGCTCGCGTTCTCGCACATTCTCCATCCCGTGGAAAGAAACTTCACTTTCGTAAATCTGTCGGCGAGTTAGCTACGTATGGGAGCGTGAAACAGGTGCACATATCGCTTATCCAGTGTCGATCGGCACCGGCATGTGCTTGAACGCGTTTGAACTAGTCGCGCACTGTCATCCTCGCCACGTTCCATTTGTCGGTCGCGCTCGAGATACCGGGTGGCTCGTTAATTTAGGATCAATTATCGCGTCACGCCGTGTCACCGAGAACGAGGCGTGTCCGTGTGGCGTCCGTGCACGCCCGTTTCCCTTCCACCGAATCCGCATACTTTTCGGCCACGTAAATTTTACTAATTACGCCTGCTTGGTCCGCTTTCGTTTCGAAACCGTTCGAGCCCATAAACGTTCGTCCCCCTTATTTTTTCTCTCCTTTCCTTTATCCCCTTTTGAACGTGGTTCGAGCGAAATTCGTCTGATCGAGGTAAATATTAATTGTACCTACCGGTCGGATAAGAAGGACAACAATTATCCTCGAGGAGAAATTTTACGTTCTCGTTAAGAGAGAGAGAGAGAAAAAAGGAAGAAGAAGGAAGAAATTGCAGAATTCTGTCAATCGAGCTGCCGTTTTATTTGCTTGGAAGTTTGTAACATGCGTCTACCGAGGAAATCGTGCAAGGTATATCCAAGGGGACAGGAGAATAATGTAGAGAGAGCGAGCATATATTTTTAATTCGATTTAATCGGTGGCAACATGTAAGCGGGTTACATAGATTATATCGACCACATATTGTGAGACACTGGGATATACGCATACTTTCCAAGTCTGTCTACACGGGTGTAATATACATTTGTGTACATATATGTGTATGTATATATGTAGATTTATCTATATACATGTAGAAGATTCGTACGATAATTAGGAATATACAGTGTGAGATCGTTTCGCATTCACGCGAGACCCTACCAGCGCAGCAGCGTCTTACATACACAATAATATTATCTTCTCGCGGCAATTAAAGATTATCTCGTATCATACATATACACAATTACGACCAATCGTATTTACAATTATATACAAGGGGAGGAAATAAATAATTTAAGCGTGTAGTCGATAAGGATCGTATCGAGCAATGAGATGTGTATCGCGTTAATTGATAAATATAAAGGTTCAGTCTAACGGTCTTTAAACGATCGCGAATATAGGTATACGATATAAAAATCGTTTTCTCTTTCGTC
>NW_017100190.1:4756738-4768123 GCF_001263275.1 Habropoda laboriosa | reverse complement strand
TTTTTTCCTACGCGTCTAACTTGACTACAGGTAGAAAATATTATTTGGTAATGGCTCAACGTTAGCAGCTAGCAGCTATCGCCGTCGACAAACGACGAATATCTTAAGATTCCCTCTCGATACAACTCAGGGCAATTGTTGCCGCTCGAAAACGAGCGCGAAACGCTTTCTTCTAATTACTTCCGTCGACACGGAGAACCTGGAACGTCAGCCGGAGACACAGAGACTGGCCAGCGTCGAACGGAAAAACCGAGTGCAATTTCCCAAGTGCGCAACGATTTTCTCGTTTGTGACCGTTCATTACTGCGAATGATTGCCTCCAGTCACGATTTCCTCGCCGTCCTCGTCGACAGGCACCGTCGAATGATTGTACAGACCTTGGGCCATCAACTGAAGAGCCAGAGGATTTTTCTGACCGCTGGCCTTCTTGATTTTCGCCCTTTTGTTCTGAAACCAGATCTTGATCTGCGCCTCGTTCAAGCCCAGGTCTCTCGACAGTTGCTGTCTTCGTCTCTCGGTTAGGTATCGATTTTCCGCGAATTCCCGCTTCAGTCTGGCCAATTGCTCCGCGCTGAACGCGGTCCTCGGTCTCTTCTCTTCCGGCGAGGCGGGCTTGGTCCCGCCGCCACTTTGCACCGTTCGCTTCACTCGTCTCGTTCGTGGACCTGAAACAACGCCAATTAACCGCTCGTTAAGTCGTCAAGTTTACTTTTAGATCATCTGGTTCCTCCGTATTATTAGACGATGAAACGGTTATTTTCGTATTTTCGCCGGTTAAGATAACGCGAGAATTATCATATAATGGCGCGCGCGGAACCACCGAGCGAGATCCAGCGTCCGTAAATCCTGTTCGAACAAGCGACGCATGGCGGAAAGCTCGAGCATCGAGCCAACCGAAGATTTATTAGCGAACTTGGACTAGTCTTCCGCGGGACAAGTATGTAAATGGTAATTAAGCGGAACAGAATAAACTCCCTGTGTGAGTCTCCCTCCCCCTCTCTCTCTCTCTCTCTCTCTCTCTCTCTCTCTCCCTCTCTCTCTCTCTCTCTCTCTCTCTCTCTCTCTCTCTCTTTGCTTATCTATATGACGATGGATAATTTTAATTCGCGGCGTATGAAAGTCAAGAAGTCGATTTATCTGTCTCTACTATCGCCCCTCTGTGTCGGTCAAATTATTAGCGCGTATGTCCAAATTGGGCACTTGCTGCGATGAATATTTATGAAGCAATGTAACACCGAATTTCGTTATCAAGGAAGATTCCTTGGACGATCTTTCCGGTGAGACAAATCGTCCAAACTTTCACAAATAACGAATGACTTTTTTTCTTTAACTTTACGAAAACATGGAAACACGAGCTCTTCCAGCCTCCAATGAATCACTCTTGATAATTCTTCAATCAAGATCCGGCGAATATTCTCGTTCCGTCGGTTTCCTCGAAGTCTCGATATCCGTAAATACGCGTAGCTGAAATTCTCCTACTGGTCGATTGAGATCTATTCGTCGATCATCCTTCACCGCAGAAGGGAGCACCGTTTAATTAGCCCGACAAAGGGGGTCGATCGCGATTCGTGGTAATTAGTAACGCGATTATCAAGCTCGGCAGGGGGACCACCATGGTGGCTAGACACAGTGTTCACCGTATCTGGGACACGACGACGATTACAGAGGGTAGATCGCGGTTATAGGTTGAGGAGAATGAAGTTCTGCGAACTGGTGCAGGTGGTGTACCTATCGGGACAGGTTACGTTCGCCCCAACTCGCAATTATATATAAACTATGCAGCCTGGTGGTTGGTTTCGCCGATCGGTTTCTTGTAGCCGAGTTAAAGATCGCAGTACACGGTGCCGCTAAATCGGAACTGGAACGGACGGTTCGGGAAACTGGTATTTCTTTATGGAATCACGGTGGCCGCCAAGGAGGAGGTAGTAATTAGGTGAGCTTTATGCGGTGATTTTTCGATAGCGCGGGAAATACACGTTGATTTACATAGAAACTGGTTTCGAGATGTAACGGTCGGCCAGGTAAATTGATTAAGCGGATACAGAGAAATAGTGGTACGGTAGTCGCGAGGTATGGCCGGCCGTTTGCGCGTTCCACCACTTCCTTGATACCGCGATTAACTGAGATATATCTGTCCTGATAGATAGAGGTTCTGCTAGAACGATCCTGGATTAATCCTTGCGGTCCACCGGCTCGGCTATCGATCAGTTTCGCGGCTCGCGTAAATTAACGTTATTGCTTCTTTCTATGATGCCTCGAGCGAGATGGACGCGCGGAGCCTGTTATTTAGTTCGCGCGACGATTAGAACACTGTGCTCGATTGAACGGCTAGATGGTACCGTTAATGAACGCCGTTGCTTTGTAAAAACGAAGATTTCGACGAATCGATAAGGGGGTACCTGTACGTGCCTCGATTCGTATTTTAGATACTTGGATATTCGAGTGTTTTCAACTTGGTTGAATTCTTATCGGAAGATAAGAACATCTTTCGCGTGAACAAATTATCGAACCTACCGGAAGAAGGTCTGTCGGAGTATCTGGTGCAGTAAACCCACGCAGGCCAAGGACTCTGTCCGTTGAGCGTAGTCTGATTCGTGGTGGTATTCGACGCACTTCCGGAGCTACTGTCTCCGCTCAAGGAGTCACTGCCAATGGTGGAGGACGTGGAGCCTAGAGAAGGTGCTCCAGTTACGGAGCTTCCGGTCACGGAGCTCCTACTACTCGCAAGGCTCTCGAGACTTCCGCTTCTGCTGAGACCGGTGCTCCTCTGTAGGGGTGATGTCAATCCGCAGTGGGACGAAAACAGATCTCTTTCTCTGTGCACCGTGAAACTGGTCGGTTGAGGCCTCGTGGGGGATAATCTGTTCGACGATAGGCTCAGATCACGTGGTAGAGAAAGAGGGCTGTGACGTGGAATCGGAACTGGGATCGTCGTCGAATGTCCAGCTACCAAACTGGGCTGTTTCGGTGCTTTTGTGTTAAGAATCGCCTCTCGGCCGAAATCTGGTCGGAGAATATTTACTACGCTGAATCGTAGAGGAGTCTCTATATCGTCCTTGTCAGCCTGTTGTTGATCCTGATGAGGGACCACGTGACTCTCCGGAGAACGTACTCGATGAAGATGATGATGGTGATGGTGGCTGCCAAGCCCCAATCGAAGACCGTACGCCGAGTCCATTGTCACGAGAGCTACGCTCATCTTTCAGTTTTTTTTTAAATTGTCCAGTTACGTGTCTCGTGCAACGAAAACTTTCCCACCCGACAATTGAACGATCGAGTTTCGACAGTGACGCTAACCCTCTGTCGTCATATTTGTGAAACAGCACAGAGTCACACTTGTCACTTGTCTAGTCTGTCAATGTTCACTGATCGGTACACTGTGGAAGCTCACAATGAAACGTTTCTGAAAGTTTCTCTTAAGATCACCGTATACACGTGTCACTGTTTTTTTTCTTTTTCACTGATCGTTGGTCGTGTCGACTCGTGTCACCGGCGAATCTTGCAACTCCTCTGCCCACGGATTGCGTAATCTAACGAAGGATGCTGCGTGGTGTCGCTCACGTGGCCAGGTATGTCTAGACGCGAAACGTTGTCGCGTCTAATGTTCCTGTTGCCCGAAGCGAGATTAACGGTGTTAGACTCTGGATCAGCTCCAAGAGCGAGAGGTCTCCTTAGTATTGGCTTTTCTCGAGGTTTCCGAGGACTCGAGCGAGTGCTGTGACGGGTCTGACTGGCTGTCCATCCGTCGCTCAGTGATGTCTAAACTAGGGGACCTGTGGTCCCTACTTACCGCTCTCCCCTCCGTCCCCCCGTCGCCCCTTCACTCCTCCTACGCCACGGCCTGGAGTGCAGTGCACTAGACACCCTCGATTGTATCTCTATTAACTCTTCAGTCACAGGCTCCGCCTACTGGCGTAAGGTCTACCTTACTCCCCACCGTTAACTCTGGCTCCCCACCATCGGCGGAACGAAGAGTAGGGGTCCGGGGCTAGAGTTTACCACGATCGATGCCAGTGCATCGTGCTTCAGTCTCGTTCCAACGACCACCAGATTTTTGTCTTATTTACAATTTTTCCTATTCTTCGTATCGATGCTTTTTAGGGTGAATACGTTATCAGGCTCGTCAGAGACGTGATTTTCTTCGTATAATTCTACTACTTTTCGAAGGGATAGTTGGAATTAAAATGTAGCTATCAAAGATGAAATTACGATTGAATTTTCTTTCGCAATTTTTTGCACGAGACAGAGAAAAGATTGTAATCGTGAGTTTAGAATTCTGAATGTATCGAAAATTCGCGTGAATCAGGGAATATTCGTGGTACTTCCGAGTAACCGGGCAATTTTGCACGAAAAAACAAAGGTATCCGCGCCACTGCGAATGTCAGTAAAGAGCGCCAGCATCTCCCCGCCCCGTTTTCATTCTCCCTCCACCAGACTCCACGCGATGATCTCGCCCACAATCTTGCCCCTCCCCACCAGGTCACGCCCACCTCGCCTCCCCTCCCACTTTTCAGTGCCCACTACTCCATACTTTTGTTCCTCCCCACTCCGATATCCATCCAGAGGCAGCTAATTCATTTCTTCGAGTCGACAAGCGTTCTCTCACTGACGCGAATTTTATCGTTCGAGTCTTTTTGGGTGGAGTTGTGTGACGGTTAACGAACAATTGTATTATCCACGCTACAGCAGATGCTGGTCCACGCAGCTTCTCCTTCTTTCTTCTCGTCCTTTCACGCACGCTTTCGTGCGTCGAAATTGATTGTTTGTTCAAAAGTAGACGACTATATATGTATATACATGCTTCGTCGTTCAACACGATCGCGTTATATCTTACTTGTAGCAATTTTCTCGTTCGTGATCGCACGAATTCAAACGTTCTACACTTCTTCTACCCTCCACCTCTGATAAAGTTCAAAAGTTCACAGCTAACCCGGCCGTAATTGCATTCCTACGTGTCCCCGTGCAAAGGGGTTGTTACCACCGCTATTATTCTTAATGTCGTTGAACGAACCTTATCGTTGGAACGACCTTAAATCGTCTATGATTCCGTTTAGCGTTCTGGACACTCTAGTGGCGTAATTAACGTCATTAGGAATAGCGACGACACACTCGGCCATTAACCGGTAGAGAGAAAATTACAGCCATTAACCCTTTTAACGTCTAATCGCATGAGATTCTCCTCTTCGGTGGAAACGTTATTTGCTCACGACATGAAAGGAGCGAGAACCTATGCATTAGGAGCACGCGAGACTTATAAGGAGCCGTCGTTAAAATCGCGCCAATTAAAGCCCCGTAGCGAAATCCGTCTCGTGACACGCGGGGTCACGCGCCACGCAACACGTACACTTGGAATCGTAATTAACGAAAATCCCGATGTTTACGTCCGGCTCGAATACGAACAATCGCTAAATATATAAACCTGTAACGAGGTTTGGAAATTATACGGAACAGATACTGTATAGATATAGCCGAGGTTGTAACTCTGTTACATAAAATTGGTTAATTCGACGAAATAGACGTGGTTAGCGGGAAAGAACATGAACTGGAACATTTTACAAGATAGGCAGGTAACGTAACAGGTATCCCTAGCGGAGATAATGATCATAATCGTCCAACTTCAATTACAACTGCACGAACAAGTATTACTGTAATCGTGAAAAATGTCCGCTTAACGTCTCCATGTAATTCTTTCTTTCGTACGCAACACCTGCGAACTTCGCTTCACATTTTTACTAAACGGTTGTGAAATTTCGTCGGTAACTAGCGGATGGATCGAACGTAGAACGAGCAGAAGGCTGTTCCTTTGTTCGGTGAACGTGAAGTTCGCGAAGAAACGTGCCAGCTCGTTGTTAGACTGCACGGTTTTATTAATGACCACACCTAGGGATACCAGCTGCCACGTGAACCACAAAGCGATCGTTAGTACCTGGCTGGGATTCGTGTAAGAACAATAATAGAGATAGCCGCTATAAATAACCATAACGTGTCTATCCATCAATAGAGAGGCCTCCTCTTGAGAGCCAGAGCTAGCTCGACGCTACTTTCCAGTCGGAACGCTATATCCGTGGTGGGGATAGATCCTCTGAACTAGTTTTCAGCACGGTCTTCCTTTAGCCTTTAAATGGGCACGCTGCTGCGCTGTTATTTGTCGAGCTTGAAAGATTGATCGTGATAAATTGATCTAACGATCGATTCAACGTACTTTTGGCCGTGGGGAAATGGAGTTTTACGTGAAAAAAGTGGTATTCGTTTAACAGGCTGAATTAACCTTGCGCAATAGCCTCTGGCCCCGAGGCAAACTTAATACGCGAGTGTCTGAAAATATCGCGTTGGCTAGCTTTCCGATCGTTACAGATTATCAACACTGGTGTATTTTACCGGTCTGTTGTGCACACGCTCGTAAAATTCTGCACGTTCCTTTCCCTCGTTCTCCGAGACGATATCCCCCGAAAGCTTGGACCATCTTTCCACAAACAAAAACGAAACCGAATGTTAATTCCTCGGGTACCCACGATATTTCGATGCAGAACATCGAAAAAAACGAGAAGTCCGGTGGAGAGGGATCTGCTCGAAAGTTTGACACTGTCATCCATCTCGCGGGCCTGATTGCCGGTTCAAATGTATTCCAACAAGAACGGCTCTCATGTGAACGCGGTTAATTCGTTCGTTAGGACACGTAAACCGGGCGCGTCGCTCGAGAGGACTCTCGGCCAGGTCCAAAAGAGAGAAACGCCTAGGGCGAGACCAATCGCGAGCTCTCGTACGTCAGGGATTGATTGGGTTTTTCGTTGGGCTTTGCAAAAGGAAGAACTGGCCGCGGGATCTCGCCGCGACGATCATTATTCCCCGAACGCGATTTGTAAACGGGTTCTATTTATGGCACTGCAAACTCTATAATCAGCCGCCGCAGGGGCGACGACTTATTTAGAATAATTAATGCAGGTACGACCTCGCGAACCGGTTACCGGCCAATCCGGCAACACGTCTCCCCACCGTGTGTGGCTCAGAGGGGAAGCGATAGGCGTGGCCAACGGCTGGTGTCCGCCCACGGCGCTCGATCCACATGCAACCTCGCGTGCGTGGCCTCCGCGTTCCCCTCTCCTCACCTCCCCACCCGATATTCCGCCACTTTTTCCAGAGGCTCGCGATATTTTCTAGAGCAGAAGCCTGCGCGTAGCCATGCGCGTCCCGGCGACACATCGCGCAACCTTCTCGTGCAACTCCGTAGTGCTAGTTTTTTGGCCAAACTTTTGGATATCGTGTAGTGGAAGGAACATCTTCCTTGGTACTCGTTTTGGAATTACTTACAGGGTGCCGTATTCGAATCCTCCGTCATTCTCGTTCCCTTACGAAATTATCTTTTCTACACTCCGATATCCAGTGACGTATCACTCCTGTTCGCATCGAGTCAAAACACGATACGCTCCTTTCTGCGTACGAATCGTCCGAAAAAAGAGACGTACATCAACCTCGAGGCCGCAAATCTGAAAGGATCGATCGAGAATGGACGACGCGGTCCGGACAAGGTGCATATCCAATTGGCGATCGGTTGAAAGCGTCGGCGAAACAGTCTGCACGAATACGCGTTATAGGAGGGGAGCGGGGTGGGGTAGAGGAGGGTGTCGATAATAAATGCGGCCGACGGGACGCGTGAATCCAGATAACTACGCGATCAATCGGGCTGATTGAAAGTATCCGACGGCGAGGGCTGTCTCGTGCATCGACGGCAGACACACCCCTGCGGCACACGAGACACCATCGATGATTCCCCTAATCCCGTTTATAAACACTCCACGACCACTCCCACCTTCCCTGCTGCGGAGGGATGATGCGAGTTCCTACCCTCTCGAGCAACCTCGCCGCTCGTTTTCACGGCCTGTTACGCGTCCCGCTATATTTATACCCGGCCTGAGATAATGTACACCCGGTACATGCGAAGATAACCGCACCCCGGGGAAGCGGTATGCTGCTTATGAACCGTTCTAACACGATGGGGGAACCGCAAAGTGTACTGATTTATCGTCGAGAACGTGATGAACGAGGAGACACCGTTCTGTTTCTTTTCTTCCGTCGAGTATCTAGAGCTTCTACCATTCGTACTTTTTCTTTTTTTGCCAGAGCTTGTGTACAGGGATGTTTCTCCATGGTTAAACTCCTTGCTCTGCTATCTTCTTCAACCATTACATCCTACTGGTTAAGTGAACGAGAGAGATTGAAGAAGAAACGCGTCTCTTCTTCTTCTTCTTCTTACCGTCAGTACACGAACTACCATTTTACTGCTTTTACTTTGGCGTAGTAACGAGTCCATTCGGATGCCTAGCCGCGTTCTGATTTTTTCCACCTGTACCATGCGGACAGATTGCCACTCGAATGTGTACGTTCTATTTTCTTTGCACGTGGCAGAAAGAAAGAGGGAACGAAGGTTGAATCGCTTCGTCACACGGATTTCTTTTCCTACCCCGCGTCCCTAACCCGCATTCTGCCGTCTTGTCCCATGGCAAAAGGGAACAATAAGAGGGGTTTCAACTCCTAGCTCCCCGACAAGAGAACCAATTACCGGGCGAACTTTTTCCCGTTGCCCGTTAATCACATTAATCCATTTACGAGAGACGGTAGAGCGCGTGTATACATCGGCCGTGGGCTAAAAACGGGTCGAATACGGTGGAACCACTGGGACACACGGTGGCTGCCTCGAGGAAGCCGATGTAAAATTGGTACGTGTTCTGCGTAATCCAGCACCTCGGCCCGGCCGAATATGGTCCTCCTGCTCGCATAAGCCAGCCTTCTATTCTAATGGCCGTGGATCCTCGGTTGTAACGAGCTTCGAGCACCGTGAAACGCTCGGCACAAGTTAAGTAGACGAGAAAGAGGGAGGATTCGTATACCCGCGCGCGCTCTCTTCCTGTGATTCCACGTGAATCGACTACCGTTCCGAACAGGAGCGTGGCCACACTCTTGAAACGCGTACCTCGATATTCCCCGTGCACGGTTGTACATATTTCAAAGAGAGATGTGACAGAAAAGAAAATTAGCCAACCGAGGCTTTGGCGAACGTGGTCGTTGGCTGTGCTACCAGGAGAAACAGGTTTCACTACGTGTAATAGTGGAAGCATTAAGCGTGGAAAGAAGTTCACGGTTATGGTAAGCCGAGACACAAGGGAAGTTCTCTCTTTCTGTTGCTCTTGGACGTCGAAGTTTTACTGCACACGAGGATTGTGTTAAGTGTATCGAGGATGTTAGCTCGGGGATCGAAGATTCTTCGCCTCGATTATTTCCCGATGAATCGAGCAGAGTTTCAGGTTTCTTGGTCGTTGTTAATCGATCCGAGCTTGTAAGGTGTAATTTTTGTGTATTTATACCGAGAAGTTTTACTTGAAATTTTGGTTCAATGTACCAGAGAAGTAGAGTGGACCAAGAAGAGGGAGCAATCGGAAGATGCAAGTCCTCGGATTAGTCTTGGCTCGGAAACGAGGTGCAGGTGTCGCCTGAGATGCCGTCACGGCGAACAATCGTGAAAAGGCGTCCATGTTTCGAAAACACAATTCGTTCCATCCGGATTGTTATCACCGGAAAAGGCAGGCTGGTACCTGGAAAGCCCATTGATTTCGTCACGGTGAGCTGGGCAATTTTTGCAAGAGGCCCGATTTCCCTTGCAATCGATTCCCTTTGGACTTCGATTCGCACTCGTTCTCAGAATTTTCTTCTCTTTCTTCCAATAAAAATTCATCGAACTTTACCAATGAAATTTAAGAATTTATCACTTACTCGGCATTTTTTACGCAGATTTTCCTTTTTCTTCCAATTCGGAGGACCAAGGATGACCCCGTCACGCGCACAAAAGGGATCTGTGTCGCATTGTTCGTTGCGGTAAGGGTTCGTACGGGCCACCAGTCGGGAGAAGGGCCTGGTAGTCGAAGAAGGGTTTGTTTATACTCGGTCTTTACGGGGGGCCTCATTGTTCGCTGTGACCAATTGCTCGCCAGGAGGTCCCTGCCTCAGGAAGCGCTCTTCTTTTTCATTCTTCACCGAAAACGTCTTGTGGAAGCGGCGAAGAAATTGGAAGGAACAACACACTGCCCCTGGAATCAATTTTCTATCGCATTCTTTCCCTTCGAATCACCCGAACAATGCCTTGATTATTAATTATTTCGCGCGAGCGTAGCCTTCTGATATATTAATCACGAGTAAAGCAGCTCTCGAAAATTAATTATTCTACCCCCTTGTGCTACTATAGTCTGGTTGTAATTTTTTTAAGGAGAAGTTTGGTCTTCTTTAATATCGCAGGGTAAATTAACACGTTCCTTGTCACGAGAGAATTACAAGTTTTATAGATGAAATTTATTTATTATAGGAAAATATTCTTTAAATATTCTTTAAAATTAAAGTGATTTAATCTTCCTCGAGACTCTAATCTTGAGTCGATAATTAACTTTAGCAATGGGAGAGGTTAAAATTATTTATTTATCAAAAAATATCGACACTCTATTCTTCCTTTGCACGTATTTTGCGTCAGCACCGAGTCAGAAATTAACGCTTTTCGTTTAACAAAATTTCCATTTTCGAAAACTGTTTCAACACGGAACGAGTTAAAAATGGCACAGAAGGAAGGTTTCTCCGGCCACATTCACCCCTTTTAACCACTGGGTGGAACGAAATTGTCCATCTTTCAGGTCGCAGAATTAAGGAAGGCAAACATGTTTTGCCAGCAATTCGTTCCCGACACTCGGTGCACCGAAAGGGCCATTGGAGGTTCCTCGTACGACGCGAAGGATATCGCGCGTAGTCTGGCTGGAAAACGCCTTCAGGTAGCCGGTACAGGTAGAAAGAGACGCGGCTGTCCTAGATGCAAGACGCGGGGGTCCGTTATCCTGCCGAGATAATCTGATTTTCCGTGACTGAGATGTCAAAACTGTGTCGTCCTTGACAGCTTGGTCTCGAGACGTTGCTTCGTAGAAACGTGATTCGCTCCGCTGCTGGACAAACTCGAAAATATTTGGAGTTTCAGCGTGACCAGAGATAAAAAGTCTTTTCATACATCAGGTGAATTTTCGAGCAATTTCGAAGACTTGTTTGAGAATGCTATTGGATTTTAAGGAGAATAGGATGAATTCTCTTGGATGGAGATCACTGAATAATTTTTTCAAAAATTCGAAAGTAGAAAAATTAAAATTCACGTAAAATTAGATGATTCCAAGTGACAAAAATGTATGAAAGTTGTGAAATTTTGGGTCAGATGTTGGGAAAATAGTCACAGCTGGTGAGGCGTCATATCGCAAAAATCTACCTGTGATTTACAATAATCCTCCTACCTCTTCTCCATCGGGTTGTTTATCCATCCACGGATTATCCGGCTTAAAAAGTCATAAGTCGTGTTTAGGTTTACCC
>NW_017100190.1:4748184-4756710 GCF_001263275.1 Habropoda laboriosa | reverse complement strand
GATCGTCTTTGGACGAAAGCAAGCCGGTGTTCACTCTGACTTTCTGACTTTAAAATAACACACGATTTACCTGCGATTTCCTTCCAACAAAGTCTTACCCCATTGAACAGTTAAATCCTTAAAGAAATCTTTCATTATCCTTCCTACGATCGTCCTCGCCTACATTCCACCGTTTGCCTTATTTTCTGCAAAATCACACTTGCAAAAATGTCGCGATTTCCGAAAATCCAGCGACACAAACACGATGAAATTCCGCGAAGAAATATCTCGAAGATTTCACCGATCTGTTTTGACACGGAGAAAATCGAAAAGGGCGACGAGGCGTGTCGGGGAAATGGCGCGCGTTTAGAAGCGGCCAAAGGACGAGCGTGTCGAAAGCCCGGGGCTCCGAGCAAACAGGATTTGCCGATTAACTTTCGAGGTAACCGTGAACCTACCCGTGATCCCTTGGAACAGCAACAGAGCGCAGTAGGTCAGGGTCGATTTTTTGACTTCTGGAGGCGCAGGAAATTTCGGCACAGAGCGGAACGAATCACGTTGGATAAACCTGGCACACCTTGCAGAACTGTTTCTCTCCTCCAGGATCTGTGAAAAAAGGATCGTTCACGGCGGTTTCTCGGCCCGCACCACGGCCAACGATGTTTTACAAAGCTCGTTTACGACGCTCGATCTTGTTTCGTCGCTCGGAACATCCGTTTTACCTACGCACACGGCCGCTGCATCGAGACAGAGGAGATCGACTGCTTCTTTCAGTGTTCTACGACCTTTGAATAATTTCACGAAGGTTCGAAATTTGAGAAATTAAGTTTCTCGAAAATTGGATTATCTCTAGGAAGGTTCGAAAGTAGTGATATTAATTTTCTCTGTTACTCTGTTATTCAATATTTATAACTGAATGTCGTTCGTTCGAGCCTTCAGGCGAGTTAATTCTCTTCTGTATCGAGCCTCTACCTTCATTTTTCACGTGGAATTCCACGCTATAGTAATAAAAACTCGACGAAAGGAAAGTTGAATTATTAATGACAATTCACACTACAGAGTGTGATACAAGCGACAATATCCAATAAAACGACACTCGAAACGTCTCTTTCAAAGCGTCAAATAATCAAGCTCGTGTCACAAGAGACCCGATTAAAAAAAAAAAAGAAAAAAGATGGAATGAAATATATTCGAAATTACGTATCGCAAGTTTCAAACACTTTGCCAAGTAGCCGTTGCAACGATTTCCCACGAATAAAAAGCATTACTTACATGAGAGCGGCGAAAAAGAAGTGGAGGAAAAAGGTGTCTGGATTATCGTCGAGAACGCGAGAATTCATCGAGCTGGAGGAAATCTAAAGTACCGGTGATCACGAGCGGAAAAGCCGGGAGAAAAAGCCGCGGTTCGCGTGTCGCCTGATATTCGTTGGCTGGTCACGAGACTCCGTCGCTCTGGCCCCATAATGGTGCATACGGGTAAACGCGCGGCGCTTAATTGAAATAGCGAGCCCTTAGTAGCGGACTGAACGAAGAAATCGTAATTCTGCCGTGCGTGGCGTGAAACGGTGCACGCCAGAACGGCGATCGCCAGGGCTCGGAAATAAGAGAAGCAGAAAGGGAGGAAGACGTATCGCGCCGCGAGATGCTCGACAAGAAGAAATTTATTTCGTCGGAGCTCGTTCCCCGTTGCAAAAAGAAAAACTACCGTGGGTAGAGGCGGAGGAAGATGAAGAAAATGGGAGATCTAAGATTTCCTTTGTAGGCAGAAAACCTGGTAAATGGAGGTTCTCCCTTTGGTATTATTCTCGGTGAAATTTATTAAATATCTCGTTACCTATTTAGCGTACTACAGACTTAGAATTAAACTTTGTCTGCAATATTCCGATTGAAATTATTAAATATTTCGTTACCCATTAAGCGTCTAAATTTCTCAATTCCCCAAATTCCTTATTTCTCAATTTCTTAATTCTAAAATGAAAATAATATCTCGAATAAAAACAGACAAAATCGAAATTGGAATATTTGCGTTTACACCTGACCGTATTACTTTCGATTTTCTATCGGCCTGCAAACTTGGAACAAAGTCCGAGCGTGACACTTCTCGCGATTGAGAATACTCGAACTTGAATGCAAAAATTAGAACGACTATAAAATGATTCTGCATCGTTGGTGAAACAGCTGGTCGCTAACAAGCCTATTCCTTAACGACGTCTCTTAAATAGTAACTGATAATTATGACAGAACGATCGTTGCTTGAGTAATTGCCGTGAACGTTTTACAATTACCAGTAGACTGTCCGGTCTGGCGAAGTTCGTTAAACGAGAATCGCAAGAAAGGGAACATTTGAACGTAGGATAAGAGACGTGGGAATCGACGGAGTCGAAGAGAAATTGCATCGGAAATAATGGCGCCCGGTTACGTGTCTCGGGGTGACGACACGTTAATTTCACCGTCTGAAATTCAAACTGGAATACGTACATATTTTTTGCTAAAATTGAAAAAAGATTCTCAAGTATTTTTCACCACGCAAATTTGATTATTTTTCAACGATTGTGGCAGCAACCGGTCGAAAAAAATGTCGAAACGCTAAGGGAACACGCGAGAAGCGCTCGTTCGATTCGAGGTGGGGACGTTGGTCGTTTGAAACGTGGTTAACAAACACGCGATCGACGCGCGGGAATAATTTCACCGCGGTGTCGTGTAATAAATCGCGTTTTCACGAGGCACGCAGAAGCGGTCGCCATTAACCGGGCGTTGGAAATAACAAGTGGACGGGAAAGATTACAACGCGCGAGAAAGGGAACGTTGACAGAGCCGAAACGACACTGGTTTCCGAATAATCTGAATAATCGCCGGATCGTTGAATTAATCGACGCGCGACACGGGAAATTAGCAAACGGTTGCTCCCGATAAAACGTATCGACGGGAGATCTCGGTTGGAACGTGGGCCGATCGGCTAGAGAGATCGTTCGATACACGAACCTGTCATGCTCGTTCTCTCGATTGAGTGAAAATAACTCGAATCAGGTATGCAACGATCCAAGTTACCTGGTGTTGGTGATTGCTACCAAATTTTAGAGCGAGATCAGCCACGCGGAGGCTGTGTTTAAAGTGTTTGCCACGGTAACAGCCGAAATTCGAAGGCTGAAATTAGGTATGCCCAAAGGTGTGTTATTATGACGTGTTGGCTTTGCACCGAAAATTCTGGTAACTCGCGAAGAATCCGCGAGACGAACTTTTTCACTCTCAACTATTCGCACTTGTGAAGATTCTCGAATTTTCCGAGAACAAGAGGAATCGAAAGAAAAGACGGAATTTTCTCGGTGAAATTTTTACGTCGAATTACGGCAAGAAAGGTAAAACGTGCTAAGATGGTCGGTTGTTTCGGTGAAATTCGGCTCGTCGCGTTTCGTGACACTGTAATGTCATGCTCGTCCGCTGATGGACCGAGGAAATCTCGAATGGCAGAGGAGATGTATCATTAACCCGACGACGATTTCATACTTTCGCGGAAGTCCGTGGTAATTGCACGTTAAATTATTAATTTCGTTTCGAGAGACGCAGCTGCTGTTTCTTTCACGCGAAATGTATCGCATATTTGTTATCGATTTATTAAATCTGAAAATAACACACTCGCTCGCGTTTATTTTGTAAAGTATTACGCGAACGGAAAAGAGAACAGTTTCTCAAGTTTCCACGAATCCGGAGTGTATTTTGACGAATTGGCAATTTCACCGTTATCAGCCTCTCTCGTGTTAGAACTGACGCTTGGCCACGCCGTTAATTACAATCGCGTGATCGAATGGTCGGGGGCTATTGTGCGTGTCATCTAGTTCCGGATGCGAGGCCGCCGTTGAAACCCGTCATTACCCGCGTGCACTTTCAGATTTCATCTGAAAGAGATTCGCGAAATTGCCGGTGGCGGGCCCGAGACGCAGAACAACGCTCGCGGAACGAAGGGAGAGAGAGGCTGCTCGTTGAGATTTTAACTGTCACGGCATCGAAATATTACTGGCCGGCACACCGAAATCGTGAGCCGTTTTGTGCGCGCATAAATTGTAATCCGATGAGTCGAATTTGTCCGTGGTGTTTAATCTCTCCTCGGTCTCCTCCAACGGTTTATCAATATTCCACGATTTATCGTGCTTTTGTTGGTTCAACGATCGAACGTTGTTTGGACACTCTCGAGAGAATATTCGGTCTCTCACTTTCTTCGTGCTAATATTTGCCGGAGAATGTTAACTTGTATATTTGCTATTGGTACGTGAGTGCGAAAGAGCTCTTTGAGACAATTCAACCCCTCTTTAGACAAGAACACTGACGTATAGAAGACAATGAACACGTACAATTGAGCCGCGGAAATAGCAACTAAGATAGAGACTATCATTGATTTCCATCCCTTTCTACGTGGAAGTTCTGCCAACAAACTTAGAGAGGAATTCAAACAATCTCCAAATTTAAAAAGTAACCAAAATTTAACCACCTACTGCAACCCCTTTGTACGATATATTACCTTACCGAAGAGAATTTTCTAACGTGTGAAATAAAGCTTCGTAAACTAGAAAGGGAAATATAGGCGAGCAACTTATCTATACAAATTGAACAATCTTCAAAAGGACTCCAAATTGGAACCTTTTATCGTTGGTTTCGTAACAAAAAGTTAGCCATCTATTGTAACCCCTTTCTACAATATATTACCTCAAGCAAAGAGAATTACTATGGTCAAGCAACCTATCTACACAAATTCAAACAGTCTCCAACAGGACTCTATATCGTTGATTCCTAACCAAAATTTAACCACCCTTAATGCAAGCCCTTTATACAACCCCTAATAAATTAAAAAGAACAAACATAGCCAAGCAAACCACACTCAAAACTACCCCAATAAACTGAGAAAAAGGTTCCACCAGTCTCCGACAACATAACCGAACAACCCCATAAAACACCCCGAAGAAAGCTCGAACACTAAAGATTACACGTCTCCTCCAGCCACCCTAAAAACACGGTCTCTCAGATCCTCAAGTTGAGAGCCACTCGTCGACGTGTGTGGTCCGCTCTGGCGGCGAGGTGCCGACACTCGAAGCTTCCCCCTCTCGGTGCTCGTCTTCTTCTTCTTCTTCTTCTTCTTTCTTCCTCGTCGCGTTTTTTCTTGTTTTCTCTCCTCATGCCCTTCATTGTTAGCCTCTCGCTCTCTGCCCGGCGTTTCTCCGTTCTCGCGGGCAACTCTTCCCCGCTCGGTGAAACGAGGAGGAACGTTCACTCGTCCTCTTCGTTTCCCGTCCCCCTCCACCTCTTAGTCTCTCCTCCAGGCTGGAGTCTGGAACTCCACTCTCTCTCGCGCGCGCTCTCACCACGAATCTACTTTAGGAGGACTGGCGATGTCCTCCTCCAACACGTCCCACGGGACATCCTACCCTCTCTGACACTCTACCTCGGTTGGCTTATTACCAGCTCTCCCCTAATACCGTCCTTGTCGCGCTCGTTGGTACGCTCAGGTGCGCTGCTCCTCGCATCGCCTCGTATCTCGACGTCTTCGAACGCCACGAACGACCGGCTTCTGGATTGCTAATCCAACGCTGCCGACGACGACCACCGGTTCCGACGAAAATCAGCCCGCGATGGAAATGATCGTTACGCGTAATGACGAGTTCCCTCGTTTGTGTAACGTGGTAGCCGCCCTGGTGACGCTTTGGCGTAATCAGCGGAGCCTGTTCTTGCTGGGAGCGAGTTTGAGGGCCGAGTGGAGAACGATTGCTGAGGAAGGTTTTGGAAGTTTGTGAATTTTTCGGTACAATGCAGAGTATTGGGGAGTTATCGTTAATGAGTGTGAAGTGTATTAATTTTGGTGTTAGAGATCATTTTTGGCGCCTATGGAAACCTCTTGTACCTCTAAAGTTTCGAAGCTTTGAAAATTTTGATAGGACCTATCGATACTTTAGAGACTCAAGATTCAAAGCTTATCAAGTGTTTTAAGCGTCGAATTAGACAGGTGCGAAAAATTACCTCTTCCTCTAGAATAAATGCTTCGAGCTCAAAGTATTCTACATGTCCCCTCGACAATCGGAAACAAAAGGCAAGCGAGCTGAAAAAGCTTGGTCTAGTTTCGAATCTGTTACGCGGATCTGAGTCTTCTAGCCTCGTATACCCCATTCGAGACGAATGGAATCGGAAAAAGCGGTGGACACGGGCCAGGATCCATATCTTCTTCGGCCGGTCTTTCTCCCCTTTTGTCGCGGTTCTTTGTGAGAGGTTGTCCGGCCGTCGTTACGTCACGCCGCCACGACGTGCCTCTAACAAGGTGCAGTTTTTACGGGCTCGCAACATAATTGGCCGCTCATTTGCATAGATTCGCGGTACGGACTGCCTCCCTCTCTACCTCTCTCTCTCTCTCTCTCTGTCTCTCTCCTTCGCTCTTTGCAGGCTGAAATCGCTGGCAGACCTCTGTGGGGCACATGCGCGTACGCGAGCCGTACGTGCGCGCGCGCCACGAAACCGCGCTTAGACGAGGAATCCGCCTCTCTTTAGAGGCCTCATTAAGCTACTCGTGTGCCCTCCGTTCTCCCTCACCTCCACTTTTAACGCTGTGCGCGCAACGAACCGATGCGGTTCGCGCTTCCGATCGATCTTCGTGGGCAGATGTCGCACGGTGCGTTTGGATCTTGGATAGAAAGTTTGCAAAGCTGATACTTTGGTATCGTTTCAGAGAGAATGGATTGGATGGCTCTGTTTCGTTGGGAAGTTTTTGAGTCACGCAGCTTGAATATTCGTGTGAAATGAACCCTTTAAGTGAGGTGTTAAGATTGTATTGTGATGGGAATTAGTAGGAATTGTTAGAAAGAATTTGGTGGGGTATTGAAACGTGGAAAATGTCGTAGTCCCACAGCAATGTAGGCGTTCTTTAGTCGTACCAAACTGTTAACCCTTTGACCACTCGAAACTAAAGCACTCGCTGTGTGTGGTCGAGTTGTAGCATTAATAGTCACTATGTACGAAACGTCTTCAGAAATTAAGTTACTCACGTTTGTCGAATCACTTTCTTGCTCCATATTTTCTATTTTATATTTGTAAAATAACCGATACGTAAATAAAGATGTCGGTAATAATCAAAGGGTTAAAAAATTGGCACAAAACTTTGAAATCAATTGGAAGTATTATTTAACAATGCTTTCTTTTATTCTGAAATAATTGATAGATAGAAGACGATAAAAAAAAATATTTTCCGCGTATTTTTTAATACGAATAAAGCTTGGTTTTTGATTGAAAAAAAAGGGAAACGGTATAGAAATGGAGAAGAGAAAAAGGAACGAATGGGCGTCGACGCGGATAGGCGAGGGTGTTGAAGAGCGACATCGAACGCTCCACAGTTTTCTCAACGAGCTGCGAATCGAGTTAATATTTTCCAGCGGGATAGGGGTTGGGACGACAGGAGAAGGGAAAACAAATCACGGCGCGTGTCTGGCATACCGGACCCTTCCTACGTCGCACCCTTATGTAAAATGCCTAAGTGGCTCTCCCGTCGACACCCAGTCGACGAAAATATTTGTCGTCGAATCATCCTGAGGTCAAATTGAATTCGTGCCGCCCCTATACCTTCAACGACCGTATCACTTTAGGATCATAATTACGCCGCCGAATAAAATACAAATATCACCCTCCGAGCTTATAATTCTTTCTTTTCACCAGATGTCGAAAATTCCGAATAATCGTACAATTAAATGCAAGGTTCTACCTTTTCCAAATTATTCCGAACAGTTGGAAACGTAGAAACCCACTTCGACGTGAAAAATTCGGGTTGAAAACGACCGCTATTCACTTGGAAAAATGTGACCTGTCGAAAGGAGACTTTTCGAAATGTCAAACAGCCCCAGAATATACGAAAAGAAGGCGGGTCAATGGTTCAGCTACTCTACAGCTAATTATATTCGTAATAAATACACGGTAGACTTCTTAGCCTGGGGCAACAGCAATTATCCGTAATGTCAGTGATTAAAAGAAGCTAATGAGCCACCGTTAGAATAGATAGCTAGCGTTTTGCACAGACAAAAACTATCATTGCTGATTTCCTTAGCAATAATGCTTCTTCGGACAGGTTATGAATCAAACGATTTCACTGCGAATAAAAACCTTCTTTTTGCGCGTAATAATTCCAACGCACAAGTATATACCAATTCGTCTGCTTGTTAAGTATTACAGAGGAGGAAATTCTCAGGCATAATTTCCTCCCCGTCAGGAAGAATATTAAGGGTTCCCCAGCAGTTTTATCGCTTTCAGCCAGTTATCCGCGCATATTCAACGTCGGTTGAATTTTTCCGCGGTGTAATTACGGCGCGGGATGAAATCGTTTTGCATGGTTCTCTACAGTGTTCAACGAATGACTGTAGTAAATTTACTATAGTTATTCTGACCTTAAATAATATAAGAATGCAGCTTTTCTAGCGGGGGAGAAATGGGGAGCGGGTAGGGTGACTCTTCGGTAGCTTTCCAAGTCAAGATGCATTCCTCGCGACTAGTGTTAAGATGGGTGACCGCCCCAAGGGTTAGAAGAAA
>NW_017100190.1:4742441-4748135 GCF_001263275.1 Habropoda laboriosa | reverse complement strand
TTCGTTACGGGTCGCGTGACGGCCCGGGACACGGCTTACCGAGATAAGCCGTGTCGTCGGCCTGATATTATGGTTCTCGCGCAACGACCCTCTCTCCTCTCTCCTTGCCCACGATCACTCTCTACTTTCGGGACAACGCTGGTGAAACACTTGGCCGAAACGATCGCCCTTACCCTAAAATGTCTGGTGATAGGTTGATGTGATGTGTACACGAATATCGAGTACATAAACTTGGTCTACTCTCTCCTTGCTCCATAATTTTAAAATGATCAGAAATATCGTCGAGACAAAATTCTGTTACACACACCTTCTTCTTTCTTCTTATATATATATACTTTAGAAACTTTACAAAATAGCAACCTTCTCAAGAGAGAGAGAAAATTATAGGAAGTTGGTGGAGTTTATTGAGATTAGGTGCGAGACTGTGTGAGAAAGTTAATAATAAAGCCGTGTCTTCCGGGGAATGACCACTCGGTTTCTCTGGTATTGCTGTTAGCTTGATTAGGGGTTGAAGATGCGCCGATACAGCCGGCAATAATCCTAACAGCGAGAACGTGGCTGGTAAAAGCACGGGGGGTCTGAAAGTGGACGATGCCGGGTAGCGTGGATATTGGAAAGTGAACGTCATGGATATCATTAGCGTTTCTCATTTCGTCCAGTGCAATATAAAAAGGCGTAATTACCAATGATAATAAGCCTGTACGATTATTGTATAAAAGAGAGGGATACCGGATGGAAGGATGGAGGAAACGGACGGTAAAAATTGCTCTAACTGCTGTGTAATCCGATCGGTATTGGACGCGTCAAACATGCCTCCCCATACGAGAATATACGTGGCTCGCTTTCGATTTAAACGATCGCCAGGGACGTGAAATATTTAGTAATAAACGTTTTACGAGACGGCGGACATAATCTGGGGAAACGGATGATCGATGCCCATCACGGTCGAACGATCGACGAGCTGGGACACGTGTAACCACTTCGCCACGCGAGGAAATTATCCCTGAGAAGATCGTCAAGGGGGGGAAGAACTTCGAGGAACGTTTAGAAGCAATTTTTTTCTTTTTTTACCACGAGGATACAAATTTCCACGGGAATATCGCAGATTTCACGGTCAATCTCGCGTCAGAGTAATTCACTACGTCTACGACACATCGTTGCTCGTGCGAGTAATTCGTCTAGACTGCGGTTGTTTATGCGCTTAATTTAAAAAATGTCGAAACGTGCGAATAAAATATGGGAAATACGAACGTATGCAAAAAATATGTGGGATGTTTAATTAATTTATTGAAAATTGTGCTGTAATAAAGGAACCTTCGTTATTTTCACATTATCATTAGAATTGAAATTGCAATAAATTACAAGCATTTTATTCCGCATTAGCTGATTCATCGACGACGTTCGTCGATAAAATTTCATTTACACGATACACGTGTAATATAATAATATGATAAACGTGTATGAAATATTCACGGTTAAGGCCATTTAAACAGAAAACTTTACTACCAATTTCCCACGAAAATATGCATTCGCCTGAACATCCTTGGTCTACCTATCAGCTTCCACCTGTAGAATTAGTGTCTCCAAGAGCCTCTACAGCCACATTTCCACCTCTCCGAACTAAAACTTGGTCTGGTTCGTAGAAACAGTACCTCTCGAAACCTCGCACATACGTTCTAATAATCTCGAAAGAGTTAATAACACCTTAATAACCGTGTCGACCCAGTGCTCAAAGATGAGAAGCGAGGCAACGCGATCTCCAGGGTCACGTTCCTCCGCACGGTATCGCGTGGACAGAGAGAGGCAATATCGGATCGTTAACTCTTCGTATCGAATGGGTCGAGTTGATCGATTTTTCTCACCGTGGCGAGGCCAGGCCCGAGCATCGTCGGTCGTAAAAAGCGAAACGAAAGAATCTACTTGGCGAGAAGATGCTGCCGGTGTGGCGCAGGTCGAACTGCGCGAAATGGGCTCCGCCGCGGCGCGCCGGTTCCTCCTGCCAGTGACGGCCTGACAAATCAAGCTGAAAATTGAATTCTGGGGGCGCCCGTGGCCTTGTGCTCGCCCCTTATCCCCTCTCGGTGTGGGTGTTATACACGGTGTATACGTGTGCCGTTCCTTTGCGAGTCGAAAGAGCCGCGTGTGAGTGGGCGCCCCTTTACGATTGTTTCTCACCACCGCGGCATTCTTGCTCTCCTTTCGTTTCGCCACTCCCTCTTTTCGACCATTAAATAATAAAATCCCTGTTTCTCTTCTACTCGCTCGAACAGAAGTTCTCCGTCGACGGAATTTCGATCTTGCCAAAATTTTGCGTTACACCGTTGAACTGTAAGAGAAGTGTAAGATAGCTGATCTCCACTGGTTCTCCTATTTCCACAAAAATCTGTGGACAAGAGGCGAGGAATACCAGGTTGGCGGAGAGCAAGCCGGCCTCTTGGCTAATTCCTAATAGCAGGGAGGATTCATCGGCTGCAAAGAGGTGGATTTTCGCGGCGCTGTTTTCATAGAGGCAAGCGGTAGAGACGAAGCGGACACGTTACTGCACTCTTGACCAGGAGGTTACGACCGAGCCGGTCGTTTGCTCGTTATTTCGCTCCGTGCGCGGGCGAATAAGGAACGTGCTTTCGTAGCGGGGGCAAAGAGGCAGAGAAAGCGCGAAACGAGCGTCGGAGGAAGGAAGAAGGGGCGATGAATTGGCCTGTGAACGCGAGAGGGATAAGAGGGAGAGTCGGGGGAGTCACGCGAACGATCACACGTGAGGCGTGCAGAAAAGCGTTGCAAGAAAACGTAGCACACACGAATCCGTGGGAGGAAATCGTAAAAGGGCCTCACGGACGGCACGAGTTCGACCGACAGTGGCGGATTAATGGCTAGAGAGACCCGGGACTCCCATTAGACGGCGAACAATGCGGCCGGGATTTTTCGTTCGGGGCTGGAAGCGCGCCGCGATCGCTTATGGAAATTCGATACAAGGAAGCAGCCGCCAGGCATCCCGGCTATCCGAGATATTTCGATTAGCGGGGAGAACCGGCTGGCTGTGATACAACGGGGAGGAAGAAGCGATTAGAGGTGGTTGTGGTTGCCGGGCAGAAGTGTCGAAGTGGGAATTACACTTGGATCGTGTATAGTTCCGACTGGAGGAAGAAGTAATTGCGCGCTGGGTAGATGTGAGAAAAGTTGCTGTAATACCTTTTCTTTTACTCACTTTCTAAACGTTGTCCAGCTGTTCTTCCAGTATGTTTTATATCTGCATGTTCCGGAAATGAGTGGGAGGTACATGGGTGACTTGGACAATGTGAGGTAGTTGGAACGGTGTAAAGTAGAGCCACGGGAAAAGAATAGAAAAATTCTATTATATGGAGTGATTTATGTAGGGTGATTATTCGCTGCTTGTTAACTCATTTAGTGCTGCGGAAACGAGTCTTATTTGTCTAGAAGATATTTTCGAAAATCTAGGAAAGATTTATATGGTGTTTTTAAATGAACCCTGAACTCTGTTTATATAGGGTGGTTGGTCGTTGGTTGTTAACTAATTTAGGGTTGCAGGAACAACGGGTTCTTATATTTCCAAAAATCCTCAAGATATTTAAGTATATTCTGAATAATATCTAATATTTTCGAATCACTCGTTCGAACCCGACGAATTTTTTCCACGTTCCGCAATCACGAACTGGCAAAACTAGCGGCGGTTTAATTAACTTATTCATTCACGGCGCGTTGCCCCTAATTAAACGTGAACTGTAACACCTCGGTGTGGCCGAGCGAAAGCCTTCATTGCGGTAAGAGAGATCCGATAAGCGGCCGTGGAAGCGGACTTTAATGAATGGAGAACCGCGCCTCACCTTTCGGTCCCCCCGAAGACGCTCTCTCTTACCCGAACCGAGGCATATATTCGTATCGTGCCACCCCATCGAGAAGGGGGGCCATCGTTGTCCCTGATTTTTTTGCGCGGATTTCACGGTGCCCCGATGCCTCCAAGCAGATTGAACGGTTTTCGCGTTGCTCCTGTTTTCTGCCTCATTACCTGCTCGCCCCTGCCCTCGAGCACCGGAATTGCCGATTTCTTGGAAATCTCTCTGCCCCTTAAAAATATCCTCCTTCTCTCTCTCCCACCTTTGCACATTTCACGATACTACATAATTATTAGAAATACCAGCGAATAATTGGAAATCTCTGAAATTCCCTTCTACAAAGGTCGTTCTGAAAGCTTCACCACGAATAAGAATTTTCGACGGAAACCTACAGGCGTACAGTCGGCCATGAAGGTGTCGAACTTCTCCACCTCGTTGTGTCGAAAAAGGGGGAAAGTCGGAGCCGGTGGTTCGGGACTTCAGAGACGAGGAAAGGTAAGCGGTCGAGAGAAAGAGGAAACACACGCGGTTTGAAAAGGCGTGGAGAGGTGCTGTAAGGTAGAGAAGGGGCAGGAAACCAAGGTAGACAGAGAGAGAGAGAGTGAGAGAACGGTTAAAGAGGGGCTAAGAGAGGGTCAAACGAAGAGAGATGGAAACTGCGAGGTGCAACGAGGAGGTCGACAGGGTATAGGCTTATTGATTCGGGAGGGTTCGTGTGCCTTCTCTCTCTCTCTCTCTCCCTTCGTTTCCCCTCTTCGACTATCTTCCTTCCACTAGCCTTTCCGCTTGGCTTTCCGCTCAGCCTCCAGGTCGGAGGTGTGTGCGTATGTTTATGCGCGTTCGAGAAACACGTGTCAGAGGTTACGCAAACAGAATGATTGATACATTAGCCGGCTGGCTGCCCTCTCGCCTTATCTTTTATTCCGTTCGGTGAATTGATTTCCTCGATAGGCAGGGGGGAGGGAGAACCCGGGGGTGGCTGGCGCGTGTAATGAATCGAGGATCCTCTCGTTCCCCTTTATGACGAACGCTGCTTGCCTTTCGATCTGTGTAATCCTCCACCCGACCAATCAATTGCGCCCGCTAATTAAATGGTTTTGCTTCTGCTTTGATGGTGGAGCGGGACGATTGGAATTTCGTGTGATTTAGTCGTTAAGATATTTCGATTATCCTAGATTTATCTGTTGCTACATTTTTATTTTTGCAAAAAATCGTGGAAAAGCTAGATATAGGTAGATTCCTTTTTTCTTTTTTTTTTTTGGAAAAATCTCGATTTAGGAGAGAAGCACGCGTCACCTTCGATCGCCATTTGATCGGTCGCTCCCGGCCAGGATTGAATTACTCTTGATATTGCTGTTGGAAAGAGAATTGCAAAAAGAGGAGTCGAAAAAAAAAAACAGGTGAATCCTGTCGACGATTGTTGGAGCTGTTTTGCCCCTCTCCTGACAATCGATATCGGGTTCCCATGGTGATGCCCCGCTCGCGGACTTGTTACTCACATTGACTCTAAATCACTCTCCTGGGGTACGTATGATCGTCGATCGAACTTGCTCTTTAAACGTACCAATGAAACAAACATAAATCTTACAATTCTGACGTGTCTGACCACTGAACGCATCCTGAAGAAATATCGTTTTGTATTACCGACTTGACGAATACAACGTGTCAGACTTTCCTTCCTTCCGAAGAAAAAACGTATTTCCTTATATATTAACTCGGCAATTCGCGAGCAACCTCTTGGATGAATCGGCAAAAAACGGGCAAATGTAGCACGGGAAGAGAGAAAGAGAGAGAAATCCCGGTTTAACGAAGCTCAGCCCGAAGGAATGGTCGTTCCCATGGA
>NW_017100190.1:4708865-4742421 GCF_001263275.1 Habropoda laboriosa | reverse complement strand
ATCGCGCTCCCGTATCGAGACGGCGCGTTTCGAGAGAGGAGACGGAACGGAAAGGGGGATAGAGAGAAAGAGAAGGTCGAACGCGGCCGTGGAGAAGCGTCAGCGCGCGTTGCCGTGACAGCCGGACGGACGTGAAGCGTTTTGTTATTCAAATGGAGGCAAAGCGAACCACGCGCGATATCTTTCCCGATATCGGCTCGTCCCATCTAGTCCACGGCTATTTTTGCCACGATGCGTCCGTGCACAGAACCGTCCAACCGATCCCAAGTAAGTAGCCATCGTACGCCTATGCCGGCGTACAGGATCGATAGATCCTATCGGAAGAACGAGAAACGGGCTCTCCTTCGATTCTCCCTTTCGAATTGAGAAAAATCCCACTCTCATCTCTTGTTTCCATAGAGTGGAGAATTAATTTTCGGCTCGGAGGGTTTCTTCTTTTTTCCAAGTCGATCTGTAACAGGGTATCTTGGATCTATAGAACAGCCTGATGTTTCCTGGTGATACCTATTTCGTGTTTTAACGTGGAACCGTTCGTTAATTATACTTCTCATTTCCTGGTCGATAAAGAACACCGAAATGTACGACTTGTTTGTACTGGACGATATTCGTGAAAAGAGAGCAGGACGAGAGAGAAGAGGGTAATGAAAATTTCATCGACGATACGTTTTCTTCGTCCCCCTTCTCGAATGGACAAGATTATACCGTGCGCCAAATTGATATCGCCGCCGAGCTGAATGATCCCTGCGGCGAGCGCCGCGTTTAATTCCGCGGGTATCACTCCGATCGAGAGATCGCGGAATGCAAAGTATACGTTTCACGGATTTCTCCTCCCTCCTCGCTCTTCTTCCTCCGCGAGGAGTCGTCCTCTCCGTCCCTCGCGATCACGGTAGCCTCGATCGTAACGCTTCGATTTATCACCTGTATACTTAGCTTTCCTTTCGATTGACGATCCCGAGGGCCATCAATTTTCTGAAAGAATCATTATGAACGATGAGGAGCGAGCGGATGTTTCAATAACGCGATTTTAACATTACCCTGCTTGCTCGTGCTTTTTAACCGCTTGAATGTGTACAAGGTAACGGCGAGATGTATACTTAGATGGAAGCTGTTCCTCAACTGCCATTTCTCCCGTCTGCTGTTATTAAGCGGAGTGTAATTTTAATTTACATCGTGTTACACTCCCGAGTAGCAACGAAACGAGCAACCCCTCCCGCTCATAACTCAATCTTTTTATACCGAGAAGAAAAGGGAAGCGGAGAAGAAGAAAGAATCAATTGTCGAAATCGGCAGAGCGAGCTCATTAACCTGGGCATCGATTTGAAGGTATCGACGTGCGCACGTGCGGTGCGGTTTGCTCGCCGGTAAACATCATCCGAAACAAGATCGCGGAATGTAAAATACAACGAGGAGGAGGGCTCCTCTGGTCTCTGCCGGTGCTGTTCTTCTCAGGATTTTTCTCGTGGTGGAGGACGCGCGCACCGTGTGTCGACCTGGTCGTAGCCGACGACAGTGATGGACGCCCGTGCGGTTTGCTTCTCTATCACCGTGCGCTTCAGACGAGATGGCCGCCGAACAACGACGACGACGAAGACGAAGACGACGATGCAGAAGAAGAAGAAGAAGAAGACGGGGAGAACGACGACGACGAGAACAAGAGAAGAGCAACAACACACGCAGAACAAGCAGTGTGTAACGGGGAGGAGGAGTTGGGTACGACGAACCAGATTGTGTGCACGAGGTACACGTCAGTCGTACTAACGACTCGGCTGGTTTGTTCGTGCAACAAAGAAGAAAGAACATGGAAGTATGAGTAAAGAGAGAGAGCGAAGAGGGAGGCGAGTGATGTTTTATTTAGTACTCGAATTCTTAAAAATCCGAACGCAGATCTCCCGCTTAGGCAACCGATCTTTTTGATCCGCGCGACCATCCGGCGCTTCGAGGAAATCTACCCCTGGGGCGCATCCCTCCTTCTTTGTCGGTGGTAGAGCCGCGGTTAATTGAATCGCGCGAACCACCCAGTCCCTCGTGTCTTTTCCTCGAGCTCTTTTCTATCCGTACGGACGATAAGAATCGCGAGTTTGTCGCTTTCTTCGGAGGATCGAAGAAGAGAGTAGAAGAGTGTTTCACGTGGAAATTTTCAATTATTATCGCGAGATCTGTAGATCTTCTTTTTTCCTCGAATCGTACATCATACTTCAAAGCGTACTCCCCTTTTCTCTTCTCCGATCGGCTTCCCATTTCTGTCTACACTCCAGATACAAGATTCCCCCGATTCTGTCCGGCGCTTCGACAGCCACGGAGCATCCTAACGACAGCAAACGCCCACGAGATCGTGTATCCCGCGAGAAGCGTGTTCTTTCGTCGCGCGACAAAGTGACCGCGCAGAACGGCGGCGGCGTCGATGGAACCGTATCGCTTGCGGACTCCTCACCAGCCTGAAAATGCAAATGTTCCCTGTGAATAGAGAGAGAGAGAGGAGAGAGGGAAGGCCGGTTGTGGCCGACGGCAGGCGTCGGTTGATCGAACGTGCCACGGCATTTGTTGTGCTCGCTTAAGGGGCCGGATAAAATCTTCGCTACCCCGCGCACACTCTCCTATAAGCTGCCATAAACGAGCCTAGCTCCCACCGTGACAGCCACCCTTTTACAGGTTGCCTCTATACTCGCATAAAATCCTAATCAACGACAACGGTGAAAAAGAACAAGATGACTGTGTCTTCTATTCATCTCTCTCTCTCTCCTTCTCTACAAGTTTCTCCTTGTTTCTCTTCGTTTTCGTTCTCTCATTCAGGGACGAGTCCCGCGGAGACGAACGAATAATGCCGGGACCACCCATGCCACGTTGGCCGGATACGCGGCAAAAAATGCCGCGATGGAAATGCCGGTGGATTGTCGATTTGTCAGCCGCGTGGAAAGCCGCGTGAAGTCTTGCTTGATCCTCGAAAAACCACTTACAAGGTGTATAGAGGAGTGTGTGTACAACGAGGTAGTTAAGAGAGACGACAAGTGTAGAGCGACTGTAAAATACTGTTGAAACGAGCCTCGGAAAGATGAACAAGAGGAGGAGTCGTGAACATTCTCCATAGGTAGAACTGTCGATCAGACGGAACGATACACCTACCGAAGCTCGCGTACAACTTAGAAAGTATACCGACGAACCACTTTGTTCATATTCAACAATCCTTTCTAACAACCAACTACGATATTCCTCGGGGATGACGATACCACTAGCTCCTCCCTCTGTTCGCGTGAGCATAGACGATTCCTCCGTTCCAACTACCAACTAGAAATCAACCTTAGAAGAACTCCGGAGAATCGAAGGAACGAGTAATTTTCACTCGCGGTTAGCATAACCACTGCGAAGAAACCTCTCGGTCACGAATACCATGGAATTAAGATAAGCGTATAGCTAAAGGGACGCGTCTGATGATTAACGAGTGGGTTCTCGCAGCTTTTTTCACCCGATCTTCTTCGTTTAACCGGGGTTCATAGCTGGCTCGCGTCCGTTCCAACACCTCCGGGGGCAAGAAAACCGGCGCGGAGACAAACGGTTCGTTTAACATCGCCGCGAAATCCAGCAACGGAAAGAGCATCGTACGCAACCACCGACGCCGCCACCGCCGTTGCTGCTGCTGCTTTTTACCGCTATTAATTCAGATTGCGGTTCGTAAATTGCGCTCGCGAGAAAGCGTTGGATAAACGAAGCAGCGCGATACCCTCCACCTTTTTCCACCTGGTCGCGAAACGACCGTTTCTCCGCATTCCGTGTCACGTTCGCGACGTAAACGCGCCGCTCGAACGACAGAAAATTAGTGTCCCGCTCTGAAAACGGGCTCTCCCTCCCCCTCTCTCTCTACGCCGTTTCTCGTTCTAATGAAATTAAACGAGCCGACGATTCCGCGAATGAGAAATATTTCAATCCACCGTCGGCCCGTTTCTATCCTGGTCCCTCCTCGGCATTTCGCCTGGATCCGGCAAGAAAAGAGGTAGAACCGAGCCGCATTGTAATTCCCACGTGTTTCCGATTCCACGGAGTCGTGATGGTTGGACCGGTGCACGATCCACACGCTGCGTCGAAAAACTGCCTCGAACAACGTTTCACGGATCGCGAGGATCCCCGTGTGCGGCGATCACCACCTGCCTGCCACCTTTGTAGATTGAGATCATTTGCGGCAATTATGCGTCGGACGCGAGCCGCGACAAAAACCTCCGGTTTCGCCTGTTAATTACGTTTTCGGCCGTGAATACGACGTCGTCTACCCGCCATCTTGCCAATTTAATTGCCTGCCGTCGTATTGTTTCCCGGCGTGTAATGGACTGAACGACCGGGATGAGTTTAAATAGGGCAACTTGTCCGGGTTGTAAATTGTAGAGGGGCAAAAAAAAAACAACAACAACAACACGAAGCATTTGGCTGTAATATGTTTAAACCGGGCGCTATTCGAACCAGTTGCAATTTTTCCTCGATGCTTGTTTAAATTGCCGACGGTTTCGTTACTTCACCTGTGTGCGCGTTCTCGGTATGAGATAATTTTCAGTTGCCGTAAACGCGTACACAATGGCGTGTACACAATGGTTTGTTTTGCTCGCGTCGGGAAAAATCGTGGACGTGGTGGAATCGAAGCGAGACGATACGACGTTGGTGCCACTGGCTACCGACAGCGTGTCCCGACGCGGACTAATTAGCACGCCAGTGCATTAACGTCCGAATGAATAATTATCGCGAGGCGAACGCTGCGAAGCCAGACATCGGTCCGATCCTGTCGTAGAGATCGGACGGATACCAGCCGTGGCTTGCGTCTTTATTAATAACCCGCGACGACATTGACCGATCTGAACAGCCCGCGTAATTACCATCTAGCTTCTTCTTTCGACGAATGCTGCTGCGTCTTGCGAGCCGAATTCTTCTACGATTATTGCCGATTCTTGGGATTTTCGTGGAATTGGGAGAAAGAAATTCTCGAATTTTTGTACGCAATTATTTGTCAATTAATTGGTACAGATTAGTTAGGTGTTGAATAGAGAATATCAGTGGAGAAACTCGGTGCAATTTCATACCTACGCATTGTGCAACGATCCGATGCTGTCTGCTATTTTAGGCACTAGTGATAGGCATTTAATTTATTCTCCCTCTTCACCTGTCTGTTACATCTGAAAATGCAGTTTCAAATATTCTAAATAAGATTTGCAACTTTTCCCCGAGTTTCTGCCACTTCTCAGATATTCAATATTTCAACGTCGTTTAAACCGAGTAGACTTTCTAAGATATTTTACCCCTTGGTTTGCTGATGGTGCAACGGAGATTGCTAGAAATCGCTTTATTTCCAGCGTTATCAACGGGGCCCAATCGTCGACGGAAGCACATCGAATCGTGCACGTACGATTCCTAATCATCGATACGTAGCAACAATAGCGGTTTCTGCGCGCGTTCACGAATCAAGCAACCAGTTCTGCGTAACCCGTTTGCGGTTCCCACTTGTAAACGAACCTTCAAAGCGTCGAATCGACCAAGAGCCGTCCCTCTCTCGTCGTTTAATCTCCTGCTACTCTCTCTCTGTACTCGTGTTTCATGCATCGGCCGAGTCAAGGGTTAACTCTTTACAGATCCAGTGCCGATAGGTCGGTCACGCGAGCTATGGAAACCGTACGCTAATGTCAATTAATATAATTGCCCTCCGCGGCTCTCTGTTCTTCGTAATAATCGAATTAACCGGGTTGTTTCGCCCATTGTTCCCCTTGGAATCTCTCGTTAAGTCGGAGATAGCCGAGAGAGTGATGGGCAGAGAACGATAGCGAGTATCCGTGGATTTGTGGGATATGTACCTGTAACGGAACCGGAGAACTTCTCACGATCCAAGTGTATGTACATACAAATCTGTCGATCTTTCACAAGAAAAATTTGAAAAAACTACCTCTTCTGTCAATTTTAAAAATTGACCTATACTGTTTGTGCACTTTTTTGATTACACTTTTTAACGTTTGAAAAAAGAGGGGGGGTGAAAATTGATAGAACGAGTGGAAAGAAGACGGAGATAGTTAGATAGTAGGAGAGTTGAGGCGCGTTTACACGGGTAGGATTCAAAATTCACAGCCACGAGCGTGACGATCGCACGGGCAATAATTATTCGCCCGATGGGGGAGATACGTACGATTTGGGATGAGCTGTGCAAATACTGCGTGGGAGATAACAGGCGCGTCGAGCTACTCGCCTAAATTAACCCTCTATTAATCCGACAAGTGGGGGTCGCGCGCTCGGTACATCGTAAATTATCGCTCACGACGAGAAGAGGGCCACGTTGTACGGCAGTGTGACGTGTGCACGTACACGTGACTCGTCGACTTCCATTTTTACGGCGTTTAATTGAATCCGTTGTTTGAGCAGCGCTAATCTAACCCGGCGCGGTAACCGCCAGCCAGAAATTTTCCTGGCTATAAGTTATTTAACTGGGTCGACGAAATTCGGGGCGACAAACTGGTTGAATTTTTTTTTAAATCATCCTTACCTGCGAATTTTTCGCTTTCGCTACGTAAAAGTGATCGCAATTTATTCATTTATTTTCCGTCGACTGAGAGTCAAGGAAGACCAGAACGAAACAGTCGATTTTCAGTCGTACGTGTCTTCATTTTTACGCAAATGTATAACAATTGTTTCATAAGCGAAAGGGTTAAATTTGTTAACTATGAAAGGATTACTTCTCCTGAAAAACTCGACGAATCAGTTGAGCACCCGATGAGTATCCCTTTCTCCGTTTGCCATCGAGCCTTAGGACCATAACACGCGCCAGGAACCAGTATTAGAGGGTGGCACTCTAATTACGGGCATACAAATGAGCACGGCAGGCCGTCTGGCCGAGTCGTTCGATCCAACCTTAACCACCACGGTATATACCATCTACCAGACGCATTTACCCAGCCACGAAATCGTACCCTCATCCCCGATCTTCTCTATCAACTCGAATAATCAACAGCGTTGAACGATACTACATATACATATACGTAGAACCTCAACCAAAATCCCTCCGAAGAAAAAGAAACAAGAACAAAAGAAAAAACACCAAAACCTAATCCTGTGAGACGAAAAAATAAAATGAAGGATGAAAAGAAGCAAGAGAGTAGAGAGAGAGAGAGAGAGAGAGATAAGTCCCAGAAACAGAAGTAATTCCCCGTTTAAAGGTCCGCGATAAAAGGGGAACGCGTGTGGAAACGCAAAGGTGGGCAAACGCTTATGGTCGGATAGGTTAGCTGCAGGAGTGGCTCGCGGCTGGCGCGGCTTCCGTCATGGAGGGGGACAGCGAGGCGGGTAGAGGGGCCCGTCGACGCTGGGCAGAGAAGTGGGGCGAGAGAAACGGGCCCCTCGAGAGGAAGAGTTCCGAAGGGAGCCGATCTGACGAGGTGGCGGGGAAGCGACAGGGCCTGCTGCCGATCCGGGACCACCCAAGTCGAAATTCACTATAGTTTGTGTTTCGCCGCGGTTACGATACTCGTTTTCAGTCTACCCTTTCTTCGGACCCTTTTCTTTTTCTCTCTTATGCTTCTCCTTCTTTCCATCTACCGTCTCCTTTCTCCACGTGTATCTCTCTCTCTCTCTCTCTCTCTCTTTCTCTCTACTCGTTCATTCTCCGCTTTTTTTCCTCGTTTTCTGTTTCGCGCGTTCGTTGGAGAAGCGGCACAAGTCGTGACAAGCGACGAGCACCCGAGCAGCGGACAACGGGAAAAAGTCGAGAGATTCGACACGCTCGTTTCGGATAGCGGCCCTTTGCCCGGCTGATAACGATTCCGGTAAGCGCACCGATCGACCAAAGCCTGTGGAAGCCGCGGTTTTTATGGGGGCCCGGCCTAATACCCCGACCATCCGAGATATTGCGCTGGAATTCGAGGGAGGAACCCACCAACACTTGCTCCCTACACTTTTCAATCTTGACGAAGTGCTGAGAAACATTCTACGTAGGCTATAAGTCTTCCTTTTGAGTAGAGTTAGTTGTGTTTTATTAGATATTACATTCACTGGGATTCCTGGTGAAATGTGAAATTATTACAGTGGTTACAGTGGTAACACTAACCCGTTATCCAGACTCGTTTCTCATTTAAACGTGGAATCCTTCGAATATGTAATTAAACATCGAGTGTATAATTAAAAACGTGCACTAGCGAAATATTGCCCGTTCGAACGACAAGTTAACACATCTTCCTCTATCGTCAAGTTAAAACCAGTCTCCTTAAATCCCAACTAACTGCGTAATATCAAAAACAACTATACATGAAATCTCTCAACGATGCTCTTAGGAACGAGTAATAATCCTCAAGCCTGTAAAAATTTTGCAAACGAAAGGAGTCACCCTGTATACATGATTGTTTAGCAGGACATCTCCGACGTATCTGCGGTAATTACCTAACACAGAAGGTAGAGTGGCAAGGTAGGAAGACGGTAGAGGAAGGAGAAAATGGTCGTGAAGCCTGATCTCTCTCTGCGCCGCGCTGAAATACGGTTATGGAGGAATCGCGTGATTAATACGTATGGGCCCAACTCAGACACGTGCACGGGGCACAAGGGGGGGGGGGGGTCCCGTATGTGCGCGCGTATCCGGCCGACGAAACGAGAATCTTCCTACCGGTGGGTAGCGTTCGTGAGAGAGATATTTCATTCGTTCCCGGTGTGTCTCTGTTTCGGCCCTCTTATCGTCCTCCGGCTTTCGTAGTGTTCGTCCGTTGGGCCGCTCGCTTGTCAGCCTTCGAGCATGGAACTCGAATAGAGTGTCACCGGTAATCAGCAGGCCCCGGGGGCCCCGTGTAACTGAATACGCCCATTTCAGGCAATATTCGTAAGTGCATGCAAATTGGACGGGACACTCGAGACGCGCGAGCCGTTCACTGAACCGGCGACACCGCTAACACACTCGCAGGCCAAACCGCAGGATTAATTGAGTTCGATTCGAATTTTTTGCTCGATCGGTTTGGGAGACCCGAAGCGGGGTTTGCGTCCGAGATGATTTTAATTGAGTGTTTGTCGAGATAAGAGTAATTTGTCGGGGAATGTGGATTTTTGATGTTAGGCGATGCACGGTGTGACGAGGTGGATAAGGTTTCTTCGAGGTCGATCGGGTTGGATGGATTTATTCGAGAATTTAATTTGAGATCGGTACCAATTACTACGGAAGAGTTGCTTTATATTGTAATCGTTAATTTTTTAGTTGTTAATGAATATGAAGAGTATCTTATGTCCTACCTTGTAATATTTTAAGAAATCAGGTGCGCTTCGTGTAACCTGTGATCAATTTATACACACGGAAGACGCGATCCGGTGCATGAAATGCAAAGTATGTGTTCGTGAAACTTGCTGAGTATTAAAAAAACTAAATATCTTATTTGTTATTGATAAAATAGTGAACAAATCAGTGTGAATTAGGAAGCACAACGTAAAATTTCAAATGGTACGATCAACAACAGAAACGAAATAAAAATTGCGTTCTTCTCCACGGAAAGTCTCTAATATCAAATTCACTTGACTCAATTTCAACCGACCAATGTATAAACAGCGTTGGCGTCGGGACGAGATCGAAAATTGGCGATAACTCGATAACGAGTTCTCGGAGGGGGCGCGTTAATCCAATAACGAGTCGAGGCGCAGAACAAATTTCTTCTCATCCATCATGCTGGCGGCTGCAGCGGCGGTTGCTCTTTTTACCGATGGACCAGCAAGAGGAACGCGCGTCGATCGTACCAATATCCGTCACGACGTATCCAACCTCGCCTCCGAATCCCCTAAAATTCACCCACGGGAACACACTTGTGACAAGAACGAAAGACGAGCACGGAGGAACGCCGTAACTTTATTCGTCCGTGGAAACCACTGGACGACAACGTGACCGAAAACAACGCGAAACAACAGCAACGAAATCGCTGTTTACTTCGTCTGGGTGGGGGCTAGCGATGGACTCAACTGGCTGTTGAACGAAGAAAGGGAAGTTTTCGACAGCGTGTGTCGAATGATTAATCGAAGGTGGAAGTAGATGGATATGGTGATGGCTGTGGTATTGTCTTGAATAATTGTTTTAAAATGGAGGGTTGATTGATGAGAAGATGGTTCTGCGATGGTGTTACGTGATGAGTACTTAGCGATGAGATCGGTGTGAAGAGTTTTGGTAATTGTAAGAGCAGTACAATTAACGATGTGTATTATGCATTTGCGTAATGTTCCGTAAAACTTATTACGTCGAACCGTCTTCAACGTTTCCGCAAACTTGAATGCCCCCGAAATCGATATAGTTACTTTACGGTAGATCGAGGAAGAAGCTGAACGCGATATCGTATCTCCTCCAGCCTAAACAACGTCAAAATTACGTTTATCAATCACCGGCAACCACTCCAATCGTCCTATCCTCGATCTGAAATCTACACACCTGAACGTTGCTAAAGAACCCGAGAAGATATCGAGAGGATCGAGTGCCCATCGCTAGATCTCTCGATATTCCAGAGGGTCGCCGCGCAGGCTGCCGATGGTTGGCCAGTTTCTCTCTCTTTCTCTCGTACCACCGTCTATCCCTCCTCTGTTCGCCGTTCGACGACGAGAAGAGAGAGGAGATCACCTTGTGGGATGGAAGGGGAAAGGGCCCGACAGATCTAAGGCCCAGCCTCGCCTGGCCGTTCTCGAGGCCTAGATCTGGTCCCGTCACATCCAAAGCGCCGCCCATTTTTTTATTCCACCCCGGTAGAAGAACTGTGCGCCTGGAACGAAACTCTCCGGTCTGCTGCCTACGAGCACCGGCGCGGAATTCGCGAGCCCTCCTCGACTGTCTCGACGTGTCCGGATTCTGTCGTCGTCGTCGGTCGGACGAACGCTGGAATGCACACCACGGTATATACACCTTGTAGCCGGATTTTTCTGCAAGGGAGGTACGATAAGCAGCGCGCGGGGAAACGCCGAAAAAACTAGGCAGACCGGACGAATTGAAATCGTTCGATCCGCTGGGACAGGCTGACGTGACTTGGCTCGAGCTTTCGTGCTTTTTGCCATATCTTCTGCTTTGATTGAATTCGAAAAGGGCGACTCGGAGGGAGCTATGGTAGCGAAGGGAAGAGTGGTTTTACGGTTGGAGGTTAGTTGGATAATTAGGTATCGGATTGAAATCGAATTTCGGGGTGAAGAGGATTTTTCAAAGAGAAGGAACCTTCACAGGTGATTTCCACTTTTGGACCTAGCCATTATAGGAAAGATGATCACAGGGCCGCGATACACCTGAGATGACGTGTTCCTCCTAGAGTAGGTATTATTTTACCATTGTGAATGAAAGAAACTGAAAAGGATATCCGTAGATACCAGGTGACGATTAAACGCACACAGGTGCAACAGTGGACGATGTTTGGTTTGTTGGTTTAATTAACAAAATATCAGATGACACTGATGAACTACGTTTTAAAACACCGAGAGTATATTCCTCGTTTGGGATTGATTTAAGGAGTAATTAATTCCTGACCGTTCGAACAAGGACAGACTAACCGTGGACGCCCTGCTGGCCGTTAATAATCGTTGCCCACCAAAATTGTCTGGATGCGTACGTTTATCTATCCATCGGCAGGAGAGCTAATTATTTTCTTTTGTGTCTGCCTGCGGAATATACATGGGACTCCATGCGGAGAAGGGACCGTATCATTTCCTCCTTCCTAAATTGGAAGGAACAAAATGGTCCCCTGCTTTCCGATGCTGAAGCTTCTCGTGCCCTCGCCCGAAACGTGTTTTTCCTTTTTAATTAACCATCTCTTTTTAAGGAACACGAGGCGTGCGTCGCCTCGAGTATATACATATACGCGTTAACGATAAGCTTGTTTAAAACGAAAACTGGTTAAGCTTCTTCACCTCAACTTTAATGCCCCTTTGTATTTCATTTCTTTCGCTTGAATTTTCTTAGATTGAACATTCGTAGAGAGAGATAGAGAGAGAGGAGGTATCTTCGATTTGCATCTCCACCCCCTGAAGAGGGTTTCAGACATATTGAACCGACCGCGACCTCGATCGATAAGGAAATCGCGCTAAGAGATTGAAGATTTGCCTACGTCATCGATGGTCATCGTGATTTATGAACGGAATACGAATCAAATATTAATTAGGATATTCTACATTCGCCGAGAGTGTATTTATGCAAAATTCGAAATATTCCCACGATTATTTCGCGCGGGCAGAAAACTATCGACGGATAAAAATGATCCGATACAGTCCTCAAAGGGGATTTACACGCGCCATTCGTTCACCATGGGAGGACACAGGAACGTACCTCGACGTAGCAGCATCCCTCGTAAATCGAATCTTCGCATATATCTCGTGGAATGCCTGCGTCGACGAAGAGCCGAGAGGGGAAGAAAAGAAGTGACATATCTATGAGTGTCATTTGGGCGTTCGACAATGCTTGCCTTATGGTAAACACACCCATGCGGAGACCATGGACGCACGATGAGTCCATAAAACAGAGAAAGGTGGCGAACGTGAGAAGGGGAACCGAGAGAGAGAGAGAGAGAGAGAGAGAGAAGGAGGAAAGGTGAAAAAAGACAGTGTAGAGGGGTCATAAAACAGAGAAAGGTGGCGAACGTGAGAAGGGGAACCGAGAGAGAGAGAGAGAGAGAGAGAAGGAGGAAAGGTGAAAAAAGACAGTGTAGAGGGGCGGAAAAGGGGAGGAAGGGAGTCACGGGTGTACAGCACATCTGCTGTTTGCCATACGGCGATACCAGAAAACCCTCTTGGCTCTCTCCCTCTTCTCAATGGCGGACTATAGATCGATCCTGCCCCATAGGAAACAAGAACGCCTTCCGCTACGTTTGCCGCACCGCAATTCGTGGCTTGAGAAACAGCCACTGCCACCGCGGAGAATTTATATTCCTGTAGGGGATAACAATTTTGTCCCTTTTCTCCAAGAGCCTTGCCTCTCTTTTACCTATGAACCTTCTTCTCTTCCTTCCTTCTGCCTCTGGAAGGAAACGAAACTTGGAAATGATTTCGTCGCGTATGATTTTCGACAGGAAGAACTTTTTTACCGAACGTCCGACAGATGTTGCTGGTAAATTTGTCCCTGTCGACAGGTCGAGTATTTGCTCTCTTATTTTTTTTCTTCCGAAAATTGATGGGTTCTCCGTGGGGTTGAGTTCGAAGAAACTCTTCTTTCGAACCCGAAACCCCGATGTACACCGTTATGGAATCTGCAACGTTCGCTTGCACGTTGAAGAATTAATTAGAAGAGAAACGAGAGGGGGGTGTGGAAATTCTTTATAAAAGTTTCATCGTGGCCGGCCATATTTGTAAGAATAAATAGCCCCGCGGACGTGGCGCGCGTTTTTTCGAACGATGCCTCCTCGCTCGAGAAAGCCACGGCGAAAGAAGGATACGCGTCGGCAATTACGAACGACTTTATTGTCGTGGACGTAACGGTGAAATGGAGAAAAGAATACGACGATGCAGCTCGCATACAGATCGACGGATACAGACGTTTCGCGCTAAGGATCGAACAATATAATTGTTCGCGTCCACGTGCTGAAAATACTGCGGATCCGCGGTGGCGGCGGCCGCGACGACGACGACGTCTCCCTCGTGCTTGCACGTTCGTGAGAAATTATTGTGTCGCGCGTGACCGGAGATTTCTATCCTGCCCGCCTCTTAAAAACCGGGCAAGAACGCTCGAACGACCATAAACTTCCCCGTATATCATCCCACGGTGAAGTCAATCGTTGAATACAGATTTTTGTCACGGGGTAGTTTACAGCTCCTGGTGGTAATGTTTGCCTGCTTCTGGGGGGAAAAAGTGGAATGTCCAGGTTGCCAGCGGGATTGACTTCCTGAAGTATGAATTCTGACAAGCGAACTTGGAAAAAGTAGGTTTATTCTTACGATTGTGAAATGTGCATCAGTCCCTGCCGTCAATCTGATCTTTTTCTTTCGGTTCGTTATTGTTTGTCCATGTATTTATGGATAATGGCTAATGAAATTTGAAAAATATGAAGATTTCACGTGTTAGACGGCAGTTATCGTAAAGGCGAATAGTATAATAATATTGTAGTAAGAAGAATTGGTCAGTGAATATTTATTTTTCTCGCCAAACTAGAAGTGCTTTTTATATTCCTACCTTTATTATAGAGAATTTTATTGGCTATCAACTAAACCTATCAGAAGGCACTTATAACGAAGAAGAATTCTTCTAAAAAATGCATCACATTTTCGAATAAAGTACAAAAAAAATTAGTCCCGCAATATTTATAAATAACTAAATTTGGCTCGGTATCGTTGACACCCAAAGGGTTAAATCTCCAAAAAGAAATTACCATCTGTCCATATTTCACGCTGAAGCCGATACATCCACCTGAACGTTCTCCCAATTACGTTCTTCGCGACAATCACTCTATAAAATTAATTGAACAAGAGGAAAAAGAGGTAGAAAAAGTTGACGGTCGCGCAAACAAACCGTTAAACGGTTAACCAGGCAATTAGAAAAGCGGCGGAAAGAGTCGCGGTGATCGTCTCGAATAAATTGCCTGTCAACTTTTCGTATCCTTGGCGGTGGCGCCGCTGACACACGCGCGCGGATTTAACCTGCGCGGCACGGACGCGATTGCGCAACCCGAGACCAAGCGAGAGTGTCAGCGGGTTCGTCGAGGTTCGTTAACTCTCAATTTTGCGGCAGCCCGCACGAGTCGAATAATCGCTCGGTGTGCTCGCCTCCTTCGTCCACCTCCTCTTTGCCTTATTGCTCGGAACCCCGGCTAATGTTTGCTAACGCCTCTCGAGCGTAAAGAAGAAAAACCAAGATACACCGATCGTTCCCCGTTTTGCGGCTGAGAAACTGGTGTTCTCGATTCGCCACGACCGATCGTTCACGATGTTCGATGTAAAGAGTGGGGATATGGTAAAAAACTAAGCGAATTCGAACTGTTTCGTTCGATGTTTATTTGTTATAAATCATACGAGATACTTAGTAACATGGTGTCTGTTTGACGGATGTTACACAAGATGGATCAAGATTTCGCGGAAACGCGTTCAACAGGTCGGATGAATTTTTGATGTACGATCGCTTCTCCGCTGTTCCTGCAAATTTGTTTCTTTGTTTGTTAATTTTTTATCGCTGATCTTGATGGTCCTAATGGAAGGCTAATTACGGGATCTCACTGACGAGAGGTAATGCTCCGCGTGTCTTCTCCTTCGGCGAGAGTAGCTTCTTCTTCTTCTTCTTCTGCTTCGCAGAGATGTATTACTGACGCTGGAACAATGAATATGTAGAGTAATTTAGCGGAGGAAGCGGCGAGATCCTATTGAGAGTTAAGGTTTCCCGCTGTTAGTGAAATATTATTAGACAACAGTGTGCCCTCTTCGTTCGTGCTAAAGATCTGCATTAAACTTGGTGTATCCCTACTCTTAATCGCTCCTACCATCTAAACTCGTTCGAAAGTCTATGCAGTATACCTATATAATATATCCAATTCCACGTTAATTACATTCTACCAGCTTCTCAATCTTTATCGAACGGAACAGTCCTTTTCTTCCCACTGTGTTGTAGACGCGCGCGCGTTTCAACTTCTTTCTTGCTAAATCAGAATTTTAATCACCGGCAATTCGAACGATGCGCCAGGTCTCGCTGGCAAAAAAATTCATATTTCCAGACCCGAAAATAGTAGGAGAGAACTCTGTAAAGGCGACCAACAGAGAGGCAGCTCTCACGGCGCATCAGAACGGAGAGACGCTCCTCCCCTGAAAAAAAATTCGGTTAGAATTCCTTTTTCACCTGGACGAGGAATTCCGTTGGCAAAAACGAGCGTACACTGTGGTAGGAAAGTGGCGAAGGTAGGAGTAGAAGGAAGCCACGGGAAGAGATAAGCGGTGGAAGGCGAGAGAGATAAAAGGGTTCGCGTGTAGATGACCGGCGTGCTTTCAGGGAGTCCAGTTCGCGATGAAATTAGCCGTGTCCGCTCGGGCCAGGACAAAAAGTAATGGCTTTCACGCTAGGCACTCGGGATTAATTAACGAAACGACCAAAAATGGCGGCCGTACGTGCCCGTTCCTCGGGGCCATGCATAAGAACCAAGTCTCTCTTTCCTCCCCACTTAACGACCGTTCTCTTTCACTCGGCCCATATGCGTAACGAGCACACACCAACCATCCGGCCCAATCGTCACCTGCCATTCAAATTTTTCGAATTGCTCTCTTCCACATAAGAATCGATCGGTTCCAAGCTAATTGCTCACCTTTCCGTGCTTTTTACGAATTTCGCCTGAAACCCTGACACTTGCTTGCTTGCTCGCTCGCTCGCCTGGATCTCACTCCCAGTTTTACCTCTACCTCTGTTTCGCAGAGGGGAGCTAATTGTCTCCAATTATCGTCCGTGCATATGTGTCCTCGTAAAAGGTAATATGGGCCCGGTTAAAAGAGCCGTCATTCTTGGAAATTTATCTCTCGATCTTCGGTTAGATCGCGATACTTGTTATTCCTGTTTCCGCGTTATCGTTGGAATAATATCGCGATTGTGGAACATTTTCTGCTTAATTAAATTTCCACCTTTTCGAGTGATACATGTGCGATACCTCTCGTAAGTTTGATCAAAACTTATGCAATGTGCGATGAGTCATATCGAACTGGACAGAGCGAAGTTCCACATTTTTCTATAGTTACCTTCAGTTTTGCGATAAGATTGAGCTTCCGAGCGATAGCGTATAACGAATATCCCGAAAAAGGCGTCGGTTTTTTTGAATCGTTTCACCGACACTTCCGCCTCGAACTTTCACGTTGCAGCGTCAAAGAGTGCTGTATTCTCGCGGAGGATTGAAAATTTCGACGGGATAATCGGACGGTGGACGTTTGGACTTTCGAAGGAAGACGTAGGCGACTCACGCGACAGCTTGACAGCAGGACATTAACGATCCGCGATGGATCCACGCGTGATTTCCATCGTGAGATCGGACAGAAGGTCTGGTGAACGCAGGTGCGCCCAGCGAAATCGAGACTCGAATCGATCTTGGAGCTTCGTCATTGTGCGCTGCGTGGATTCACCGCGAAGTCGACTGAACGAAGATAAATTTCACGTCGAGCCGGTGATTCTAACGAAAGGCTTTCGAGAATGAAAAGTTAATTGTGAAACGTTCGCCGGTTTGAACAACTTTGTCCCGAAGGAACATTCCGAGGAATCTGTGAAAATCTTCGAGTTTATTTTATTCTCGGTACATTTCACGCAGTCTGTGCTTTCGCTGGTTATCAAATGATCGAGTTAACGGATTAAGATGTCGGAGGAGCCGATGATTTCTCGCGTCTCGAAGTGAGATATTCAGAATGATCGTCGTCTATTATTTGATTTCGCTGGAATAATCGAAGTGATTGTTTTGCTTTTTTATTAGCGGCAGACGGTAAATTGAAGGGATGGGTGGTTTGGTGAATGAAACAGAAAGGGCGCATCGAAATCGATCGACGTCGAGGGGGGCCAATGAACATCGACCCTGGTGAAATTGATTCGTATAAGAAACGATTACTGCAACCGCATGCTTCGGTTCTTTGCACAGCGTAGAAGGGGTAAAAACTACTAATCGTAGGAACGAGCGATTGGAGCAATTCTCGAGGAAGATCAGTGTAGAGATGAAATTGAAATTATTTACATTTAAATTGATACGTAGAGGAGAGTTGCTTGAGACATTTTATCTTACATTTTTGGTACTAATTTTTGCATATTGGAAATTGTAGCTTGATCGCAAGTTCAATTTTTTGTCAGAAATAAATAAATTAGTTACGAATTCAGCATCCTTTATTACAGATAAAGGCCTCTTAATTCTGCCTTAAAGATACCTCTTTATCGGTTTTGGTATTTCAAATAAACTTGTTAATTATAAATATAAATTTTCTAACCAAATTTTCCCTCAAAAATTTCACATATCTATCGATAAATTACATTCGCATTCAGCGATAACAAAGAAATTGCCGCGGTACCGTTTCAACTCTCGCTCTATTTCCCCAAAAAACCGCAGAAAATCTCTCGCAAGTCCTCCGACAAATCCCCAATTCATCCCCTAACAAGATCTCAACCCATCCAAAGCCGCGTTGGAGGAACATCAAGATCGACACTCAGCCTCATCCGCGCAATACCATTTTTCGTGGAAAAAAAAACCGATCGACACGACGATCTCGCGTCCTCTCTCATATATTCGAGGAGGTTCGCAGAGCTCGCTGTTGTGGCCCGGATCCGGATGATGAAACGGTGCGCGGCCGGGGCAATTTGACTTACGACATTTTGAAAGCGAGCCGACCGATCGTGGGCGTGTGTTGAAACGTTGCGATGTCGGACGGGTTTTGCGTGGGCCCGCGGCGCATTACATCTGGCCCCGGTACGCTGCTTATGATGGACGAGACAGGTGATTATGCGTGTGGAAACCAGCATGCGAACTCGCGCGGTGTCCTGGTGTGGGTGCCACGCGAACCTGTGTGTGGGTGATGTGCACGAGGCGCTGTCGTCGCCCGCTTGTGTGGGTTCCATTGCTGTTCCGCGCGCATCCAATAACCTCGTAATTTCCGATTTTTCCACCGAGACCACTCGTCACACTCGCGGAATGTCCCGAGAAACCGATTCGCGGCAGCGTTTCCGTCTGCGCTTCGTGGTAACTGTGTGTGTGTGTGTGTGTGTGTGTGCAAGTGTTCTTCCAATTACGCTCGAAGGTTTCATCTTTGACGAGCTTGCGTGTCGCTCCACGTTTGCGTACTTTTCACTCTTTCGCGACCATATGTCGCACTTGAGTATACCGACGAAAATTGATCTCGATTTGGTGTTCATCGCAGACGCGATTATTTCAAAAAATAATTCTGTCACTACTAGGAAATTAGAGAAAATTCTATTTGGCGAGTTAAATTTAAAATTAATCTCAGTTTAGTATCCATGATTAAAATAATTCTATTACGAAAAGGTTAACGCGATTGAAAATTTTAGAAAATTCTATTGTGCATCATTTTTTAACTATCTTTCTGTGGACATTGAAATTTTTATCGAAGATCATTTTGTTGCGAGATAAATTTTGCAAATTGAGAATTAGGAGCAATTCGAATTTGTCTTAGAATTTTGTTAAAATTGAGCAGGATGTGCGTGCGTTTAAACGAAGGTTGTGTATTCCTTTTCTGGAGCTCACGACAAATTTCCACGGGTTTACCGAGCCACGTCTTGTCCGAACGATGTTGCAAATTTGATGGGCTTTTCGGTTTCTTAAAAGGGATGTTTATGGGCGTAATTTGGACACGCCGCTGGCTAGCCGATTCGGCCGATTCGAGATGCAGTCGGGTTGATTACACCACGCTGCGTATCTTCCTTTCCCAAATCTGTCTACACGTTAATGGGACGCGTAATTAAAATCCTACATCGTTGATCTTTTCACATTTTACCTCTTTCTTGCTACTTCTATACTTGTCTCGTTTAATTAGCAAATTTATCTACGGTAAATCAATCACCTACTGGAAAAAAATATGAAAAAAAGATTTTATTTCTCGGTATGCCGATCGACCTTTTCCCTGGCTTTCCCATGGTCCAAGGAATCTCACGGAAAACAACATTTCCAAGCTACAGGAAATATAATTCTAAAATTCTCAATGAATGATAAAAAAGAGAAAAAAAGGAACAAAAATAAATCTACTATTTCGCAATAATCGTTATCGTAGAGAAAAGAAAATTAATTGGAGACCGTAAAAGAGACAATAAATATCCACGTATCGCGTAATAAATCGTGATTTAGGTATCAATAAGCAGCGCGTCAGGGCAGATCACCTTAATAGCCTCGGAAAGTCGACCCGGTTTCTGGTCAACGTTGACGATTTGCATAAGACGCGGGCGAAAGGGGAGGCGAAAAGAACGAGGGAAAAGCGTGAAAATTGCGGAACTTCGGTGTGTAAAAGACCACGGGTGGCCGTTCCCCTTTCTCAGCGGGCTACTTTCGCCCCGGATACGTTTCACCTTCCATTGTTTCGCGCCTGATCGTGCCTATAGCTCTCGGTTACAAGGGGTGAGGGGTTGTAAACCACACGGATGAACAACACCTTGACCATAATTTATCGGTGAACGACGAAAGGCGTAGCTTTTCGCTATTCTCAAATATCTATTCACGTTCTAACGCTTTCTACGAACGAGTCGAATTAAGGGTGAACGGATCGGTAGTTACGTTTCGAATGTGCAATATGTGTAGATAGACGAAGTGAAATCGACGTTGAAATGCGACGGAGTTGTAGTTTTATCGGTTGGAAAGTTGGTGAATGAAACGTGAGCGGCAATTTGCTAGGACGTTTGCGAATCTCTTATGCAAACTTCCATTTTCACCGCAGGTAGCTCGCAGATTCGTTTCACCCACCTTTTGTCTCGCGTGCTTTGTTCCGATGCTTGGCTTTGTTTCTTTCTCCGCGCGACCGTAAATATAAGGCTGGTGAAAACCGCAACGGAAACCACCGTTGCGGGCTTCATTTCGGTATGGACTAGTTTAGAACAAAAGTCGCGGCCGGCAAGTCGAAAGCAATATTTCAACGATTGCCTCCTACGGCATAGTTAAACCTCGATCTTTTCTCTTGTGTATTCAAATTTTCAGCCATCGAGGATCTACGAAATTTGTTCACTTATTTCTTCAAGGTAAAATTTAGGTGGATTCGTTGGTTTTTCCAGATTTCGTTCGTCCAGTAATCACCTACGTTGGGCTTCCGAATTTCTCACGGAAAAATCAAGGCATCTGCTGGCAGAAATTTTGGGATTCGAGGGTGGACAACATGGTCGTCACGGTGAGTCAAAATGTTGCTAATGAAAAGGTGTATTTCGGGACCGTTCTCGAGGCACACGTTACGCCCATATCCGGTCAGGTATTTCCGGCTGGCGATAAGACACCGAATTCGTTTGTCGTACGGCGATACATCGACGACAGGCACGGTCGCGCGCACCGAAACGCCGGATCTGCACGGGTAAATACGCGTGGACACGCCCGTCGCAATTACACGAGTGCCTACAAGTATAATGAGCCATGCGTTTCATTGTGATTTATGCTGTGGACAGCCTGTTTGCCCCGTGTCGAGATACCGCCTCCCTTGTTCTTCTCCTCGTTTCGAGAGGACGGTACGAACGTTTTGACGCCATGTTGGCGTTTATGCGCAGACCTTGCTGCGTTATTTTTAATCAGTTCTCATTTTGCGTGCTTGGGGGAAGGATTTAGATAATTTTGGTATTAACCTTTTCACTACTGTTGGCGCTTTGAAAATTTGCTCCTTTTTCCGTCCTAATTAATTTCTGCGCTTCATACACTCCCACCTTAATTTAATCAAATACGAAACGAAAGATTTTGCGGTCGCCGCGCACTAAACTCTGCCACAGCGAAAGGGTTAAAGCGTTTCGTCTCAAGCGAGAGAATAAACGTCGCGAATTTTCGACCTTAAACCTTCTATATTCTAGAACCTTAGAAATCCTCCTCCAATAAAGTTTGAAATCAAGTTTCGTTGCACGCGGAAATCTTTCCAACGCAATAATTAACCCTCCGGATCGCAAATTAAACAACAATCCAATTCTTTCGGCGATCAGCCTGGAAGTGCATAAATCTCGGGTATCGTGGAATATAATTCATCACCATAGAAAATTCCCCATAAATCCCGAGTGGCTTATCTCCATTGGTGTCATTAATCGTTGGAGCATGGCGAACGAGAGGCAGGAGAGCGGATCGTATGCGTACACGCGCGGCCACATCCCGGTCGATAAATCGGCCGGGCTAAACAACTCGTCAAAATCGTGACACATGACCCGCACGACATGACAGGCGTCATGGGCATCGCGTGTCGCGCTCCGCCGCTCTAATACTATTCGGTACCATGTATTATTCAATCAGCCAATAAGGAAAACACGCCATTCGTGAGTTGCTTCGATCCTCGTGCCACACTCGTGCGTATTTACTGGTGTAACAGTGTTCGTGATACGAGTACCAGAGGAGGGTGCTGGTTAAACGAACTCGCGATTGTGGAAAATTGTCCTCGACAGGGTCTGTCCGGAGGTTAATCACGGGGATTGAGCGGTCGTTCAACAGCTCGTTCAACGAAGAAAGAAATAGGGAGAAGAGAAGAGTTCTTTCTTGTCAACAAGTTTATGTTTCCCCTTCCTGTTTTTAACAACAGGAAACTCGGCGAAGAATTAAAACAGCAGCTAGCATCGGCAATTAAATTTAGCAAGCCCCACTGATCTCAAATACGATGTATCGAACTGGTATACTCTCAAATATTTTCTTTCTTAGGCTTAGTCTTAGTCTTATCTGCATCCACAACTTGTCACCAACTTTCATCTCTCAAATCTCCTCTCAACTCTCCTACACAGTCATAACCCAAAGTTCATCTTCCCCAAACCCTCAAGTAGCCCTATTTTCCATCCTCGAGTCACTCTCTGTATCATCATCCGTTCCGCCGGTTCTGATAAAGTATCTTTCCTACGCAACAGCGATCCTTAATTGTTAATCTAAGTGTCACCCCGATACCTGCTCTCAGTTTCAAGAAATTCAGGCGAAACCTTGCATCGCAGAACGATCCTCGTATTATCTTGTCACCGATTATCTATACGTTATCTCTTCCTGCGTTTAATAACAGAAAACTCGACGAAGAATCGAATAGAAGCTAGTGTGCGTCGCTAATTAAATCCACCAAACCAATTGACCTCTCGGCAAACCCGTTTACACGTTCCCGCAGCAATTTCTCAAATTCTCTTAGGGGACGCGTTGTGAATAATGTCGACGACGGGATGAAAGAAGAAAATGAGAAAAGAAGAAAAGAAGGAAAAGTAACGATAACGTCGTCAAGCTGAGACAGCTAATCCCGTGTCCAGGCTGGGACCAGCCATTACGACGTGGCGTCAATCGTTAAGAGGAAGTCGCTCGGTGAATGGTCCCGCCGTAATAACGAGCTTCTTACATTCAGATTACACGTGCGTGTAGCTAGGGAACGTAGCGGCAACCTTACGGCCGCTATAAAGCAATAAAAGTCGATTTGCCTGGTGAATATACCGTATGCTGGTGATATATCGCTGCTTAGCGCCCACGTAACTAAAGGAGCGCATCGAGAGCCGCCGCCGCTCGCAAACTCGACGGAGGATGTGCACAAACCAGCCACAATCTTCTGCGTTTTCGTTTATTTTTCCATTCGTTATAGGTATACCGCGCTACACTGTAACCGTAGTATAGTTGTACATGTACATCGGTGGGCAACTGGGCGAATTATCGAATCATCGGCCTGAAGACGTTCGAAACGCGGCGATATTCCTCGACGCCGCGATCCACGATTATCTCGCTCGTCAATCTCGCCGACTTTCCGTCGACAAATTGATTCCCCGCTGATTACCCCGATCCCCCGGGACGATCGCTTATTACGCCAGGCTAAATACGTAATGGACGACGAATGGCAGAAAAGCTAAGAGGCGAGGATGGCCGGAAACGACACCCTCGACTAAGTACCACTTTATTAATTCGCCAGGTGCTTTTCGCACCTCTTGCTTCCTCTCTGTCGCGCTTTCTAGGAGTATTTGGCTGGGATGAGCAAGTTCTCGAGCAATTTTGAGCTGATTCATTTTGTGTTTAGGTGGTTCTTTGTCCTTGAGTGGAAATTACTCGGGTAAGATGGAGGAGGAGTGTGACATAAATTATTCAACACTTGGATAATTGAAAAAAGAAGATATATCAAAGATTTGATAGATTGTTCAAACATTTGAGGCTTTCATGATGAGGCTTCCAGGTGTGAGCTGTGTCCTTACGGAAGAAGTCTTTATGCTTTATGAATCCTGATGAAGTGAAAAAGTCAGAATACTTGGTCATATTATAAAATAAATTTAATTGCATTTCTTCAGTTTGGAGTACGAATTTATTTTTCTATTTATTTTACTCTTTTTTTTCTAATTTTTTTACGAAGCCACCTTGTGAATCGAAGCAGTGACGAAATTAAAATGTACAAGTTTCAAGTGCTCGTTTCCTTGTCCGCGTTCGTGCCCACCGATTGGTCCTTCAGCACCTTCAACTCCTTCGTCCCTTCGCCGCGTATTTCCACGTTACGAACCCTGCGTGGCGCCTCGTCCTTACTATTCATGATCTTCTCCTTCAGCTTGTGAAACTTGCTGAACAGCATATTAGGTTTCACGCAAGGAGTCTCGCTGCAGTCCATCAGAGTACTCGGACATTTCTGCAGATCACATTCGTACCCCACTGCACGTTTCGCTCCCATATTCTGGTACATTTTCTTGACCTGTTTCATGGACTTCTTCGTTCTAGTCTATGAATACACGAAGAAGCACGCTGTGTCTAATTAATATCTACATGTACATCGTTACAATTGTTTTATTCTCACTTTCACTTGATCCGACAATTGCTGAAGCTTCTTCTTGCTCCTCTTTATCCTGTTCGCCAGTTTGTCCCTCTTCGACGACGTGCACATTGTCAATGTGAAACTGAAACGTCACTCGACGTGGTTTATCGTCATTTTGGAACTCTCGTCGATTAAAAAAAAAATGAGATAAATACCTCGAATTGTCCAGATCTCTATTGATCCCCGTGCAATTCTTGGAACAACCGCGTCGAGGGAACGGCGACGACTTGAATCTCATCGTGAAATCCCCCGAATTTTTGTCGCATCTCACCTTATAAAGGCTCTCCGTGGTTTCCTTTGGCTTCGATAATTGCTCGATTCCCTCGGGAGCTGGACTGCCAACTGACCGACCGGAAGCCATTGCCTCGTAGCTATTCACGTCGTGCAAAGTAGCGGATTCTTGCTTGTTCTCCTTTGCGTTCGACGACTGCCACCTTTTCAGTATTCCGTTCTTGCCGTTTGTTTCCTCCTCGTTCGCTGCCTCTTTCTGCATTCCCTTATTTAACGAGATCAGCCCTTTTGTCTGCAAAACTTGACCGCTTATTTCGCCACCTTTTTACCTCTTCCCCTTCATTCATCCTCGTCTCATTCATGCCCAAACTCATTCTGCGAATACTTCCAACGAATTCCGGAATACCTTAACATCGCAATTTTCTTTCAATTCCCCAGTGACGATGAATTTCTTTTCCCGATGTTTCCCGGTTCTTCGAGTTTTTTCCGAAGAATATTCAGATCAGTCGTCACTCTCGGTGCTCGACGTGCTCTCGCGTGAACTGGTCGGAGTCGGCAGCGGCTGTCTGACGATTGCACACTCGCGAAATATCAAGATTGTTTTCGTACCCATTTTCAGATTTTCACCGTTCGAAGACGCTGGACATCTGGCCACTATCACCACTCTTTCGCATTCCTCGATAAATTAACGTTTACGAAGAATGTTAGCTCGAATTTTAGAAAGCTCCGTATTTTTTATACCAACTGAGAATGAAATTTACACGAATTTACGCGAATGAAAAAATTTTGCGCGCCAACCTCTTTCTTGTTCAACGCTGGTATTCTTTTCAGCGCTTTCTTCAAGCTTCGAAGTGGTTTGAGAAGCTTGCGGCACAAATTATCCAATGATTCGCGTGATTAGAAACGGCAGCATGTTGCGACAAAGGGAAAATTGGAAAAACGATACTAAAATTTGCCACGTCAAAGTGAAACGAATAGGATAACGCCATTGAAACACGCGAACGTCGATTTTCTTGAACATTTTTATTTCACTCCCCCTCTTTCTTGGCCTTCGATCTCGGAAATCTTAGGAACGATTTCACCGGATTTAACGAGCTCTTCTCAGCTGTGCTTTTGAAACTCTTAGGCGAAGCTACCAGATTCTTGTATTGAACACTCTGCAAAAAGTATCGAACGTATGATTATTTTTCAAACGACTAATTTACAATTCTACCGGTTGCAAATCCATCGAAGTGCCAATATCGGCTGCGATAATGTGCTTCCTCGCCATATTTTCACCGCTGAATGTGTACGATGGCCTCGTTCCTTGTCTAAGATCTACAGAACTTCTACTCATCCACTCGTGTTTAGATATTGTTGCTAAAAATTCGTGCATACATTTTTATACGTATTTTATTATCCACAAAAACAGGAATATTTTCGTTGAAATTTACCGAAACTGTCGAGATTCAAGGCTTCAGATATAGATGGTATTTCTGATATCTTTACTGATTTTTCTAAATCTGGAGGTTTCGAGGTTCCAGGAATTGGAGTGCTGTGTTTCCCAATCGCGCAGGACATTGGACATCGATCTTGGCAGGATTCATCCATTCTAAAGAAATCAATAAAATTGTAAAACTTTACAAAAATTGTCGAAATTAAATCCTTACGTTTTCTTCGCAAATTCGATGCTCTGGCCAGGACTGATAGCAGAATCCACGAATCTTTTAGGATAATTCTCGATGTTATCGGTGTATTGTTCCCCGTATTTCTTTTTCTGATCACTTGGCTTATTAGATCCGAAATATGTCAGAGAGTTAGACTTTGTTGGCGTGGAAGTTGCAGGATTGCGACCAGGCTGATATAAAAATACATTTAAACATTCATTTCTGTGAATAATTTATAAAAATTTCATACTTCGAGAGTTTCCTCGAGCATCTTCAAGGTGACCATAGTTCCATCGAGAAACCCATGCAGATGTGGCAGTTTCTGTTCGCAACAGTTGAACTCTCTCTTCTTGAACATCTTCCACCAACAATTCTCGTCGTCTAGAAATTCCTTCAACTTCGTCATCTCGGTGATGCAATTGTTCACGATCCCTCGAACGTTGCTTAAATCCGGTAGCCTGCAATCTATCGTTTGACTGGGCACATCTTTCTTCTCTGTTCCTCTCTACCAAGTATCGATTAAAATTCGCGAATCTTGTCTCGTTAAAAATATTACAATTCGTTCAATTTATCAGGTTTACTTCTCTGAACTGTCGCTGAGAGGTTTCCAAGTCCTGGATGTTCTTCTTCAGGTACTGAATCTTGTCGAGGAGTCTCTGAGTGCTGCAGAATTCGTGGTGTGCCTGCGATTTCGCGTATTTGCACTTTCTCACGTTGCAGGTCTCTGTTGGCGATCTAATCGCCGTCTGATAACGACTGTCCTGCGGCTGATTACCGATGGAATTTGAGGTTGTTGGGAAAGTATGCGCGCAGCATCCTTTTTTTGATTCCTAGTAACGAAGAATAATCACAAATCCACTGATCATGCTGCTTTTAATTCGCGTGACACCGATAAAAATGATGGTTAAAAAATAAAGCGTCGATTAGGTTACGTGCCATCCACGTCAACGTTTCGAGCCTTCCAGTTTAACAAATCCTTCGGTTACGGTGGTGAAACATGGTTCCATCGTTTCTATTTTTTACCAAAGGCACTATTTCTCCTTTCTACATTTTCAAACATGGTTCAACAAATACTTGAAATAATTTTCATGGTTTTTGTATTGTAATTGATATTCCGGACGACGAGAACGTCATCTATTTTCCATTTTACACGTTCGAAAGAAATGGAACGATCGTTTAAACGTTCCGCTGTCGATAACATCGATCCAATTGATCCTCTGTGAACCTTCCTCTCGTGTCGTTACACAGTCAGAGAGATCCTTTCGTTTCACGGAAGAACACCTCTTTTCACGTCTGGTTTCCGAAACACAAAAAAGGCCACGGTACATCGATCGAGTCGCACGAAGAAAACGACTTTTAAACGGCTCGTTTACCATAACACGATCACCTCGAGAGAGAGAGAGAGAGAAAGGAGGAGAGGAGAAATCTTACGAAACGGCTCGTAGAACCCTCGCATAATTGCATTGTGAGAAGGGCCCCGAAAAGGGCTCGAATGTGCTCGCACTGTTGGTTCACAATGAGGGAGTCGTGACAAAAAGTCAACGAGATTGTCGCGGCGGAAAATCAGTGTGCTCGAGACGACGTGCTTTTCCATTCATTTGCAAAGGAGAACAGGCCTGAGAGACACAAATGGGATCGTTTTCTTGCGAACGAGCCGCGACATCGAGCAACGAAATTGGGTCATTCAAGTGCAAAGCAGGACCTGACCAGAGACGTTCCTCCATAATTCTCACGTGATCTCCACAGATTTTTACTTCGATTCTCCTCTACATCGTGTGCTTTTTCACAAAAAACGTACAGATGCGCTCTTGAAATTTTATTATCTTTCGCGGAGATCTTCCTTGAAGATTTTCTCCCGGGGAAATGGCAATTGAAATCTTCGTATCTTTAATTTGGTAATTCTTTTAAAGGTAGTTCTTTCGGTTTCTTACAATAGGACGAATTTCGAGGACATAAATCTTCATCGAATCGATTGTTAGGCTTAAAACCGCCAGATGCAGGCGGAACGAACTCGCCACCCTCGAAATTGGATCATTCAGTTGCAAAACAGGCCCGGAGTCGATTTTTCAGCGTCACACGTTTCGTTTAATTCCACCGAACCACGGATTTCTGTTCACGTGAAAAGCATGAAAATCGACTCGGTATCGGCTTCACGAATTTCCATTTGAAACGATCCTTTACCGCGTTTCACGTTGCCACGAATTCCACGCCGGAATTTCACTGCCTCCGTTCAAACGCGACCGGCCACTTAAAGAATCCGGCCAAATTACAGATGCATTCAACCTTTTGACCAACGTGAAACATTCAACTTGTTCCCATAAACCAACCTCTTACGAATACCGATACTTTAACTTCCTTTACCCTGGTTAAACAGAAAAGAAGCTGTCACGAGGAACCAATCTTCGTACTTTGGACGATTCTGCGAGAATTAACATTCCTACGATTCTTGGGAATTAATGTTTTCAATACATTCGAGATCAAACGCTTCAATATCTATAATTCAGCATGCGAAAAATAGATAATTCTCAACCAAACCACTGTTCGTTAATAAAAAAAAAAGAAGGATCTCTCCAGCTAGCTCTTTAATTTTCCCAATTTTTCCCGCGATTTCACCCTTTCGAGGAACGTCTTCCGCTTGGAAAAATGCGGGAGAGCACGTCGAGCATCCTGCACGCCATAAATCTCCGCGTAGCGGATTGTTTGCAAACGTTGCGTGATCCGAATGGAGGAAACGGAGATTCCAAGGGGTTTTCGAGATGACTCGGCCTTCAACTCCGGCTGTGTATACACCGAGGTGGCATAGAATTCGGCGCGGCCGTAAAGCGACCGTCCGTCTAAGACCATTTGTCGCGATACGGGAGATCGGCGTGATCTTCCGGCGCGGTTGACAGGTACGAAACAGGTAAATGCGCCGCGGGTGCCCCTTTTGCCGCGTTTTCACGTTCGACACGGAGCCCTGGTGGTGAACAAAGGTGCGCGGGCCGATTCAACCGTCCACAAAGCCGGCCGCAAAGTCAAAATAAAGTAATTGTTGCACCTTTGTCGCCGTCCTCTTACATCCACCCACTGTCGTGTTCGCTTTTCTTCCTTCTTTCTGTTCTTTTTTTTCTTCTTCCTTTTCCCCTGCAGGATCTTCCGTGGAATGCGAGAAAGTCTGAAGACAAGTGATATTATTGTCAGTGAATTATCCCCTTATGAACGAATTCATTTTTAGGCTTCGAAGCTTAATTTTAACCTCTTGCTTTATAACAACGATTATTTCAATTCCAACTCTCGTTTCAACTCGTAAAACTGAAGATCACCAAACGTAATTAATCAGCATGAAAGCATGAAATATCCCACGCTTAGACGCACAGTCAGCAAAGAAAATGCCAAGGCAAAGGGTTAATAGCAGGGTAGAAATATAATCGTCCCGTATCCAGCTAACGTCTGCAAATTAAACGTCTTTTTTATCTCGTCCAAGTATTATTACTCGAAATCCCCGCTCGAAGCTCCGAATGACAAATAAAAAGGTGGAATTCGAGGAGAGGAAAAGAAAAAAAACGGATTTAACGAGATATTAAGGGATGGCGGGGATCAGGTTGGACGATTTTCCATTGCGATTCCACGATTATTTGCCCCGTGGAACCGCGAGGAACGCGGTCCCCCCTCGAATTTAAAAGACCCGTCCTCGCGTCCTGAACGAGGCGGCAAATTTTTTTCACGTTTTCGTGCGACGTACGAGCTACGTGGCACGGCCGATCTCTCTGGATCAGCACGACTTGATCACCTTTTATGGCTTTCCCAGGACAAGATCCTCAGGACGAGGAATCGAAATGGAGGACCTCCTACGGGTCGCGTCCGACCGTTCCCCGGCGTCTATCGTCTCTCTCTACCGTTCACCTCGCTCGTATATCGATCGCTCCGACGATTGTCAACGCCATTCGTGATACGTGAAAACCTTGAGAAACGTCTCGTCTTCGGTTGTGTGTGCCTTACGCGACAGCAGCGAACGAACACCTTGGGTGGTCGAGCCACAGAACCAGCACGATGTTAAGTGAATAGATAAAAGTGCAATTCTAGCTGCGCGTACGAACCACAGGCAACGTGTAATGCAGCGTATTTTAACGTATCCTCCGACGTGGGAAGAATGGAAGAGTCACTTTGTAGAGTAGCCTATGATGGAACTTTGCTCTTCCGGCGAGATTTACTATTTCCTTTACTGTCGTCTTACCTCGAGTCGCTGTGTTTTGCGTCTCTGCTCCGTGACGGAGCGGGAAGAAGTATGGAACGTGTAGAAATGTGGAGAATATTGCAACAATTTCAGGTATTAATCGAATAGAGATGATTCTTTTAGAAATGTATGATATTCTTCTTCTCCATTAGACTGATAAAACTGAAACGATCAAGCGTGGCTGAGAGATCAGACATTTGCGGGATAATATCTTGACTTGTAATAGAAAATCGCGCTCGTCATAAAAATCACGAGGTAAATCGTTCTTTCCACTGATCAGAGATAATTCGCGCTCGACAATTAGATTTAACTGAACAAGAGTACTTCTCCTCGAATCGTACGATACTCTTCTATCACAAGTTCCCACGTTAAACAGATCCTTCTCTCCCTAAGGCTAGTAAAACTGAAACGATCCACCAAGCGTGACTGAAGAATTCGATATTTACAAGATAATATCCGCTTCGCCTTGTAACAGAAAATTGCTCTCGCGATAAAAATCGTAAGGGTAGATTAGGCTCGAAGGATTCGACATTTACAGAGTAATATCCACGTAATAAATTACGCTGGTGATAAACATTGACAAGGGGAGTTATTCGTCGAGATAATCGCGATCGAGGATAATTTAGTCCTGGTGAATCGTATAGAATCATCAATAGGTGGAGGTTTTTACGGGCAATCAGTCCGAGCGTTATATCGGTGCAAAGAGAAGAGACAGAGAAACGCATCCTGGGTGGCCGTGCCATAAAACGCGTTACGTTCTTAATATTATGCAGGACACGCAACTATATAAAGCGTTCCCAATTGTGCGGCGGCTAGCGAGGGAAAAAAGGCCTGCGGATCGGCGAGGAAAAATCGCGGCGATCGCCGAAAAAGGAAGGACGGAATGCAACGCGGTACGAGCCTCTCCTTTTCTGCCTCGTCCTCGTTGCATACGCCGCCCGTTCTTACCCGATTTCGCCGGGGATCGAATAATCTCGTCTACATGAACACCGGCCACGTTTGCCTAATTGCCGGTCGCATTCATCCGCCGCGGCTTATTTGAAGAATTTAATAGCTTATTTTACGAAAGGCTCGCTCGCGCGCCTTTCGTCGCGAGAGCATTCGATATTTCCTGGATAAACCCTTTGCCTCTCCATTATTCTTCCGTTTATTCCTTTCGATCGAGATGCTCGCTGGAGGTATTTGTACTGTAATACTTTTCGTAAGTGTTGGGACGCTTGCTGGAATCTCGTATTGTACTACTGATTTTTCTGAAGAAACGTAATTCAAATCGTGGAATATTAGATTACCCCGTAAGTTCGTGGCGAAAGCGAAAAATATTTTAATGAAAATCCAAGGAAATATAATACTACAGCGGCGACATAATAGTCTTGTTAAAAGAAAATAGAAAAATGTTGTGAAGGCGATCACGTTTCTTTTTTATCAAATTTAAAGGTTCGATGGAAATATTGATCTAAATTTCAAAATTCGAAGCGAACTTAACGAATGACCTAATACTTTCCGTATGACCTTAATGGGTGCCCTAATACTTACGCACGGCAGTGTATGTGCAATGATTAGGGGATAGAAATAGGGTAGGCTTGATCTAATTTTATTTATTCCAATGATGATTAATTAACTTTAATTTGGCAATAATCTGAACGAAAATTAGCTTACCCCCTTTCCTCGCAGGTAATAATAAAATTAGGAGCAAAATAAGTTGTATTCGTAACAGACTTCATTTTTTACTCATACACGCTGCTACACTTATCTGCGATATTCGCGACTTCGTTAAATCCTCATAACATACCTGGTGTACCGCAGAATTGTACCCGACACCCACAGAATAGAACGACACTTCGAGAACATGAGATTCCTCCGATCCGTCGACTCCCAGTAGCGTCAGAAAGGACTTTTCCGCGATGGCTAGTCCGTCGCGCGACATCCTTCCAGTTGTATTGTAGAATCAGGGCCACCCTGAATGTCGCAAGCTCTTGGGCTTTCGCGTTTCGGCTCGTTTCATCCCGACGAGGCGAGTGCATAGATCACCAGGTGTCGCTCTGTTTATACCGCAAACGTCCAAACAAGTCGCCGGGTCCCCGGGGTCTATTAAGTGCGGACCTTTCAAAAGATCTATACGACTGGAAGGCAAAAAAAAAGGGGGGGGGCGCGCATTGTATACCTGGATCCAAAGGCGATCCAGAGATCCAGCCATTGATGTCACCGCTACACACAACTGGTAAATATCGTAAATAAATCCCATTTCTCTCTGGAACACGATCTGTCGTGTCTCTTCACCGATTAACAGACGAATAAGATTCGCGACCGTTCGAATTTTGCAATTGGAAACTTTGATTTTCTTCGGGTACTACTTCAGGGTATTGGTTTCTGTTTGGTAAGCTTGCCTCGTGGTTTCTTCAGTCGAGCAGGTCCTGTCGATTCTTATCTCGCGATACCGTGACATGCTTTTCTTGATCCGCCGACGTCCTCCATGCTTTTCGACGACATCCTCGAGCAATCTTTCTACGTTTCCCTTGACCAAAAGGACCATTAGGATATCACAACGGTTTTCGAAAACCACTTTATCCCAAATAGTGAGAGATATTTTCCAAACAACTGGAATATCTTCGTGCCTCTCCCTTTTACATTTCTTCGCCTGTTTAGACTAGGTAGGTCGAAGAAATTTTGCAAAAACAATCTCTGAAAATTTGATCGAAAAATAAAATACCCCCACACTTCTCAACGAAATTCTCAACAATTGTCGCTAAAATTGTGTACTTCCAAACGTTGACAATAATTGTAAAAAAGTTCCTAACCTATTTTTATCCTTTCTAACCCTGTGAAAGGCCAAGTCATCTGTCACAATCTCTCAAGAAATTCGCTAACCTCAAAAATACGAATAATCAGCCTCGAAATCTTCGCCCTGCAAGCCACTTCCTCGTCCATCGCAAAAAGCACCGAGTCGAGAGCACTATCTCTCGTGTGCCGTTCGTACAAGCCTCGATTGGAACTATGTATTCATTACCGGTCGCATGTAAGGGTGTACGGGTCTAATGATCGGAACGATCGTTCGGTTACGCCCTGCGAGCACCGAGTAGCGCGTCGTCGTGGAGCAAGAGGACGCATTAGCATGGAGCAACGGGGC